>NC_143145.1:51746494-52048890 GCF_059928025.1 Delphinapterus leucas
TTGAGGGCTGAGGAAATTAAGCTGCTTCCAAAGAGAGTGCAGTGCGTCTCCCTACGCTCGGCATACACAGAGGGGCTCTAAAGGGCTACGGGCCTGGATGTTGCTTAGCACACCCCGGTGGGCCTGCGGTACTCAGTGCCCATCCCGGGAACAGGGTGCTCACGCTAGCCTCCTAGGTGTCCAGAAAACTGTGCTACCGTTACAGGTACGCAGAGCAGAGGCCACCGCCTCCTGGAAACTGCTGCACGCCTCCGCTTCTGCACGGCAATTCAGGGCCTTACTGCCAGGCATCTGTTCATGCTGGGTGTGCCGTTAGCGACACAGCATGGTCAGATGCTGACTTTCTCCTCGAGCAGAGTGACTTCAGGTACGAGGTCCTCGAAGTACTCAAAGCGCAGTGTTCTCTCATGGCAGCTCACACAAGGGCCATGACAAAGTCAGACTCACCAGAAATGTCCTGAGGCTGTTCGAGGACTCTGGAAATGTAGCTCTCCACGAGGGACGTACAGTGTGTTGCCCGTCCCTCGGCACGCACAGAGGGCCTCCGAGGGATCAACCAATGGGTCTCGAAGTGGCCCAGCCCGCCCTCAGGAGTCTGCAGGTACTCAGTGAACTTGGAGGGAAAGTGATGCATACCCGACAGGCCTAGGAGTCCTCAAAAGTCTACTTCCTTTAAAATAAAGCATGGAAGGGACTAAGAACTCATGGAAACAGCTGCCTGCCTCCCTTTCTGCACGGCTACTAGGGGCCTAGCCTGGAGGCAAGTTTACACGTTGAGATTCCCTTCAGCTCTAGAGCTTGCCAGGCGGACCTCAACCGCGGACATGGAAGCACCTGGTTTAGACAGAGCAGACTCATAATTTCCCCCGAAGCATTCTTACAGGGTTTAGAGGCCTGTCAGGAGCAGGCAATGTCAGGTAGCTTCAAGGCAGCATGAATGCAGCCTTCCAGATGGGAGAGCAAGGCTAGTTCCAGCAGGCCCCCGTTTCCATGGGCACACTCAGCATACACCCCTGTGGTTTCTAACAAGTCCAAAGAGACACAGGTTACCCTGTGTTTCCTCGTCTGAATCAACTTCTCAAAGTAGGGTGTACTGCATCAAGCGAACTGCCTCAAGCAAGGAACGCCGCAGCTGCTCCCCTGGACCTGTGGCTATTCAAAAGCCTGCAGTGCCACAGGCAGAGCAGGACTGGAATGGAAGGAAGAACGCAAGCCGACTATCTCTGGGAGGCACGGTGACTTGATGCAGGAGGTCCTAGGTGGAATGCCAAGCCGAGGGTTACTCTGAGTTCAGCTGAGAGTAGGGCAATCGTAAGACTTCGAGGCCATGCGGGACGTGCCTGAACGGTGTTCGTGAACGTGTGCGAGGGCTGAGGAAATTAAGCTGCTTCCAAAGAGAGTGCAGTGCGTCTCCCTACGCCCGGCATACACAGAGGGGCTCTAAAGGGCTACGGGCCTGGATGTTGCTTAGCACACCCCGGTGGGCCTGCGGTACTCAGTGCCCATCCCGGGAACAGGGTGCTCACGCTAGCCTCCTAGGTGTCCAGAAAACTGTGCTACCGTTACAGGTACGCAGAGCAGAGGCCACCGCCTCATGGAAACTGCTGCACGCCTCCGCTTCTGCACGGCAATTCAGGGCCTTACTGCCAGGCATCTGTTCATGCTGGGTGTGCCGTTAGCGACACAGCATGGTCAGATGCTGACTTTCTCCTCGAGCAGAGTGACTTCAGGTACGAGGTCCTCGAAGTACTCAAAGCGCAGTGTTCTCTCATGGCAGCTCACACAAGGGCCATGACAAAGTCAGACTCACCAGAAATGTCCTGAGGCTGTTCGAGGACTCTGGAAATGTAGCTCTCCACGAGGGACGTACAGTGTGTTGCCCGTCACTCGGCACGCACAGAGGGCCTCCGAGGGATCAACCAATGGTTCACGAAGTGGCCCAGCCCGCCCTCAGGAGTCTGCAGGTACTCAGTGAACTTGGAGGGAAAGTGATGCATACCCGACAGGCCTAGGAGTCCTCAACAGTCTACTTCCTTTAAAATAAAGCATGGAAGGGACTAAGAACTCATGGAAAGAGCTGCCTGCCTCCCTTTCTGCACGGCTACTAGGGGCCTAGCCTGGAGGCAAGTTTACACGTTGAGATTCCCTTCAGCTCTAGAACTTGCCAGGCGGACCTCAACCGCGGACATGGAAGCACCTGGTTTAGACAGAGCAGACTCATAATTTTCCCCGAAGCATTCTTACAGGGTTTAGAGGCCTGTCAAGAGCAGGCAATGTCAGGTAACTTCAAGGCAGCATGAATGCAGCCTTCCAGATGGGAGAGCAAGGCTAGATCCAGCAGGCCCCCGTTTCCATGGGCACACTCAGCATACACCCCTGTGGTTTCTAACAAGTCCAAAGAGACACAGGTTACCCTGTGTTTTCTCGTCAGAATCAACTTCTCGAAGTAGGGTGTGCTGCATCAAGCGAACTGCCTCAACCAAGGAACGCCGCAGCTGCTCCCCTGGGCCTGTGGCTTTTCAAAAGCCTGCAGTGCCACAGGCAGAGCAGGACTGGAATGGCAGGAAGAACGCAAGCCGACTATCTCTGGGAGGCACGGTGACTTGAGGCAGGAGGTCCTAGATGGAATGCGAAGCCGAGGGTTACTCTGAGTTCAGCTGAGAGTAGGGCAATCGTAAGACTTCGAGGCCATGCGGGACGTGCCTGAACGGTGTTCGTGAACGTGTTTGAGGGCTGAGGAAATTAAGCTGCTTCCAAAGAGAGTGCAGTGCGTCTCCCTACGCTCGGCATACACAGAAGGGCTCTAAAGGGCTACGGGCCTGGATGTTGCTTAGCACACCCCGGTGGGCCTGCGGTACTCAGTGCCCATCCCGGGAACAGGGTGCTCACGCTAGCCTCCTAGGTGTCCAGAAAACTGTGCTACCGTTACAGGTACGCAGAGCAGAGGCCACCGCCTCATGGAAACTGCTGCACGCCTCCGCTTCTGCACGGCAATTCAGGGCCTTACTGCCAGGCATCTGTTCATGCTGGGTGTGCCGTTAGCGACACAGCATGGTCAGATGCTGACTTTCTCCTCGAGCAGAGTGACTTCAGGTACGAGGTCCTCGAAGTACTCAAAGCGCAGTGTTCTCTCATGGCAGCTCACACAAGGGCCATGACAAAGTCAGACTCACCAGAAATGTCCTGAGGCTGTTCGAGGACTCTGGAAATGCAGCTCTCCACGAGGGACGTACAGTGTGTTGCCCGTCACTCGGCACGCACAGAGGGCCTCCGAGGGATCAACCAATGGGTCTCGAAGTGGCCCAGCCCGCCCTCAGGAGTCTGCAGGTACTCAGTGAACTTGGAGGGAAAGTGATGCGTACCCGACAGGCCTAGGAGTCCTCAACAGTCTACTTCCTTTAAAATAAAGCATGGAAGGGACTAAGAACTCATGGAAAGAGCTGCCTGCCTCCCTTTCTGCACGGCTACTAGGGGCCTAGCCTGGAGGCAAGTTTACACGTTGAGATTCCCTTCAGCTCTAGAGCTTGCCAGGCGGACCTCAACCGCGGACATGGAAGCACCTGGTTTAGACAGAGCAGACTCATAATTTCCCCCGAAGCATTCTTACAGGGTTTAGAGGCCTGTCAGGAGCAGGCAATGTCAGGTAGCTTCAAGGCAGCATGAATGCAGCCTTCCAGATGGGAGAGCAAGGCTAGATCCAGCAGGCCCCCGTTTCCATGGGCACACTCAGCATACACCCCTGTGGTTTCTAACAAGTCCAAAGAGACACAGGTTACCCTGTGTTTCCTCGTCTGAATCAACTTCTCAAAGTAGGGTGTACTGCATCAAGCGAACTGCCTCAAGCAAGGAACGCCGCAGCTGCTCCCCTGGACCTGTGGCTATTCAAAAGCCTGCAGTGCCACAGGCAGAGCAGGACTGGAATGGAAGGAAGAACGCAAGCCGACTATCTCTGGGAGGCACGGTGACTTGATGCAGGAGGTCCTAGGTGGAATGCCAAGCCGAGGGTTACTCTGAGTTCAGCTGAGAGTAGGGCAATCGTAAGACTTCGAGGCCATGCGGGACGTGCCTGAACGGTGTTCGTGAACGTGTGCGAGGGCTGAGGAAATTAAGCTGCTTCCAAAGAGAGTGCAGTGCGTCTCCCTACGCTCGGCATACACAGAGGGGCTCTAAAGGGCTACGGGCCTGGATGTTGCTTAGCACACCCCGGTGGGCCTGCGGTACTCAGTGCCCATCCCGGGAACAGGGTGCTCACGCTAGCCTCCTAGGTGTCCAGAAAACTGTGCTACCGTTACAGGTACGCAGAGCAGAGGCCACCGCCTCATGGAAACTGCTGCACGCCTCCGCTTCTGCACGGCAATTCAGGGCCTTACTGCCAGGCATCTGTTCATGCTGGGTGTGCCGTTAGCGACACAGCATGGTCAGATGCTGACTTTCTCCTCGAGCAGAGTGACTTCAGGTACGAGGTCCTCGAAGTACTCAAAGCGCAGTGTTCTCTCATGGCAGCTCACACAAGGGCCATGACAAAGTCAGACTCACCAGAAATGTCCTGAGCCTGTTCGAGGACTCTGGAAATGTAGCTCTCCACGAGGGACGTACAGTGTGTTGCCCGTCACTCGGCACGCACAGAGGGCCTCCGAGGGATCAACCAATGGTTCACGAAGTGGCCCAGCCCGCCCTCAGGAGTCTGCAGGTACTCAGTGAACTTGGAGGGAAAGTGATGCATACCCGACAGGCCTAGGAGTCCTCAACAGTCTACTTCCTTTAAAATAAAGCATGGAAGGGACTAAGAACTCATGGAAAGAGCTGCCTGCCTCCCTTTCTGCACGGCTACTAGGGGCCTAGCCTGGAGGCAAGTTTACACGTTGAGATTCCCTTCAGCTCTAGAACTTGCCAGGCGGACCTCAACCGCGGACATGGAAGCACCTGGTTTAGACAGAGCAGACTCATAATTTTCCCCGAAGCATTCTTACAGGGTTTAGAGGCCTGTCAAGAGCAGGCAATGTCAGGTAACTTCAAGGCAGCATGAATGCAGCCTTCCAGATGGGAGAGCAAGGCTAGATCCAGCAGGCCCCCGTTTCCATGGGCACACTCAGCATACACCCCTGTGGTTTCTAACAAGTCCAAAGAGACACAGGTTACCCTGTGTTTTCTCGTCAGAATCAACTTCTCGAAGTAGGGTGTGCTGCATCAAGCGAACTGCCTCAACCAAGGAACGCCGCAGCTGCTCCCCTGGGCCTGTGGCTTTTCAAAAGCCTGCAGTGCCACAGGCAGAGCAGGACTGGAATGGCAGGAAGAACGCAAGCCGACTATCTCTGGGAGGCACGGTGACTTGAGGCAGGAGGTCCTAGATGGAATGCGAAGCCGAGGGTTACTCTGAGTTCAGCTGAGAGTAGGGCAATCGTAAGACTTCGAGGCCATGCGGGACGTGCCTGAACGGTGTTCGTGAACGTGTTTGAGGGCTGAGGAAATTAAGCTGCTTCCAAAGAGAGTGCAGTGCGTCTCCCTACGCTCGGCATACACAGAAGGGCTCTAAAGGGCTACGGGCCTGGATGTTGCTTAGCACACCCCGGTGGGCCTGCGGTACTCAGTGCCCATCCCGGGAACAGGGTGCTCACGCTAGCCTCCTAGGTGTCCAGAAAACTGTGCTACCGTTACAGGTACGCAGAGCAGAGGCCACCGCCTCATGGAAACTGCTGCACGCCTCCGCTTCTGCACGGCAATTCAGGGCCTTACTGCCAGGCATCTGTTCATGCTGGGTGTGCCGTTAGCGACACAGCATGGTCAGATGCTGACTTTCTCCTCGAGCAGAGTGACTTCAGGTACGAGGTCCTCGAAGTACTCAAAGCGCAGTGTTCTCTCATGGCAGCTCACACAAGGGCCATGACAAAGTCAGACTCACCAGAAATGTCCTGAGGCTGTTCGAGGACTCTGGAAATGCAGCTCTCCACGAGGGACGTACAGTGTGTTGCCCGTCACTCGGCACGCACAGAGGGCCTCCGAGGGATCAACCAATGGGTCTCGAAGTGGCCCAGCCCGCCCTCAGGAGTCTGCAGGTACTCAGTGAACTTGGAGGGAAAGTGATGCGTACCCGACAGGCCTAGGAGTCCTCAAAAGTCTACTTCCTTTAAAATAAAGCATGGAAGGGACTAAGAACTCATGGAAAGAGCTGCCTGCCTCCCTTTCTACACGGCTACTAGGGGCCTAGCCTGGAGGCAAGTTTACACGTTGAGATTCCCTTCAGCTCTAGAGCTTGCCAGGCGGACCTCAACCGCGGACATGGAAGCACCTGGTTTAGACAGAGCAGACTCATAATTTTCCCCGAAGCATTCTTACAGGGTTTAGAGGCCTGTCAGGAGCAGGCAATGTCAGGTAGCTTCAAAGCAGCATGAATGCAGCCTTCCAGATGGGAGAGCAAGGCTAGTTCCAGCAGGCCCCGTTTCCATGGGCACACTCAGCATACACCCCTGTGGTTTCTAACAAGTCCAAAGAGACACAGGTTACCCTGTGTTTCCTCGTCTGAATCAACTTCTCAAAGTAGGGTGTACTGCATCAAGCGAACTGCCTCAAGCAAGGAACGCCGCAGCTGCTCCCCTGGGCCTGTGGCTATTCAAAAGCCTGCAGTGCCACAGGCAGAGCAGGACTGGAATGGCAGGAAGAACGCAAGCCGACTATCTCTGGGAGGCACGGTGACTTGAGGCAGGAGGTCCTAGATGGAATGCGAAGCCGAGGGTTACTCTGAGTTCAGCTGAGAGTAGGGCAATCGTAAGACTTCGAGGCCATGTGGGACGTGCCAGAACGGTGTTCGTGAACGTGTGCGAGGGCTGAGGAAATTAAGCTGCTTCCAAAGAGAGTGCAGTGCGTCTCCCTACGCTCGGCATACACAGAGGGGCTCTAAAGGGCTACGGGCCTGGATGTTGCTTAGCACACCCCGATGGTCCTGCGGTACTCAGTGCCCATCCCGGGAACAGGGTGCTCACGCTAGCCTCCTAGGTGTCCAGAAAACTGTGCTACCGTTACAGGTACGCAGAGCAGAGGCCACCGCCTCATGGAAACTGCTGCACGCCTCCGCTTCTGCACGGCAAATCAGGACCTTACTGCCAGGCATCTGTTCATGCTGGGTGTGCCGTTAGCGACACAGCATGGTCAGATGCTGACTTTCTCCTCGAGCAGAGTGACTTCAGGTACGAGGTCCTCGAAGTACTCAAAGCGCAGTGTTCTCTCATGGCAGCTCACACAAGGGCCATGACAAAGTCAGACTCACCAGAAATGTCCTGAGGCTGTTCGAGGACTCTGGAAATGTAGCTCTCCACGAGGGACGTACAGTGTGTTGCCCGTCCCTCGGCACACACAGAGGGCCTCCGAGGGATCAACCAATGGGTCTCGAAGTGGCCCAGCCCGCCCACAGGGGTCTGCAGGTACTCAGTGAACTTGGAGGGAAAGTGATGCATACCCGACAGGCCTAGGAGTCCTCAACAGTCTACTTCCTTTAAAATAAAGCATGGAAGGGACTAAGAACTCATGGAAAGAGCTGCCTGCCTCCCTTTCTGCACGGCTACTAGGGGCCTAGCCTGGAGGCAAGTTTACACGTTGAGATTCCCTTCAGCTCTAGAGCTTGCCAGGCGGACCTCAACCGCGGACATGGAAGCACCTGGTTTAGACAGAGCAGACTCATAATTTCCCCCGAAGCATTCTTACAGGGTTTAGAGGCCTGTCAGGAGCAGGCAATGTCAGGTAGCTTCAAGGCAGCATGAATGCAGCCTTCCAGATGGGAGAGCAAGGCTAGATCCAGCAGGCCCCCGTTTCCATGGGCACACTCAGCATACACCCCTGTGGTTTCTAACAAGTCCAAAGAGACACAGGTTACCCTGTGTTTCCTCGTCTGAATCAACTTCTCAAAGTAGGGTGTACTGCATCAAGCGAACTGCCTCAAGCAAGGAACGCCGCAGCTGCTCCCCTGGACCTGTGGCTATTCAAAAGCCTGCAGTGCCACAGGCAGAGCAGGACTGGAATGGAAGGAAGAACGCAAGCCGACTATCTCTGGGAGGCACGGTGACTTGATGCAGGAGGTCCTAGGTGGAATGCCAAGCCGAGGGTTACTCTGAGTTCAGCTGAGAGTAGGGCAATCGTAAGACTTCGAGGCCATGCGGGACGTGCCTGAACGGTGTTCGTGAACGTGTGCGAGGGCTGAGGAAATTAAGCTGCTTCCAAAGAGAGTGCAGTGCGTCTCCCTACGCCCGGCATACACAGAGGGGCTCTAAAGGGCTACGGGCCTGGATGTTGCTTAGCACACCCCGGTGGGCCTGCGGTACTCAGTGCCCATCCCGGGAACAGGGTGCTCACGCTAGCCTCCTAGGTGTCCAGAAAACTGTGCTACCGTTACAGGTACGCAGAGCAGAGGCCACCGCCTCATGGAAACTGCTGCACGCCTCCGCTTCTGCACGGCAATTCAGGGCCTTACTGCCAGGCATCTGTTCATGCTGGGTGTGCCGTTAGCGACACAGAATGGTCAGATGCTGACTTTCTCCTCGAGCAGAGTGACTTCAGGTACGAGGTCCTCGAAGTACTCAAAGCGCAGTGTTCTCTCATGGCAGCTCACACAAGGGCCATGACAAAGTCAGACTCACCAGAAATGTCCTGAGGCTGTTCGAGGACTCTGGAAATGTAGCTCTCCACGAGGGACGTACAGTGTGTTGCCCGTCCCTCGGCACGCACAGAGGGCCTCCGAGGGATCAACCAATGGGTCTCGAAGTGGCCCAGCCCGCCCTCAGGAGTCTGCAGGTACTCAGTGAACTTGGAGGGAAAGTGATGCATACCCGACAGGCCTAGGAGTCCTCAAAAGTCTACTTCCTTTAAAATAAAGCATGGAAGGGACTAAGAACTCATGGAAACAGCTGCCTGCCTCCCTTTCTGCACGGCTACTAGGGGCCTAGCCTGGAGGCAAGTTTACACGTTGAGATTCCCTTCAGCTCTAGAGCTTGCCAGGCGGACCTCAACCGCGGACATGGAAGCACCTGGTTTAGACAGAGCAGACTCATAATTTTCCCCGAAGCATTCTTACAGGGTTTAGAGGCCTGTCAGGAGCAGGCAATGTCAGGTAGCTTCAAGGCAGCATGAATGCAGCCTTCCAGATGGGAGAGCAAGGCTAGTTCCAGCAGGCCCCCGTTTCCATGGGCACACTCAGCATACACCCCTGTGGTTTCTAACAAGTCCAAAGAGACACAGGTTACCCTGTGTTTCCTCGTCTGAATCAACTTCTCAAAGTAGGGTGTACTGCATCAAGCGAACTGCCTCAAGCAAGGAACGCCGCAGCTGCTCCCCTGGACCTGTGGCTATTCAAAAGCCTGCAGTGCCACAGGCAGAGCAGGACTGGAATGGAAGGAAGAACGCAAGCCGACTATCTCTGGGAGGCACGGTGACTTGATGCAGGAGGTCCTAGGTGGAATGCGAAGCCGAGGGTTACTCTGAGTTCAGCTGAGAGTAGGGCAATCGTAAGACTTCGAGGCCATGCGGGACGTGCCTGAACGGTGTTCGTGAACGTGTGCGAGGGCTGAGGAAATTAAGCTGCTTCCAAAGAGAGTGCAGTGCGTCTCCCTACGCCCGGCATACACAGAGGGGCTCTAAAGGGCTACGGGCCTGGATGTTGCTTAGCACACCCCGGTGGCCCTGCGGTACTCAGTGCCCATCCCGGGAACAGGGTGCTCACGCTAGCCTCCTAGGTGTCCAGAAAACTGTGCTACCGTTACAGGTACGCAGAGCAGAGGCCACCGCCTCATGGAAACTGCTGCACGCCTCCGCTTCTGCACGGCAATTCAGGGCCTTACTGCCAGGCATCTGTTCATGCTGGGTGTGCCGTTAGCGACACAGCATGGTCAGATGCTGACTTTCTCCTCGAGCAGAGTGACTTCAGGTACGAGGTCCTCGAAGTACTCAAAGCGCAGTGTTCTCTCATGGCAGCTCACACAAGGGCCATGACAAAGTCAGACTCACCAGAAATGTCCTGAGGCTGTTCGAGGACTCTGGAAATGCAGCTCTCCACGAGGGACGTACAGTGTGTTGCCCGTCACTCGGCACGCACAGAGGGCCTCCGAGGGATCAACCAATGGGTCTCGAAGTGGCCCAGCCCGCCCTCAGGAGTCTGCAGGTACTCAGTGAACTTGGAGGGAAAGTGATGCGTACCCGACAGGCCTAGGAGTCCTCAAAAGTCTACTTCCTTTAAAATAAAGCATGGAAGGGACTAAGAACTCATGGAAAGAGCTGCCTGCCTCCCTTTCTACACGGCTACTAGGGGCCTAGCCTGGAGGCAAGTTTACACGTTGAGATTCCCTTCAGCTCTAGAGCTTGCCAGGCGGACCTCAACCGCGGACATGGAAGCACCTGGTTTAGACAGAGCAGACTCATAATTTTCCCCGAAGCATTCTTACAGGGTTTAGAGGCCTGTCAGGAGCAGGCAATGTCAGGTAGCTTCAAAGCAGCATGAATGCAGCCTTCCAGATGGGAGAGCAAGGCTAGTTCCAGCAGGCCCCGTTTCCATGGGCACACTCAGCATACACCCCTGTGGTTTCTAACAAGTCCAAAGAGACACAGGTTACCCTGTGTTTCCTCGTCTGAATCAACTTCTCAAAGTAGGGTGTACTGCATCAAGCGAACTGCCTCAAGCAAGGAACGCCGCAGCTGCTCCCCTGGGCCTGTGGCTATTCAAAAGCCTGCAGTGCCACAGGCAGAGCAGGACTGGAATGGCAGGAAGAACGCAAGCCGACTATCTCTGGGAGGCACGGTGACTTGAGGCAGGAGGTCCTAGATGGAATGCGAAGCCGAGGGTTACTCTGAGTTCAGCTGAGAGTAGGGCAATCGTAAGACTTCGAGGCCATGTGGGACGTGCCAGAACGGTGTTCGTGAACGTGTGCGAGGGCTGAGGAAATTAAGCTGCTTCCAAAGAGAGTGCAGTGCGTCTCCCTACGCTCGGCATACACAGAGGGGCTCTAAAGGGCTACGGGCCTGGATGTTGCTTAGCACACCCCGATGGTCCTGCGGTACTCAGTGCCCATCCCGGGAACAGGGTGCTCACGCTAGCCTCCTAGGTGTCCAGAAAACTGTGCTACCGTTACAGGTACGCAGAGCAGAGGCCACCGCCTCATGGAAACTGCTGCACGCCTCCGCTTCTGCACGGCAAATCAGGACCTTACTGCCAGGCATCTGTTCATGCTGGGTGTGCCGTTAGCGACACAGCATGGTCAGATGCTGACTTTCTCCTCGAGCAGAGTGACTTCAGGTACGAGGTCCTCGAAGTACTCAAAGCGCAGTGTTCTCTCATGGCAGCTCACACAAGGGCCATGACAAAGTCAGACTCACCAGAAATGTCCTGAGGCTGTTCGAGGACTCTGGAAATGTAGCTCTCCACGAGGGACGTACAGTGTGTTGCCCGTCCCTCGGCACACACAGAGGGCCTCCGAGGGATCAACCAATGGGTCTCGAAGTGGCCCAGCCCGCCCACAGGGGTCTGCAGGTACTCAGTGAACTTGGAGGGAAAGTGATGCATACCCGACAGGCCTAGGAGTCCTCAACAGTCTACTTCCTTTAAAATAAAGCATGGAAGGGACTAAGAACTCATGGAAAGAGCTGCCTGCCTCCCTTTCTGCACGGCTACTAGGGGCCTAGCCTGGAGGCAAGTTTACACGTTGAGATTCCCTTCAGCTCTAGAGCTTGCCAGGCGGACCTCAACCGCGGACATGGAAGCACCTGGTTTAGACAGAGCAGACTCATAATTTCCCCCGAAGCATTCTTACAGGGTTTAGAGGCCTGTCAGGAGCAGGCAATGTCAGGTAGCTTCAAGGCAGCATGAATGCAGCCTTCCAGATGGGAGAGCAAGGCTAGATCCAGCAGGCCCCCGTTTCCATGGGCACACTCAGCATACACCCCTGTGGTTTCTAACAAGTCCAAAGAGACACAGGTTACCCTGTGTTTCCTCGTCTGAATCAACTTCTCAAAGTAGGGTGTACTGCATCAAGCGAACTGCCTCAAGCAAGGAACGCCGCAGCTGCTCCCCTGGACCTGTGGCTATTCAAAAGCCTGCAGTGCCACAGGCAGAGCAGGACTGGAATGGAAGGAAGAACGCAAGCCGACTATCTCTGGGAGGCACGGTGACTTGATGCAGGAGGTCCTAGGTGGAATGCCAAGCCGAGGGTTACTCTGAGTTCAGCTGAGAGTAGGGCAATCGTAAGACTTCGAGGCCATGCGGGACGTGCCTGAACGGTGTTCGTGAACGTGTGCGAGGGCTGAGGAAATTAAGCTGCTTCCAAAGAGAGTGCAGTGCGTCTCCCTACGCTCGGCATACACAGAGGGGCTCTAAAGGGCTACGGGCCTGGATGTTGCTTAGCACACCCCGGTGGGCCTGCGGTACTCAGTGCCCATCCCGGGAACAGGGTGCTCACGCTAGCCTCCTAGGTGTCCAGAAAACTGTGCTACCGTTACAGGTACGCAGAGCAGAGGCCACCGCCTCATGGAAACTGCTGCACGCCTCCGCTTCTGCACGGCAATTCAGGGCCTTACTGCCAGGCATCTGTTCATGCTGGGTGTGCCGTTAGCGACACAGCATGGTCAGATGCTGACTTTCTCCTCGAGCAGAGTGACTTCAGGTACGAGGTCCTCGAAGTACTCAAAGCGCAGTGTTCTCTCATGGCAGCTCACACAAGGGCCATGACAAAGTCAGACTCACCAGAAATGTCCTGAGGCTGTTCGAGGACTCTGGAAATGTAGCTCTCCACGAGGGACGTACAGTGTGTTGCCCGTCACTCGGCACGCACAGAGGGCCTCCGAGGGATCAACCAATGGTTCACGAAGTGGCCCAGCCCGCCCTCAGGAGTCTGCAGGTACTCAGTGAACTTGGAGGGAAAGTGATGCATACCCGACAGGCCTAGGAGTCCTCAACAGTCTACTTCCTTTAAAATAAAGCATGGAAGGGACTAAGAACTCATGGAAAGAGCTGCCTGCCTCCCTTTCTGCACGGCTACTAGGGGCCTAGCCTGGAGGCAAGTTTACACGTTGAGATTCCCTTCAGCTCTAGAACTTGCCAGGCGGACCTCAACCGCGGACATGGAAGCACCTGGTTTAGACAGAGCAGACTCATAATTTTCCCCGAAGCATTCTTACAGGGTTTAGAGGCCTGTCAAGAGCAGGCAATGTCAGGTAACTTCAAGGCAGCATGAATGCAGCCTTCCAGATGGGAGAGCAAGGCTAGATCCAGCAGGCCCCCGTTTCCATGGGCACACTCAGCATACACCCCTGTGGTTTCTAACAAGTCCAAAGAGACACAGGTTACCCTGTGTTTTCTCGTCAGAATCAACTTCTCGAAGTAGGGTGTGCTGCATCAAGCGAACTGCCTCAACCAAGGAACGCCGCAGCTGCTCCCCTGGGCCTGTGGCTTTTCAAAAGCCTGCAGTGCCACAGGCAGAGCAGGACTGGAATGGCAGGAAGAACGCAAGCCGACTATCTCTGGGAGGCACGGTGACTTGAGGCAGGAGGTCCTAGATGGAATGCGAAGCCGAGGGTTACTCTGAGTTCAGCTGAGAGTAGGGCAATCGTAAGACTTCGAGGCCATGCGGGACGTGCCTGAACGGTGTTCGTGAACGTGTTTGAGGGCTGAGGAAATTAAGCTGCTTCCAAAGAGAGTGCAGTGCGTCTCCCTACGCTCGGCATACACAGAAGGGCTCTAAAGGGCTACGGGCCTGGATGTTGCTTAGCACACCCCGGTGGGCCTGCGGTACTCAGTGCCCATCCCGGGAACAGGGTGCTCACGCTAGCCTCCTAGGTGTCCAGAAAACTGTGCTACCGTTACAGGTACGCAGAGCAGAGGCCACCGCCTCATGGAAACTGCTGCACGCCTCCGCTTCTGCACGGCAATTCAGGGCCTTACTGCCAGGCATCTGTTCATGCTGGGTGTGCCGTTAGCGACACAGCATGGTCAGATGCTGACTTTCTCCTCGAGCAGAGTGACTTCAGGTACGAGGTCCTCGAAGTACTCAAAGCGCAGTGTTCTCTCATGGCAGCTCACACAAGGGCCATGACAAAGTCAGACTCACCAGAAATGTCCTGAGGCTGTTCGAGGACTCTGGAAATGCAGCTCTCCACGAGGGACGTACAGTGTGTTGCCCGTCACTCGGCACGCACAGAGGGCCTCCGAGGGATCAACCAATGGGTCTCGAAGTGGCCCAGCCCGCCCTCAGGAGTCTGCAGGTACTCAGTGAACTTGGAGGGAAAGTGATGCGTACCCGACAGGCCTAGGAGTCCTCAAAAGTCTACTTCCTTTAAAATAAAGCATGGAAGGGACTAAGAACTCATGGAAAGAGCTGCCTGCCTCCCTTTCTACACGGCTACTAGGGGCCTAGCCTGGAGGCAAGTTTACACGTTGAGATTCCCTTCAGCTCTAGAGCTTGCCAGGCGGACCTCAACCGCGGACATGGAAGCACCTGGTTTAGACAGAGCAGACTCATAATTTTCCCCGAAGCATTCTTACAGGGTTTAGAGGCCTGTCAGGAGCAGGCAATGTCAGGTAGCTTCAAAGCAGCATGAATGCAGCCTTCCAGATGGGAGAGCAAGGCTAGTTCCAGCAGGCCCCGTTTCCATGGGCACACTCAGCATACACCCCTGTGGTTTCTAACAAGTCCAAAGAGACACAGGTTACCCTGTGTTTCCTCGTCTGAATCAACTTCTCAAAGTAGGGTGTACTGCATCAAGCGAACTGCCTCAAGCAAGGAACGCCGCAGCTGCTCCCCTGGGCCTGTGGCTATTCAAAAGCCTGCAGTGCCACAGGCAGAGCAGGACTGGAATGGCAGGAAGAACGCAAGCCGACTATCTCTGGGAGGCACGGTGACTTGAGGCAGGAGGTCCTAGATGGAATGCGAAGCCGAGGGTTACTCTGAGTTCAGCTGAGAGTAGGGCAATCGTAAGACTTCGAGGCCATGTGGGACGTGCCAGAACGGTGTTCGTGAACGTGTGCGAGGGCTGAGGAAATTAAGCTGCTTCCAAAGAGAGTGCAGTGCGTCTCCCTACGCTCGGCATACACAGAGGGGCTCTAAAGGGCTACGGGCCTGGATGTTGCTTAGCACACCCCGATGGTCCTGCGGTACTCAGTGCCCATCCCGGGAACAGGGTGCTCACGCTAGCCTCCTAGGTGTCCAGAAAACTGTGCTACCGTTACAGGTACGCAGAGCAGAGGCCACCGCCTCATGGAAACTGCTGCACGCCTCCGCTTCTGCACGGCAAATCAGGACCTTACTGCCAGGCATCTGTTCATGCTGGGTGTGCCGTTAGCGACACAGCATGGTCAGATGCTGACTTTCTCCTCGAGCAGAGTGACTTCAGGTACGAGGTCCTCGAAGTACTCAAAGCGCAGTGTTCTCTCATGGCAGCTCACACAAGGGCCATGACAAAGTCAGACTCACCAGAAATGTCCTGAGGCTGTTCGAGGACTCTGGAAATGTAGCTCTCCACGAGGGACGTACAGTGTGTTGCCCGTCCCTCGGCACACACAGAGGGCCTCCGAGGGATCAACCAATGGGTCTCGAAGTGGCCCAGCCCGCCCACAGGGGTCTGCAGGTACTCAGTGAACTTGGAGGGAAAGTGATGCATACCCGACAGGCCTAGGAGTCCTCAACAGTCTACTTCCTTTAAAATAAAGCATGGAAGGGACTAAGAACTCATGGAAAGAGCTGCCTGCCTCCCTTTCTGCACGGCTACTAGGGGCCTAGCCTGGAGGCAAGTTTACACGTTGAGATTCCCTTCAGCTCTAGAGCTTGCCAGGCGGACCTCAACCGCGGACATGGAAGCACCTGGTTTAGACAGAGCAGACTCATAATTTCCCCCGAAGCATTCTTACAGGGTTTAGAGGCCTGTCAGGAGCAGGCAATGTCAGGTAGCTTCAAGGCAGCATGAATGCAGCCTTCCAGATGGGAGAGCAAGGCTAGATCCAGCAGGCCCCCGTTTCCATGGGCACACTCAGCATACACCCCTGTGGTTTCTAACAAGTCCAAAGAGACACAGGTTACCCTGTGTTTCCTCGTCTGAATCAACTTCTCAAAGTAGGGTGTACTGCATCAAGCGAACTGCCTCAAGCAAGGAACGCCGCAGCTGCTCCCCTGGACCTGTGGCTATTCAAAAGCCTGCAGTGCCACAGGCAGAGCAGGACTGGAATGGAAGGAAGAACGCAAGCCGACTATCTCTGGGAGGCACGGTGACTTGATGCAGGAGGTCCTAGGTGGAATGCCAAGCCGAGGGTTACTCTGAGTTCAGCTGAGAGTAGGGCAATCGTAAGACTTCGAGGCCATGCGGGACGTGCCTGAACGGTGTTCGTGAACGTGTGCGAGGGCTGAGGAAATTAAGCTGCTTCCAAAGAGAGTGCAGTGCGTCTCCCTACGCCCGGCATACACAGAGGGGCTCTAAAGGGCTACGGGCCTGGATGTTGCTTAGCACACCCCGGTGGGCCTGCGGTACTCAGTGCCCATCCCGGGAACAGGGTGCTCACGCTAGCCTCCTAGGTGTCCAGAAAACTGTGCTACCGTTACAGGTACGCAGAGCAGAGGCCACCGCCTCATGGAAACTGCTGCACGCCTCCGCTTCTGCACGGCAATTCAGGGCCTTACTGCCAGGCATCTGTTCATGCTGGGTGTGCCGTTAGCGACACAGAATGGTCAGATGCTGACTTTCTCCTCGAGCAGAGTGACTTCAGGTACGAGGTCCTCGAAGTACTCAAAGCGCAGTGTTCTCTCATGGCAGCTCACACAAGGGCCATGACAAAGTCAGACTCACCAGAAATGTCCTGAGGCTGTTCGAGGACTCTGGAAATGTAGCTCTCCACGAGGGACGTACAGTGTGTTGCCCGTCCCTCGGCACGCACAGAGGGCCTCCGAGGGATCAACCAATGGGTCTCGAAGTGGCCCAGCCCGCCCTCAGGAGTCTGCAGGTACTCAGTGAACTTGGAGGGAAAGTGATGCATACCCGACAGGCCTAGGAGTCCTCAAAAGTCTACTTCCTTTAAAATAAAGCATGGAAGGGACTAAGAACTCATGGAAACAGCTGCCTGCCTCCCTTTCTGCACGGCTACTAGGGGCCTAGCCTGGAGGCAAGTTTACACGTTGAGATTCCCTTCAGCTCTAGAGCTTGCCAGGCGGACCTCAACCGCGGACATGGAAGCACCTGGTTTAGACAGAGCAGACTCATAATTTCCCCCGAAGCATTCTTACAGGGTTTAGAGGCCTGTCAGGAGCAGGCAATGTCAGGTAGCTTCAAGGCAGCATGAATGCAGCCTTCCAGATGGGAGAGCAAGGCTAGTTCCAGCAGGCCCCCGTTTCCATGGGCACACTCAGCATACACCCCTGTGGTTTCTAACAAGTCCAAAGAGACACAGGTTACCCTGTGTTTCCTCGTCTGAATCAACTTCTCAAAGTAGGGTGTACTGCATCAAGCGAACTGCCTCAAGCAAGGAACGCCGCAGCTGCTCCCCTGGACCTGTGGCTATTCAAAAGCCTGCAGTGCCACAGGCAGAGCAGGACTGGAATGGAAGGAAGAACGCAAGCCGACTATCTCTGGGAGGCACGGTGACTTGATGCAGGAGGTCCTAGGTGGAATGCGAAGCCGAGGGTTACTCTGAGTTCAGCTGAGAGTAGGGCAATCGTAAGACTTCGAGGCCATGCGGGACGTGCCTGAACGGTGTTCGTGAACGTGTGCGAGGGCTGAGGAAATTAAGCTGCTTCCAAAGAGAGTGCAGTGCGTCTCCCTACGCCCGGCATACACAGAGGGGCTCTAAAGGGCTACGGGCCTGGATGTTGCTTAGCACACCCCGGTGGCCCTGCGGTACTCAGTGCCCATCCCGGGAACAGGGTGCTCACGCTAGCCTCCTAGGTGTCCAGAAAACTGTGCTACCGTTACAGGTACGCAGAGCAGAGGCCACCGCCTCATGGAAACTGCTGCACGCCTCCGCTTCTGCACGGCAATTCAGGGCCTTACTGCCAGGCATCTGTTCATGCTGGGTGTGCCGTTAGCGACACAGCATGGTCAGATGCTGACTTTCTCCTCGAGCAGAGTGACTTCAGGTACGAGGTCCTCGAAGTACTCAAAGCGCAGTGTTCTCTCATGGCAGCTCACACAAGGGCCATGACAAAGTCAGACTCACCAGAAATGTCCTGAGGCTGTTCGAGGACTCTGGAAACGTAGCTCTCCACGAGGGACGTACAGTGTGTTGCCCGTCCCTCGGCACGCACAGAGGGCCTCCGAGGGATCAACCAATGGGTCTCGAAGTGGCCCAGCCGGCCCACAGGGGTCTGCAGGTACTCAGTGAACTTGGAGGGAAAGTGATGCATACCCGACAGGCCTAGGAGTCCTCAACAGTCTACTTCCTTTAAAATAAAGCATGGAAGGGACTAAGAAGTCATGGAAAGAGCTGCCTGCCGCCCTTTCTGCACGGCTACTAGGGGCCTAGCCTGGAGGCAAGTTTACACGTTGAGATTCCCTTCAGCTCTAGAGCTTGCCAGGCGGACCTCAACCGCGGACATGGAAGCACCTGGTTTAGACAGAGCAGACTCATAATTTTCCCCGAAGCATTCTTACAGAGTTTAGAGGCCTGTCAGGAGCAGGCAATGTCAGGTAGCTTCAAGGCAGCATGAATGCAGCCTTCCAGATGGGAGAGCAAGGCTAGTTCCAGCAGGCCCCCGTTTCCATGGGCACACTCAGCATACACCCCTGTGGTTTCTAACAAGTCCAAAGAGACACAGGTTACCCTGTGTTTCCTCGTCTGAAGCAACTTCTCGAAGTAGGGTGTACTGCATCAAGCGAACTGCCTCAAGCAAGGAACGCCGCAGCTGCTCCCCTGGGCCTGTGGCTTTTCAAAAGCCTGCAGTGCCACAGGCAGAGCAGGACTGGAATGGCAGGAAGAACGCAAGCCGACTATCTCTGGGAGGCACGGTGACTTGAGGCAGGAGGTCCTAGATGGAATGCGAAGCCGAGGGTTACTCTGAGTTCAGCTGAGAGTAGGGCAATCGTAAGACTTCGAGGCCATGCGGGACGTGCCAGAACGGTGTTCGTGAACGTGTGCGAGGGCTGAGGAAATTAAGCTGCTTCCAAAGAGAGTGCAGTGCGTCTCCCTACGCTCGGCATACACAGAGGGGCTCTAAAGGGCTACGGGCCTGGATGTTGCTTAGCACACCCCGATGGTCCTGGGGTACTCAGTGCCCATCCCGGGAACAGGGTGCTCACGCTAGCCTCTAGGTGTCCAGAAAACTGTGCTACCGTTACAGGTACGCAGAGCAGAGGCCACCGCCTCATGGAAACTGCTGCACGCCTCCGCTTCTGCACGGCAAATCAGGACCTCACTGCCAGGCATCTGTTCATGCTGGGTGTGCCGTTAGCGACACAGCATGGTCAGATGCTGACTTTCTCCTCGAGCAGAGTGACTTCAGGTACGAGGTCCTCGAAGTACTCAAAGCGCAGTGTTCTCTCATGGCAGCTCACACAAGGGCCATGACAAAGTCAGACTCACCAGAAATGTCCTGAGGCTGTTCGAGGACTCTGGAAATGTAGCTCTCCACGAGGGACGTACAGTGTGTTGCCCGTCACTCGGCACGCACAGAGGGCCTCCGAGGGATCAACCAATGGGTCTCGAAGTGGCCCAGCCGGCCCACAGGGGTCTGCAGGTACTCAGTGAACTTGGAGGGAAAGTGATGCATACCCGACAGGCCTAGGAGTCCTCAACAGTCTACTTCCTTTAAAATAAAGCATGGAAGGGACTAAGAAGTCATGGAAAGAGCTGCCTGCCGCCCTTTCTGCACGGCTACTAGGGGCCTAGCCTGGAGGCAAGTTTACACGTTGAGATTCCCTTCAGCTCTAGAGCTTGCCAGGCGGACCTCAACTGCGGACATGGAAGCACCTGGTTTAGACAGAGCAGACTCATAATTTTCCCCGAAGCATTCTTACAGGGTTTAGAAGCCTGTCAAGAGCAGGCAATGTCAGGTAGCTTCAAGGCAGCATGAATGCAGCCTTCCAGATGGGAGAGCAAGGCTAGATCCAGCAGGCCCCCGTTTCCATGGGCACACTCAGCATACACCCCTGTGGTTTCTAACAAGTCCAAAGAGACACAGGTTACCCTGTGTTTCCTCGTCTGAATCAACTTATCAAAGTAGGGTGTACTGCATCAAGCGAACTGCCTCAAGCAAGGAACGCCGCAGCTGTTCCCCTGGGCCTGTGGCTTTTCAAAAGCCTGCAGTGCCACAGGCAGAGCAGGACTGGAATGGCAGGAAGAATGCAAGCCGACTATCTCTGGGAGGCACGGTGACTTGAGGCAGGAGGTCCTAGATGGAATGCGAAGCCGAGGGTTACTCTGAGTTCAGCTGAGAGTAGGGCAATCGTAAGACTTCGAGGCCATGCGGGACGTGCCTGAACGGTGTTCGTGAACGTGTGCGAGGGCTGAGGAAATTAAGCTGCTTCCAAAGAGAGTGCAGTGCGTCTCCCTACGCTCGGCATACACAGAGGGGCTCTAAAGGGCTACGGGCCTGGATGTTGCTTAGCACACCCCGGTGGACCTGCGGTACTCAGTGCCCATCCCGGGAACAGTGTTCTCACGCTAGCCTCCTAGGTGTCCAGAAAACTGTGCTACCGTTACAGGTACGCAGAGCAGAGGCCACCGCCTCATGGAAACTGCTGCACGCCTCCGCTTCTGCACGGCAATTCAGGGCCTTACTGCCAGGCATCTGTTCATGCTGGGTGTGCCGTTAGCGACACAGCATGGTCAGATGCTGACTTTCTCCTCGAGCAGAGTGACTTCAGGTACGAGGTCCTCGAAGTACTCAAAGCGCAGTATTCTCTCATGGCAGCTAACACAAGGGCCATGACAAAGTCAGACTCACCAGAAATGTCCTGAGGCTGTGCGAGGACTCTGGAAATATAGCTCTCCACGAGGAACGTACAGTGTGTTGCCCGTCCCTCGGCACGCACAGAGGGCCTCCGAGGGATCAACCAATGGGTTTCGAAGTGGCCCAGCCCGCCCTCAGGAGTCTGCAGGTACTCAGTGAACTTGGAGGGAAAGTGATGCATACCCGACAGGCCTAGGAGTCCTCAAAAGTCTACTTCCTTTAAAATAAAGCATGGAAGGGACTAAGAACTCATGGAAACAGCTGCCTGCCGCCCTTTCTGCACGGATACTAGGGGCCTAGCCTGGAGGCAAGTTTACACGTTGAGATTCCCTTCAGCTCTAGAGCTTGCCAGGCGGACCTCAACCGTGGACATGGAAGCACCTGCTTTAGACAGAGCAGACTCATAATTTTCCCCGAAGCATTCTTACAGGGTTTAGAGGCCTGTCAAGAGCAGGAAATGTCAGGTAGCTTCAAGGCAGCATGAATGCAGCCTTCCAGATGGGAGAGCAAGGCTAGTTCCAGCAGGCCCCCGTTTCCATGGGCACACTCAGCATACACCCCTGTGGTTTCTAACAAGTCCAAAGAGACACAGGTTACCCTGTGTTTCCTCGTCTGAATCAACTTCTCGAAGCAGGTTGTACTGCATCAAGCGAACTGCCTGAAGCAAGGAACGCCGCAGCTGCTCCCCTGGGCCTGTGGCTTTTCAAAAGCCTGCAGTGCCACAGGCAGAGCAGGACTGGAATGGCAGGAAGAACGCAAGCCGACTATCTCTGGGAGGCACGGTGACTTGAGGCAGGAGGTCCTAGGTGGAATGCGAAGCCGAGGGTTACTCTGACTTCAGCTGAGAGTAGGGCAATCGTAAGACTTCAAGGCCATGCGGGACGTGCCAGAACGGTGTTCGTGAACGTGTGCGAGGGCTGAGGAAATTAAACTGCTTCCAAAGAGAGTGCAGTGCGTCTCCCTACGCCCGGCATACACAGAGGGGCTCTAAAGGGCTACGGGCCTGGATGTTGCTTAGCACACCCCGGTGGGCCTGCGGTACTCAGTGCCCATCCCGGGAACAGGGTGCTCACGCTAGCCTCCTAGGTGTCCAGAAAACTGTGCTACCGTTACAGGTACGCAGAGCAGAGGCCACCGCCTCCTGGAAACTGCTGCACGCCTCCGCTTCTGCACGGCAAATCAGGACCTTACTGCCAGGCATCTGTTCATGCTGGGTGTGCCGTTAGCGACACAGCATGGTCAGATGCTGACTTTCTCCTCGAGCAGAGTGACTTCAGGTACGAGGTCCTCGAAGTACTCAAAGCGCAGTGTTCTCTCATGGCAGCTCACACAAGGGCCATGACAAAGTCAGACTCACCAGAAATGTCCTGAGGCTGTTCGAGGACTCTGGAAATGTAGCTCTCCACGAGGGACGTACAGTGTGTTGCCCGTCACTCGGCACGCACAGAGGGCCTCCGAGGGATCAACCAATGGGTCTCGAAGTGGCCCAGCCAGCCCACAGGGGTCTGCAGGTACTCAGTGAACTTGGAGGGAAAGTGATGCATACCCGACAGGCCTAGGAGTCCTCAACAGTCTACTTCCTTTAAAATAAAGCATGGAAGGGACTAAGAACTCATGGAAAGAGCTGCCTGCCTCCCTTTCTGCACGGCTACTAGGGGCCTAGCCTGGAGGCAAGTTTACACGTTGAGATTCCCTTCAGCTCTAGAGCTTGCCAGGCGGACCTCAACCGCGGACATGGAAGCACCTGGTTTAGACAGAGCAGACTCATAATTTTCCCCGAAGCATTCTTACAGGGTTTAGAGGCCTGTCAAGAGCAGGCAATGTCAGGTAACTTCAAGGCAGCATGAATGCAGCCTTCCAGATGGGAGAGCAAGGCTAGATCCAGCAGGCCCCCGTTTCCATGGGCACACTCAGCATACACCCCTGTGGTTTCTAACAAGTCCAAAGAGACACAGGTTACCCTGTGTTTCCTCGTCAGAATCAACTTCTCGAAGTAGGGTGTGCTGCATCAAGCGAACTGCCTCAACCAAGGAACGCCGCAGCTGCTCCCCTGGGCCTGTGGCTTTTCAAAAGCCTGCAGTGCCACAGGCAGAGCAGGACTGGAATGGCAGGAAGAACGCAAGCCGACTATCTCTGGGAGGCACGGTGACTTGAGGCAGGAGGTCCTAGATGGAATGCGAAGCCGAGGGTTACTCTGAGTTCAGCTGAGAGTAGGGCAATCGTAAGACTTCGAGGCCATGCGGGACGTGCCTGAACGGTGTTCGTGAACGTGTTTGAGGGCTGAGGAAATTAAGCTGCTTCCAAAGAGAGTGCAGTGCGTCTCCCTACGCTCGGCATACACAGAGGGGCTCTAAAGGGCTACGGGCCTGGATGTTGCTTAGCACACCCCGGTGGCCCTGCGGTACTCAGTGCCCATCCCGGGAACAGGGTGCTCACGCTAGCCTCCTAGGTGTCCAGAAAACTGTGCTACCGTTACAGGTACGCAGAGCAGAGGCCACCGCCTCATGGAAACTGCTGCACGCCTCCGCTTCTGCACGGCAATTCAGGGCCTTACTGCCAGGCATCTGTTCATGCTGGGTGTGCCGTTAGCGACACAGCATGGTCAGATGCTGACTTTCTCCTCGAGCAGAGTGACTTCAGGTACGAGGTCCTCGAAGTACTCAAAGCGCAGTGTTCTCTCATGGCAGCTCACACAAGGGCCATGACAAAGTCAGACTCACCAGAAATGTCCTGAGTCTGTTCGAGGACTCTGGAAATGTAGCTCTCCACGAGGGACGTACAGTGTGTTGCCCGTCCCTCGGCACGCACAGAGGGCCTCCGAGGGATCAACCAATGGGTCTCGAAGTGGCCCAGCCCGCCCTCAGGAGTCTGCAGGTACTCAGTGAACTTGGAGGGAAAGTGATGCATACCCGACAGGCCTAGGAGTCCTCAAAAGTCTACTTCCTTTAAAATAAAGCATGGAAGGGATTAAGAACTCATGGAAACAGCTGCCTGCCTCCCTTTCTGCACGGCTACAAGGGGCCTAGCCTGGAGGCAAGTTTACACGTTGAGATTCCCTTCAGCTCTAGAGCTTGCCAGGCGGACCTCAACCGCGGACATGGAAGCACCTGCTTTAGAGAGAGCAGACTCATAATTTTCCCCGAAGCATTCTTACAGGGTTTAGAGGCCTGTCAAGAGCAGGCAATGTCAGGTAGCTTCAAGGCAGCATGAATGCAGCCTTCCAGATGGGAGAGCAAGGCTAGTTCCAGCAGGCCCCCGTTTCCATGGGCACACTCAGCATACACCCCTGTGGTTTCTAACAAGTCCAAAGAGACACAGGTTACCCTGTGTTTCCTCGTCTGAAGCAACTTCTCGAAGTAGGGTGTACTGCATCAAGCGAACTGCCTCAAGCAAGGAACGCCGCAGCTGTTCCCCTGGGCCTGTGGCTATTCAAAAGCCTGCAGTGCCACAGGCAGAGCAGGACTGGAATGGCAGGAAGAACGCAAGCCGACTATCTCTGGGAGGCACGGTGACTTGAGGCAGGAGGTACTAGATGGAATGTGAAGCCGAGGGTTACTCTGAGTTCAGCTGAGAGTAGGGCAATCGTAAGACTTCGAGGCCATGCGGGACGTGCCAGAACGGTGTTCGTGAACGTGTGCGAGGGCTGAGGAAATTAAGCTGCTTCCAAAGAGAGTGCAGTGCGTCTCCCTACGCTCGGCATACACAGAGGGGCTCTAAAGGGCTACGGGCCTGGATGTTGCTTAGCACACCCCGGTGGACCTGCGGTACTCAGTGCCCATCCCGGGAACAGTGTTCTCACGCTAGCCTCCTAGGTGTCCAGAAAACTGTGCTACCGTTACAGGTACGCAGAGCAGAGGCCACCGCCTCATGGAAACTGCTGCACGCCTCCGCTTCTGCACGGCAATTCAGGGCCTTACTGCCAGGCATCTGTTCATGCTGGGTGTGCCGTTAGCGACACAGCATGGTCAGATGCTGACTTTCTCCTCGAGCAGAGTGACTTCAGGTACGAGGTCCTCGAAGTACTCAAAGCGCAGTATTCTCTCATGGCAGCTAACACAAGGGCCATGACAAAGTCAGACTCACCAGAAATGTCCTGAGGCTGTGCGAGGACTCTGGAAATATAGCTCTCCACGAGGAACGTACAGTGTGTTGCCCGTCCCTCGGCACGCACAGAGGGCCTCCGAGGGATCAACCAATGGGTTTCGAAGTGGCCCAGCCCGCCCTCAGGAGTCTGCAGGTACTCAGTGAACTTGGAGGGAAAGTGATGCATACCCGACAGGCCTAGGAGTCCTCAAAAGTCTACTTCCTTTAAAATAAAGCATGGAAGGGACTAAGAACTCATGGAAACAGCTGCCTGCCGCCCTTTCTGCACGGATACTAGGGGCCTAGCCTGGAGGCAAGTTTACACGTTGAGATTCCCTTCAGCTCTAGAGCTTGCCAGGCGGACCTCAACCGTGGACATGGAAGCACCTGCTTTAGACAGAGCAGACTCATAATTTTCCCCGAAGCATTCTTACAGGGTTTAGAGGCCTGTCAAGAGCAGGAAATGTCAGGTAGCTTCAAGGCAGCATGAATGCAGCCTTCCAGATGGGAGAGCAAGGCTAGTTCCAGCAGGCCCCCGTTTCCATGGGCACACTCAGCATACACCCCTGTGGTTTCTAACAAGTCCAAAGAGACACAGGTTACCCTGTGTTTCCTCGTCTGAATCAACTTCTCGAAGCAGGTTGTACTGCATCAAGCGAACTGCCTGAAGCAAGGAACGCCGCAGCTGCTCCCCTGGGCCTGTGGCTTTTCAAAAGCCTGCAGTGCCACAGGCAGAGCAGGACTGGAATGGCAGGAAGAACGCAAGCCGACTATCTCTGGGAGGCACGGTGACTTGAGGCAGGAGGTCCTAGGTGGAATGCGAAGCCGAGGGTTACTCTGACTTCAGCTGAGAGTAGGGCAATCGTAAGACTTCAAGGCCATGCGGGACGTGCCAGAACGGTGTTCGTGAACGTGTGCGAGGGCTGAGGAAATTAAACTGCTTCCAAAGAGAGTGCAGTGCGTCTCCCTACGCCCGGCATACACAGAGGGGCTCTAAAGGGCTACGGGCCTGGATGTTGCTTAGCACACCCCGGTGGGCCTGCGGTACTCAGTGCCCATCCCGGGAACAGGGTGCTCACGCTAGCCTCCTAGGTGTCCAGAAAACTGTGCTACCGTTACAGGTACGCAGAGCAGAGGCCACCGCCTCCTGGAAACTGCTGCACGCCTCCGCTTCTGCACGGCAAATCAGGACCTTACTGCCAGGCATCTGTTCATGCTGGGTGTGCCGTTAGCGACACAGCATGGTCAGATGCTGACTTTCTCCTCGAGCAGAGTGACTTCAGGTACGAGGTCCTCGAAGTACTCAAAGCGCAGTGTTCTCTCATGGCAGCTCACACAAGGGCCATGACAAAGTCAGACTCACCAGAAATGTCCTGAGGCTGTTCGAGGACTCTGGAAATGTAGCTCTCCACGAGGGACGTACAGTGTGTTGCCCGTCACTCGGCACGCACAGAGGGCCTCCGAGGGATCAACCAATGGGTCTCGAAGTGGCCCAGCCAGCCCACAGGGGTCTGCAGGTACTCAGTGAACTTGGAGGGAAAGTGATGCATACCCGACAGGCCTAGGAGTCCTCAACAGTCTACTTCCTTTAAAATAAAGCATGGAAGGGACTAAGAACTCATGGAAAGAGCTGCCTGCCTCCCTTTCTGCACGGCTACTAGGGGCCTAGCCTGGAGGCAAGTTTACACGTTGAGATTCCCTTCAGCTCTAGAGCTTGCCAGGCGGACCTCAACCGCGGACATGGAAGCACCTGGTTTAGACAGAGCAGACTCATAATTTTCCCCGAAGCATTCTTACAGGGTTTAGAGGCCTGTCAAGAGCAGGCAATGTCAGGTAACTTCAAGGCAGCATGAATGCAGCCTTCCAGATGGGAGAGCAAGGCTAGATCCAGCAGGCCCCCGTTTCCATGGGCACACTCAGCATACACCCCTGTGGTTTCTAACAAGTCCAAAGAGACACAGGTTACCCTGTGTTTCCTCGTCAGAATCAACTTCTCGAAGTAGGGTGTGCTGCATCAAGCGAACTGCCTCAACCAAGGAACGCCGCAGCTGCTCCCCTGGGCCTGTGGCTTTTCAAAAGCCTGCAGTGCCACAGGCAGAGCAGGACTGGAATGGCAGGAAGAACGCAAGCCGACTATCTCTGGGAGGCACGGTGACTTGAGGCAGGAGGTCCTAGATGGAATGCGAAGCCGAGGGTTACTCTGAGTTCAGCTGAGAGTAGGGCAATCGTAAGACTTCGAGGCCATGCGGGACGTGCCTGAACGGTGTTCGTGAACGTGTTTGAGGGCTGAGGAAATTAAGCTGCTTCCAAAGAGAGTGCAGTGCGTCTCCCTACGCTCGGCATACACAGAGGGGCTCTAAAGGGCTACGGGCCTGGATGTTGCTTAGCACACCCCGGTGGCCCTGCGGTACTCAGTGCCCATCCCGGGAACAGGGTGCTCACGCTAGCCTCCTAGGTGTCCAGAAAACTGTGCTACCGTTACAGGTACGCAGAGCAGAGGCCACCGCCTCATGGAAACTGCTGCACGCCTCCGCTTCTGCACGGCAATTCAGGGCCTTACTGCCAGGCATCTGTTCATGCTGGGTGTGCCGTTAGCGACACAGCATGGTCAGATGCTGACTTTCTCCTCGAGCAGAGTGACTTCAGGTACGAGGTCCTCGAAGTACTCAAAGCGCAGTGTTCTCTCATGGCAGCTCACACAAGGGCCATGACAAAGTCAGACTCACCAGAAATGTCCTGAGTCTGTTCGAGGACTCTGGAAATGTAGCTCTCCACGAGGGACGTACAGTGTGTTGCCCGTCCCTCGGCACGCACAGAGGGCCTCCGAGGGATCAACCAATGGGTCTCGAAGTGGCCCAGCCCGCCCTCAGGAGTCTGCAGGTACTCAGTGAACTTGGAGGGAAAGTGATGCATACCCGACAGGCCTAGGAGTCCTCAAAAGTCTACTTCCTTTAAAATAAAGCATGGAAGGGATTAAGAACTCATGGAAACAGCTGCCTGCCTCCCTTTCTGCACGGCTACAAGGGGCCTAGCCTGGAGGCAAGTTTACACGTTGAGATTCCCTTCAGCTCTAGAGCTTGCCAGGCGGACCTCAACCGCGGACATGGAAGCACCTGCTTTAGAGAGAGCAGACTCATAATTTTCCCCGAAGCATTCTTACAGGGTTTAGAGGCCTGTCAAGAGCAGGCAATGTCAGGTAGCTTCAAGGCAGCATGAATGCAGCCTTCCAGATGGGAGAGCAAGGCTAGTTCCAGCAGGCCCCCGTTTCCATGGGCACACTCAGCATACACCCCTGTGGTTTCTAACAAGTCCAAAGAGACACAGGTTACCCTGTGTTTCCTCGTCTGAAGCAACTTCTCGAAGTAGGGTGTACTGCATCAAGCGAACTGCCTCAAGCAAGGAACGCCGCAGCTGTTCCCCTGGGCCTGTGGCTATTCAAAAGCCTGCAGTGCCACAGGCAGAGCAGGACTGGAATGGCAGGAAGAACGCAAGCCGACTATCTCTGGGAGGCACGGTGACTTGAGGCAGGAGGTACTAGATGGAATGTGAAGCCGAGGGTTACTCTGAGTTCAGCTGAGAGTAGGGCAATCGTAAGACTTCGAGGCCATGCGGGACGTGCCAGAACGGTGTTCGTGAACGTGTGCGAGGGCTGAGGAAATTAAGCTGCTTCCAAAGAGAGTGCAGTGCGTCTCCCTACGCTCGGCATACACAGAGGGGCTCTAAAGGACTACGGGCCTGGATGTTGCTTAGCACACCCCGATGGTCCTGGGGTACTCAGTGCCCATCCCGGGAACAGGGTGCTCACGCTAGCCTCTAGGTGTCCAGAAAACTGTGCTACCGTTACAGGTACGCAGAGCAGAG
Organism: Delphinapterus leucas; assembly: GCF_059928025.1. Taxonomy (NCBI): domain Eukaryota; kingdom Metazoa; phylum Chordata; class Mammalia; order Artiodactyla; family Monodontidae; genus Delphinapterus; species Delphinapterus leucas. Next base: position 51,775,333 of record NC_143145.1, read on the forward strand.
GCCACCGCCTCATGGAAACTGCTGCACGCCTCTGCTTCTGCACGGCAAATCAGGACCTCACTGCCAGGCATCTGTTCATGCTGGGTGTGCCGTTAGCGACACAGCATGGTCAGATGCTGACTTTCTCCTCGAGCAGAGTGACTTCAGGTACGAGGTCCTCGAAGTACTCAAAGCGCAGTGTTCTCTCATGGCAGCTCACACAAGGGCCATGACAAAGTCAGACTCACCAGAAATGTCCTGAGGCTGTTCGAGGACTCTGGAAATGTAGCTCTCCACGAGGGACGTACAGTGTGTTGCCCGTCCCTCGGCACGCACAGAGGGCCTCCGAGGGATCAACCAATGGGTCTCGAAGTGGCCCAGCCCGCCCACAGGGGTCTGCAGGTACTCAGTGAACTTCGAGGGAAAGTGATGCATACCCGACAGGTCTAGGAGTCCTCAAAAGTCTACTTCCTTTAAAATAAAGCATGGAAGGGACTAAGAACTCATGGAAAGAGCTGCCTGCCTCCCTTTCTGCACGGCTACTAGGGGCCTAGCCTGGAGGCAAGTTTACACGTTGAGATTCCCTTCAGCTCTAGAGCTTGCCAGGCGGACCTCAACCGCGGACATGGAAGCACCTGGTTTAGACAGAGCAGCCTCATAATTTTCCCCGAAGCATTCTTACAGGGTTTAGAGGCCTGTCAGGAGCAGGCAATGTCAGGTAGCTTCAAGGCAGCATGAATGCAGCCTTCCAGATGGGAGAGCAAGGCTAGTTCCAGCAGGCCCCCGTTTCCATGGGCACACTCAGCATACACCCTTGTGGTTTCTAACAAGTCCAAAGAGACACAGGTTACCCTGTGTTTCCTCGTCTGAATCAACTTCTCAAAGTAGGGTGTACTGCATCAAGCGAACTGCCTCAAGCAAGGAACGCCGCAGCTGCTCCCCGGGCCTGTGGCTATTCAAAAGCCTGCAGTGCCACAGGCAGAGCAGGACTGGAATGGCAGGAAGAACGCAAGCCGACTATCTCTGGGAGGCACGGTGACTTGAGGCAGGAGGTCCTAGATGGAATGCGAAGCCGAGGGTTACTCTGAGTTCAGCTCAGACTAGGGCAAGGCAGAAGACTTCGACGCCATGTGCGAAGTGCCAGAACGGTGTTAGTGATCGTGTGCGAGGGCCGAGGAAATTAAGCTGCTTCCAAAGAGAGTGCAGTGCGTCTCCCTACGCTCGGCATACACAGAGGGGCTCTAAAGGGCTACGGGCCTGGATGTTGCTTAGCAGACCCAGGTGGGCCTGCGGTACTCAGTGCCCATCCCAGGAACAGGGTGCTCACGCTAGCCTCCTAGGTGTCCAGAAAACTGTGCTACCGTTACAGGTACACAGAGCAGAGGCCACCGCCTCATGGAAACTGCTGCACGCCTCCGCTTCTGCACGGCAAATCAGGGCCTTACTGCCAGGCATCTGTTCATGCACAGTGTGCCGTTAGCGACATAGCATGGTCAGATGCTGACTTTCTCCTCGAGCAGAGTGACTTCAGGTACGAGGTCCTCGAAGTACTCAAAGCGCAGTGTTCTCTCATGGCAGCTCACACAAGGGCCATGACAAAGTCGGACTCACCAGAAATGTTGTGCTGAGGCTGTTCGAAGACTCTGGAAATGTAGCTCTCCTCGAGGAACGTAGAGTGTGTTGCCCATCACTCGGCACGCACAGAGGGCCTCCGAGGGATCAACCAATGGGTCTCGAAATGGCTCAGCCAGCCCACAGGGGTCTGGAGGTACTCAGTGAACTTGGAGGCAAAATGATGAATACCCGAGAGGCCTAGGAGTCTTCAAAAGTCTACTTCCTTTAAAATAAAGCATATAAGGGACTAAGAACTCATGGAAACAGCTGCCTGCCTCCCTTTCTGCACGGCTACTAGGGGCCTAGCCTGGAGGCAAGTTTACACGTTGAGGTTCCCTTCAGCTCTAGAGCTTGCCAGGCAGACCTCAACCGCGGCCCTGGAAGCACCTGGTTTAGACAGAGCAGACTCATAATTTTCCCCGAAGCATTCTTACAGGGTTTACAGGCCTGTCAAGAGCAGGCAATGTCAGGTAGCTTCAAGGCAGCATGAATGCAGCTTTCCAAATGGGAAAGCAAGGCTAGTTCCAGCAGGCCCCCGTTTCCATGGGCACACTCAGCATACACCCCGGTGTTTTCTAACACGTCCAGAGAGACACAGGTTACCCTGTGTTTCCTCGTCTGAATCAACTTCTCGAAGTAGGGTGTTCTGCATCAAGCGAACTGCCTCAACCAAGGAACGCCCAGGTGCTCCTCTGGGCCTGTGGCTATTCAAAAGCCTGCAGTGCCACAGGCAGAGCAGGACTGGGATGGCCGGCATAACGCAAGCCGTCTATTTCTGGGAGGCACGGTGACTTGAGGCAGGAGGTCCTAGATGGAATGCGAATCCGAGGGTTACTCTGAGTTCAGCTGAGACTAGGGCAATGCGTAAGTCTTCGACGCCATGTGGGTCGTGCCAGAACGGTGTTCGTGAACGTGTGCGAGGGCTGAGGAAATTAAGCTGCTTCCAAAGAGAGTGCAGTGCGTTTCCCTATGCTCGGCATACACAGAGGGGCTTTAAATGGCTACGGGCCTGGATGTTGCTTAGCAGACCCTGGGGGGCCTGGGTGTACTCTGTGCTCTTCCCGGGAACAGGGTACTCACGCTAGCCTCCTAGGTGTCCAGAAAACTGTGCTACCGTTACAGGTACGCAGAGCAGAGGCCACCGCCTCATGGAAACTGCTGCACGCCTCCGCTTCTGCACGGCAAATCAGGACCTTACTGCCAGGCATCTGTTCATGCTGGGTGTGCCTTTAGCAACTTTAATTTAGAAAGTGCTTTGCTATTTTCAAAATTTTCCCAGAGATGATTTCATATAATCCCAATAACCCTTAGTTTATTTTTATTTTTTCCATGTAATTTTGCATTTAATTGAAATATTTATATAAATTTACTTATATAGTCTCGTAAATGAAAATGATGTTTCTCATATAATCTGCTTCCTGTCTAGTTTTTATATTTGTGTTTATTGTCTTCTCTTGATTAGCTTTGTTAAGGGCTACCTTGGTTCTATTTTATTACAGTTTAAATTCTTTCTCTTACTTGTGTCTATTTGTCAACAGTAATCTTCCTAGTATTGCTTGTTTCTCCTTTCAGCACAATTATTTATTTTGTTTTGTGTTCTTAGCTTTATTTGTAGATCATTAATAATTTCTTGAATGAAATAATCATTTTCACTCTATGTTTAAAATAATTCAATTATTTAAAGCTTTCTGTTTTCAAATTAAACATTTAAACCTATTTTATATTCTATGATTTAAAGCATTCTTTTTTCCTTCTTAATATTTCAGTTTTGCTTTTAAATTTCACCCGGGATTTATGATGGTAACAATTTTTTTTTTAATTTTCAGGTGATGTAGTTACCATCTTTTAAAAAGATGATCTTTTGATCATTTACTTTCTTCCATTGTGATCAAATAATGAAAATAATGATAATTTGAGTTTTCTAACTTAAAAGAAGTTATTCTTGAGGCCTAGAATATAGCAACTTTGTAAAAAATGTATGGACAAATAAGTATTCTCAGACCATGAATGCTCGGTTTGAAGTATTATAGACATTTTTTTAAGCTATATATCTATCTTCTTTTTTTCCTTTATTTTTTAAAATCTTCATTGGAGTATAATTGCTTTAAAATGGTGTGCTAGTTTCTGCTGTATAACAAAGCGAATCAGCTCTACATATACATATATCCCCATATCGCCTCCCTCTTGCAGCTCCCTCCCATCCTCTCTATCCAACCCCTCTAGGTGGTCACAAAGCACTGAGCGGATCTCTCTGTGCTATGCAGCTGCTTCCCACTAGCTATCTATTTTACATTTGGTAGTGTATATATGTCCATGCCACTCTCTCAATTCGTTCCAGCCCTTCCCACTCCCCATGTCCTCAAGTCCATTCTTTACGTCTGTGTCTTTATTTGTGTCCTGCCCCCAGGTTATTAAGAACCATTTTTTTACATTCCATATATATGTGTTAGCATATGGTATTTGTTTTTCTCTTTCTGACTTACTCCACTCTATATGACAGTCTCTAGGTCCATCCACCTCACTGCAAAAAACTCCATTTCATTTCTTTCTATGGATGATTAATACTCCATTGTATATATTGCCACACCTTCTTTATCCATTAATCTGTTGATGGACACTTAGGTTGCTTCAATGTCCTGGCTATTGTAAATAGAGCTGCAATGAACATTTTGGTACATGAATCTTTTTGAATTATGGTTTTCTCAGGGTATATGTCCAGTAGTGGAATTCCTGGATAGTATGGCAGTTCTATTTTTAGTTTTTTAAGGAACCTCCATACTGTTCTCCATAGTGGCTGTATCAATTAGTATTCCCACCAACAGTGCAAGAGGATTTCCTTTTCTCCACACCCTCTCCATCATTTATTGCTTGTAGATTTTTTGATGATGGCCATTCTGACTGAGGTGGGGTGATACCTCATTGTAGTTTTCATTTGCATTTCTCTAATTATTAGTGATGTTGAGCATCCTTTCATCTGTCTGTTAACAAACCGTATGTCTTCTATGGAGAAATGTCGATTTAGGTCTTCTGCCCATTTTTGGATTGGGTTGTTTGTTTTTTTGATACTGAGCTGCATGAGCTGCTTGTAAATTTTGGAGATTAATCTTTTGTCAGTTGTTTCATGTGCAAATATTTTCTCCCAGCTTGTGAGTTGTCTTTTCGTCTTGTTTATGGTTTCCCTTACTGTGCAAAAGCTTTTAAGTTTCATTAGGTCCCATTTGTTTATTTTTGTTTTTATTTCCGTTTGTCTAGGAGGGGGGTCAAAAAGGATCTTGCTGTGATTTACGTCATAGAGTGTTCTGCCTATGTTTTCTTATAAGAGTTTTATAGTGTCTGGCCTTACATTTAAATCTTTAATCCATTTTGATTTTATTTTTGTGAATGGTGTTAGGGAATGTTCTAATTTCATTCTTTTACATGTAGCTGTCCAGTTTTCCCAGCACCACTTATTGAAGAGGCTGTCTTATCTCCATTGTCTATTCTCACCTCCTTTATCAGAAATAAGGTGACCATATGTATGTGCGTTTATCTCTGGGCTTTCTATGCTGTTCCATTGATCTATATTTCTGTTTTTGTGCCAGTACCACACTGTCTTGATTACGGTAGCTTTGTACTATGATCTGAAGTCTGGGAGCCTGATTCCTCAAGCTCCGTTTTTCTTTATCAAGGTTGCTTTGACTATTCGGGGTCTTTTGTGTTTCTGTACAAATTGTGAATTTTTTTGTTCTTGTTCAGTGGAAAATGCCATTGGTAGTTTCATAGGGATTGCATTGAATCTGTATATTGCTTTGGGCAGTATCGTCATTTTCACAATGTTCATTCTTCCACTCCAAGAATGTGGTATATCTCTCCATCACTCAGCTTTAATTTCTTTCACCAGTGTCTTATAGTTTTCTGCATACAGGTCTTTTGTCTCCTTAGGTAGGTTTATTCCTAGGTATTTTATTCTTTTTGTTGCAATGGTAAATGCGAGTGTTTCCTTACTTTCTCTTTCAGATTTTTCATCATTAGAGGCTAGGAATGCAAGAGATTTCTGTGCATTAATTTTGTAACCTGCTAATTTAACAAATTCATTGATTAGCTCTAGTAGTTTTCTGGTAGCATCTTTAGTATTCTCTATGTATAATATCATGTCATCTGCAAACAGTGACAGCTTTATTTCTTTTTCTCCTATTTGGATTCCTTTCATTTCTTTTTCCTCTCTGATTGCTGTGGCTAAAACTTCCAAAAGTATGTTGAATAATAGTGGTGATAGTGGACAATCTTGTCTTGCATCTGATCTTAGTGGAAATGGTTTCAGTTTTTCACCATTGAGAATGATGTTGGCTGTGGGTTTGTCATATATGGCCTTTATTATGTTGAGGTAAAGTCCCTCTATGCCTACTTTCTGGAGGGTTTTTATCATAAATCGTTTTGAATTTTTTCAAAAGTTTTTTTGCATCTATTAAGATGATCATATGGCTTTTCTCCTTCAATTTGTTAACGTGGTTTATCACTGATTGATTTGTATATATTGAAGAATCCTTGCATTCCTGGGATAAATCCTACTTGATCATAGTGTATGTTCCTTTTTATGGGGTGTTGGATTCTGTTTGTTAATATTTTGTTATGTTTCTTGCATCTATGTTCATCAGTGATATTGGCCTGTAGTTTTCTTTCTTTGTGACATCTTTATCTGGTTTTCATATCAGTGTGTTGGTGACAGTTTAGAATGAGTTTGGGAGTGTTCCTCCCTCTGCTCTATTTTAGAAGAGTTTGAGAAGGATAGGTGTTAGCTCTTCTCTAAATGTTTGATAGAATTTGCCTGGGAAGCCATCTGGCCCTGGGCTTTTGTTTGTTGGAAAATTTTTAATCACAGTCTCCAATTCAGTGCTTGTGATTGGTCTGTTTATATTTTCTATTTCTTTGTGGTTCAGTCTCGGAAGGTGGTGCTTTTCCAAGAATTTCCAAGTCCATTTCTTCCAGGTTGTCTAATTTATTGTCATGTAGTTGCCTGTAGTAATCTATCATGATCCTTTGTATTTCTGCAGTGTCAGTTGTTACTTCTCCCATTTTCATTTCTAATTCTATTGATTTTAGTCTTCTTTTTTTTCTTGTTGAATCTGGCTAATGGTTTATCAATTTTGTTTATTTTCTCAAAGAAGCAGCTTTTAGTTTTATTGATCTTTGCTATGTTTCCTTCATTTCTTTAACATTTATTTCTGATCTGATCTTTATGATTTCTTTTTCCTCCTAACTTTGGGGCTTTTTGTTCCTCTTTCTCTAATTGCTTTAGGTGTAAGGTTAGGTTGTTTATTTGAGATGTTTCTTGTTCCTTGAGATAGCACTGTATTGCTATAAACTTCCCTCTTAAAACTGCTCTTGTGGCATCCCATAGGTTTTGGGTCTTCATGTTTTCATTGTCATTTGTTTCTAGGTATTTTTTTATTTCCTCTTTGGTTTCTTCAGTGATCTCTTGGTTATTAAGTAGTGTATTGTTTAGCCTCCATGTTTTTGCATTTTTTACAATTTTTTTCCTAAAATTGATATCTAGTCTCATAGTGTTGTGGTCGGAAAAGATACTTGACACAATTTCAATTTTCTTAAATTTACCAAGGCTTGATTTGTGACCCAAGATATGATCTGTCCTGGAGAATGTTCCATGAGGCTTGAGAAAAATGTGTATTCTGTTGTTTTTGGATGGAATGTCCTATAAATATCAATTAAGTCCATCTTGTTTAATGTATCATTTAAAGCTTGTGTTTCCTTATTTATTTTCATTTTGGAATATCTGTCCATTGGTGAAAGTTGGGTGTTAAAGTCCCCTACTCTGATTGTGTTACTGTCGATTTCCCTTTTATGACTGTTAGAGTTTGCCTTATGTATTGAGGTGTTCCTATGTTGGGTGCAAAAATATTTACAGTTGTTATATTTTCTTTTTGGATTGATCCCTTGATCATTATGTAATGTCCTTCTTTATCTCTTGTAATCGTCTTTATTGTAACGTCTATTTTGTCTGATACAAGAATTGCTACTCCTGCTTTCTTCTGATTTCCATTTGCATGGAATATCTTTTTCCATGCCCTCACTTTCAGTCTTTATGTGTCCCTAGGCCTGAAGTGGGTCTCTTGTAGACAGCATATATATGGGGCTTGTTTTTGTATCCATTCAGTCAGTCCATGTCTTTTGGTTGGAGCATTTAATCCATTTACATTTAAGGTAATTATAGATATGTATATTCGTATTCCCATTTTCTAAATTGTTTTGGGTTTGTCATTGTAGGTCTTTTCCTTCTCTTGTGTTTCCTGCATAGAGAATTTCCTTTAGCATTCATTGTAAAGCTCGTTTGGTAGTGCTGTGTTCTCTTAGCTTTTACTTGTCTGTAAAGATTTTAATTTCACCATTGAATCTGAATGAGATCCGTGCGGGGTAGAGTAATCTTGGTTGTAGGTTTTTCCCTTTCATCACTTTAATTATGTCCTGCCACTCCCTTCTGGCTTGTAGAGTTTCTGCTGAAAGATCAGCTGTTAAACTTATGGGGATTCCCTTTTATGTTATTTGTTTTTCCTTTGATGCTTTTTTTTTTTTAACATCTTTATTGGGGTATAATTGCTTTAAAATGGTGTGTTAGTTTCTGCTTTATAACAAAGTGAACCAGTTATACATATACATATGTTCCCATATGTCTTTCCTCTTGCGTCTCCCTCCCTCACACCCTCCCTATCCCACCCCTCCAGGCTGTCACAAAGCACTGAGCCAATATCCCTGTGCCATGCGGCTGCTTCCCACCAGCTATCTACCTTACTACGTTTGTTAGTGTGTACATGTCCATGACTCTCTCTCGCCCTGTCACAGCTCACCCTTCCCGCTCCCCATATCCTCAAGTCCGTTCTCCAGTAGGTCTGCATCTTTATTCCTGTCTTACCCCTAGTTTCTTCATGACATTTTTTTTCTTAAATTCCATATATATGTGTTAGCATACGGTATTTGTCTTTTTCTTTCTGACTTACTTCACTCTGTATGACAGACTATAGGTCTATCCACCTCATTACAAATAGCTCAATTTCGTTTCTTTTTACGGCTGAGTAACATTCCATTGTATATATGTGCCACATCTTCTTTATCCATTCATCCGATGATGGGCACTTAGGTTGTTTCCATCTCCGGGCTATTGTAAATAGAGCTGCAATGAACATTTTGGTACATGACTCTTTTTGGATTTTGGTTTTCTCAGGGTATATGCCCAGGAGTGGGATTGCTGGGTCATATGGTAGTTCTATTTGTAGTTTTTTAAGGAACCTCCATACTGTTCTCCATACTGGCTGAACCAATTCACATTCCCACCAGCAGTGCAAGAGTGTTCCCTTTTCTCCACACCCTCTCCAGCATTTATTGTTTCTAGATTTTTTTGATGATGGCCATTCTGACTGGTGTGAGATGATATCTCATTGTAGTTCTGATTTGCATTTCTCTAATGATTAATGATGTTGAGCATTCTTTCATGTGTTTATTGGCAGTCTTCCCTTGATGCTTTTAATATTTTCTCTTTGCATTTAATTTTTGATAGTTTGAATTATATGTGTCTTGTATTTCTCCTTGGATTTATCTTGTATGGGACTCTCTGTGCTTCCTGGACTTGATTAACTATTTCCTTTCCCATATTAGGGAAGTTTTCAGCTATAATCTCTTCAAATATTTTCTCAGTCCCTTTCTTTTTCTCTTCTTCTTCTGGAACCCCTATAATTCGAATGTTGGTGCATTTAATGTTGTCCCAGAGTTCTCTGAGACTGTCCTCAGTTCTTTTCATTCTTTTTTCTTTATTCTTCTCTGCAGTAGTTATTTCCACTATTTTATCTCCCAGGTCGCTTATCCATTCTTCTGCCTCATTTATTTAGCTATTGATTCCTTCTAGAGCCTTTTAAATTTCATTTATTGTGTTTTTCATCATTTTTTGTTCTTCTTTAGTTCTTCTAGGTCCTTGTTGAACATTTTTTGAATTTTCTCCATTCTATTTCCAAGATTTTGGGTCGTTTTTACTATCATTACTCTGAATTCTTTTTCAGGTAGACTGCCTATTTCCTCTTCATTTGTTTGGTCTGACGGGCTTTTACCTTGCTCCTTCATCTGCTGTGTGTGTCTCTGTCTTCTCAGTTTGCTTAACTTATTGTGTTTGGGGTCTCCTTTTCGCAGGCTGCAGGTTCGGAGTTCCCATTGTTTTTGGTGTCTGCCCCCAGTGACCAAGGTTGGTTTAGTGTTTTGTAGGCTTCCTGGTGGAGGGGACTGTGTTCTGTTGGATGAGGCTGGATCTTGTCTTTCTGGTGGGTAGGACTGTGCCTGGTGGTGTGCTTTGTGGTGTCTGTAACATTATTATAATTTTAGGTTGCCTTTCTCTAATGGGTGGGGTTGTGTTCCTGTATTGCTAGTTGTTCGCATAGGGTGTCCAGCACTGTAGCTTGCAGGTCGTTGAGTGGAGCTGGGTCATAGCATTGAGATGGAGATCTCTGGGAAAGCTTTCACCATTTGTTATTATGTGGAGCTGGGAGGTCTCTGGTGGCCCAATGTCCTGAACTTGGCTCTCCTACCTCAGAGGCACAGGCCTGACACCCTGCCAGAGCACAATGACCCTGTTAGCCACACAGCTCAGAAGAAAAGTGAGAAAAAAGGAAGAAGGAAGGAAAGAAAGAAAGAAAGATAAAATAAAATAAAATAATTAAAAAGTAATAAAAAAAATGAAAGAAGAGAACAACCAAACCAGCAATGATAACAAGTGCTAAAAATTAAATTAGAAGAAAAAAAAAAGAAATGGTCAGACAGAACCCAGGAAAAATCATAAAAGCAAAGCTATACAGACAAAATCACAGAAAGAAGCATACACATACACGCTCACAGACAAAACACACAAAGCAGCATACACATATACACTCAGAAAAACAGATACAGGAAATACACACACACACACACACACACACACATACACACACACACACACACACACACACCCATATATATATATATATATATATATATATATATATATAAAATAAAGGCAGAGAGCAGCCAAATCAATAATCAAATCTACCTACTATAATAAATTCTAAATACTAAACTAAGATAAACATAATACCAGAAACAAATTAGATGCAGAAAACAAACCCCAATTCTACAGTTGCTCTCAAAGTCCACCTCCTCAATTTCGAATGATTCATTGTTTATTCATGTATTCCACAGATGCAGGGTACATCAAGTTGATTGTGGAGATTTAATTCGCTGCTCCTGAGGCTGCTAGGAGAGGTTTCCCTTTCTCTTCTTTGTTCACACAGCTCCTTGTGTTCAGCTTTGGATTTGGCCCCACCTCTGCGTGTAGGTCGCCTGCGGGCTTCTTTCGGGAAGTCTGAGGTCTTCTGCCAGCATTCAGTAGGTGTTCTGTAGGAGCTGTTCCACATGTAGATGTATTTCTGATGTATTTGTAGGGAGGAAGATGATCTCCACGTCTTACTCCTCCACCATCTTGGAAGTCCTCTTCTATCTTATTTTTTTGTCTAGTTGAATGGTTGCAAGTAAAAAAAGTATATTTCTGACAAAAGGGTTATTTATATAAATCTATCTTTTTTTCTAATTGATTCTTTATGTAAAACATGGAGTCATTACTATTATGCATTCATTAGTACCTACAACTTTTTATTATGAAGTTATTCACTTAATTTTATCTAATAAATTTTGCTTTGCATTTTTACATTTTAGACAACACTATTGTCACTCATTCCTAATTTTGTAGTTGTTCCTTTTATCTTTCTCAAGAAAAATTCCTGAATTTCTCTCAAACAAAAGATGTATACTAGTCAGTGTTCTCCAGAGAAACAGAACCAATATATGTCACTTCTCTCTATATTAATCTAAAGGTGGAAGACGGAAAAAAACCTTCACAGACACACCCAGAAATAGTATTTAATTAGCTATGTGTGCATCCCTTGGCCCAGACAAGTTGACACAAAATTAACCATCATAGACATACTGTGAGCATATATGTGCATTGAAATCCAAAATGGAAATCCTTTACAGCAGAGGTTCACAGAGGTTTTCTGTAAAACTACAAAAAAAACACCCAAAAAGAAACCACTTATTTTTCTGTTCAGTATTTAAGGTTTTGCAGAAAGAATTCAAAATCGAAGATGATATTTATGTAAGCGAGAAAATAAATTTCCTCAAAATTTAATAAAAGTTGAATAAAATTTTGTAATACAAGTTTACTAATGAGAAGAGTTCTTTTCTGAGGGGATAGCATTCCTTGAATTTGGACTCAGAGTTAACGATACCTATCATCAAAATCATTTGCAAACTGCAAAATTTAATATGATCTTTTATAAGATTTTACATCTTTCATCTTCAAATATATGTGTCCTGTCACACATCATGGCTAAAAATACTGAGTTTTAACTGCATCTCATCGATTTGCAGTGCACCAAGCATCAGTGCAAAGTGATGTAATCAAGACACACACACACACACACAAAGAGTCTCTGAGGCAAATATTCAACCAATGTAGCATAGAAACAACCATAGACAATCCATAAACAAATGTTTATGTTCTAATAACTTCATTTATGGACACTGAAATTGGAATTTTATATATTTTAATTCATGACTAAATATTATTATTTTGATTTTTAAATTATTAAAACTGCAAAAAAATTACTTGTTTGTGAGTAGTACAAAAAAAGGGGTATGGCTGTATGTGACCAGTGGGCTGTAGATTACTGACCCCTGCTTTAGAAATAGAGGAATTTCTAATGAATGCCTAATTTTTAAAATCTCTTGTGGGTCATTTGCTATTTTTCTCATGATATCTCTGCTTCTCTCTGATTTTCTTTTCCTGATTCTGTCTACTTATCCAACTCCTCATCTCCTCCTCAAAATATCTTTTCCCTTTCCCTCCACTTCCTTCTTAATTTCCTGATTTCCTGTCCTTCATGTTACCTATGCAGTGTACATTTCATTATGACATTGCCCCTACTCTTCTTCATAGAATCTTTTTAGCTTTATTGCCCCATTAACTCATTTTTTTCTAGGTCAATATACCAAGAGAGAGAATTTGATTGATCTCATTCATGATTTCATCATACTCGTGTCATTCATAAGCCACACATTTGCCTGAGAATTGATTGCCCTTGGATCTAGAATACATCCTCAGTTCAACCAGACATGCGGAAATGGTGGGGGGATCCTGCACCCCTAAATGTGTCCATTTCTTGAACATGGACATGTGCTGGACATGTCTGCTTAGAAGGATCCTCATAGTAAGACACACATTTTGAAGCTTGATTTGTCCTAAGAGCCTTTTTGTTTCTTTATACTTGCATGTTAAATCTGAGTATGTACTTTCATTTTAAATGATCTACATCACTTTGATTTTAAGTGGGATTTTTCAAATATTTGATGGCTTAATTCAATCTTAGTATCTTTGCCTTTTAATGGATTTCCTGACTTGAGTCTTAGGTCTATTATTTACTCTTGCAGACGAATTTTATAATCATCTTGTTAACTCTCATGAAATATCATACTGTGATTTTAATTGCAATTTTTTTTAATGTTTTCAGAGTAATTTAGAGAGAAGTGAAATTTCTTATGAAAGTTTATCTTCTCATCCAGAAACATAATAGAACTTTTTATTAAAGGCTTTTAAAATATATTTCACCAAAACTTTGTATTTTTTTATATTGGGTACGATTCTGTGGTTTATTTTGAATGTTATTTCTATTTTAAACATGAGGTTTTAACTATAATTTTCAAAATTATTTACAAATTATATATATGAATTGCCATATACATATATGTATGGATTTATATTTTTTCTAGTCATAATAGTCTAAGACCTCCAGAGTAACATGTAATAATAGTAGTGTAACATGTCTCTTATCTTTTTTTCACTTTAATAGGAATGCTTTTTAGGTTCATTCATTTTTTTATTATTATTCAACAAAAACTTTTGATGTTTGCTATATACTAGAAAATGTCTGAGATTCTTGGGATATATCAGTGAACAATACAGACAAACAGCTTGGAGTTTTTTTTTTTTTTTTGCGGTACGCGGACCTCTCACTGTTGTGGCCTCTCCCGTTGCAGAGCACAGGCTCCGGACGCGCAGGCTCAGCAGCCATGGCTCACGGGCCCAGCCGCTCCGTGGCACGTGGGATCCTCCTGGACGAGGGCACGAACCCACATCTCCCACATCAGCAGGTGGACTCTCAACCACTGTGCCACCAGGGAAGCCCTAGCTTTGAGCTTTTGATACTACATTCTAGCGAGGGAGACAGTCAACAACAAGCATAATAAATAGGTAAGCAATATAGTATCTTAGACATTGATAAATACTGCTGAAGAGAATTAAAAGTAGGGCAAGGTCTAGGGGTTTGAGAAAGAGGAAATGAGTAGAGGGGTTACAGTTTTAAATAGTGGTCACAGTAGATCTGGTGGAGAAGGAGAGATTTTAGTAGAGGCATAAAGTACAATTTCTAACACATTTTCTATAGTCATTGGTCTATTCTGGTTTCTCAATTTGACCTAATTTGATTTCAGCATTTATGTGTGTCTGAAATTTTATTCATATAATATTATCTTTCACATTTATTCACAGCAGATTATAATCAGTAGCCACATGGTTTCTCAGTCTCTTTCATATCTCAAAACTAACAGCCTTTAAAAAAATCTGGTTTATATAGAATATACCTTTGGTCCCTTTAAAGCACTGGATTTAGTTTTCTTATTTTGTTTTTATAGTTGGTTAATTGTTATCTTTATTATTAATTACTTTAAACACTTTTCATGCCTGTCATTTTTTTCCCAGCTACTTGAATGGTTTACGTAGTTTATTGTTTTCTAAAATATTTATTTAAATATAGAGTAGGAGCTCTTAATAATCAATACGAGAACAAAACTAATATGATAGCATTGGATTTTACCCTTTAGAATAAAATATATATCCATGAGTCCATACTGATATAAATTATCAAATAAGAAATTCACACATATTTTCCAAGAAGTATCATTTGGCCACATCTCTTAGGTTTACATATAAAAATATCTCTTATTGTTCTTTAGTTTTGTTTTTCTTTTTTTTGAAACTGAAACTCTGAAAATATTGCTAGATTTATTTGGCTAAAATGTTTTTCTGTAGCTATTTTCATTTTAGTTTAACTGAAAGTTTGTCTTCTTAGAGTTCTCTTCCCTTATAACCAGGCTTATTTTCAGGCTCTATAAGTCTTTGGGAAAAGTCCAGATCTTTTCTGACTCACTTTATGCAAGGCATATTCCCGAATTCATAATCATTTTTTTATGGTCCCAATCCCCTGGTGCAACCAGTGACATAAGTTTCAACTGATATTTCTCTCACATCACTGAAGAACAGAATTGGCTCTAAATGCTGACATATCCTGTATAAGAAAAAAAGAAGTAAGCAGGTAGAATCCCAGAAGGAAGAAATAATTAAAACCCATAGACCTACATAGTAAGTTACTTCAGTCACAACAACAATTTACTGTGTTTCTTTCCGTCTTTTTGTTCACATGTTTGCGTGTGAACAGAGTAAAAGGCCACCCATTTCTGCTGCACCACATTTACTCACAGCTTAACTGAAAACAAGGTTAATTCTGTAGCAAGGTGGTGATCTCACCATTAACAGAAGGTACACAAATCCTTTAAGCACTATAACAAAAATATCAATAAATACTAGTGTCTGAGGCATGTAGGACTGAACAGATTTGTCAAAAAAACAGAAAAAAATGATAAATAATTTTTCTCAATTTTTAGACTATTTTTATCAACAACTCTGAGGCCAAAGTGGCCAGAAAATTCACTAAACTAAACTGAAAATCAACTGGGAATCAAATGTGTTGTTAGAATACGTGTAAACAACAGAAAGATTAGTTAAATAACTCTGTGAGACATTTTGTAAACGTGTGAAACAGTTTGTAAATTTAGTCTTAATATTCACAGGGGTCTTCAATAAACATTTTTTTGTTATTAAATTAGGGCAAATAACCAAGTCATCAAGAAAGTAGAGAAGGCATTATACTAAGTGAAATAAATCAGAGAAAGACAAAGAGTGTATGGCCTCAATTAAATGGAATCTGAAAAAAAAAAAACAAAACTCATAAAAAGGCATCAAATTAGTGGTTGCCACATGTGGGAGCTGGGGTGTAAGGGAAATAGTTGAAGGTGGTCAAAGGGCACAAACTTATAATTATAAAATAAAAAGTCTTAGGGATGTAATGTACAGCATAATGATTAAAGTTAACAATACTGTTTTGTATATTTGAAAATTGCTAAGAGAGTAAATCTTAAAAGTTCTCATCACAAATAAAAAAAATGTTGCAACTATGTGAGGTGACAGATGCTAACTAAATTTATCGTGGTAATCATTTCACATTATATGCATGTATCAAATCATTATGTTGTACTCTTTAAACTTATACAATGTTATAGTCAACTACAACTCAGTAAAATTGGGGAGGGAGGGAGTAGAGAAAATACAGAAGCTATCACACCATACCCCCCCAAGAATCAGTGATACAATTAAAGAAGAATTGTGACATTCATTCCCTCTATTCTCTTTTTAGGTGGAATTTTCTTAAAATTATATGCAGGAAATGTAAGAAAACATAAGATATCCACTTAACAGAGTTGTATATGAAACAGAAAAAAGATGATCCTTCTCCCATGAATGCATGTTAAATGTGCTTGAGACAAATGCAGATTTTTAGGTCCAAAAAATATCCTATGATTAATTTTCCTTAAGAAATAGTGATATCTAATTTGTCAGAGTTTTACGTTGTTAGGGATAGTAATGATTCTGCATTTGTACAAGCTGGGGGTTAATCCATGCATTTTAATTGTTAGGACAAATAAAAATTTGTATTTATTACACTCATTTCAGAAAACAAATTAACAGTTGAAACAAAATGAAATATTTTAAGCAAAGGATTTACTTACATCAACTAGAGAAACGCAATTATATTTAAACAATAATAGAATTAATGTGAAAATAGTGCTAAAGAAGTATCCTTGCAACTACTCTAGGTAGGTTTGAGTACCGTAATCACTGCAACAGTGTGTTCTTGTGTCTTTGGAGCCCTTCTAGAATGCAGACTTCCACCAGTGCGGGCTTGGCTTCATTCTGACTGGTCCACACGCTTGAGATCTTTCTGTATACACAGGATAGATTCAAAAGAAGTTGCACCAAGAGGAAAACACACTATGGAAAACCTCTACTTGCAATTGTTAATGTTCTAAAGTGACAGAAGTACAAAGGAGAAAGTTCATAGATTGACACGTAATTCAGTAGGAATGGAAAACATGATGTGAAAAGAAGTAAGCATCTAATATATGCAAATGGAGCCCTTGAAATGTTTCAAGGAGAATGTAGAATACAATGGCACATTTTGAGATGAAAAACAATCTCCGCGTATACCTCCCTCTTTTGAACCCCATTTCTTTGCTCTCTGCTTCATGATCCTCTGTCAGATGCCTTCTCTGCACCATCAGGTCTCTTTCAGGGGTTCATCCGCATTCCTATGATTCTCCCAGGAGCATCCTGAGAGCCCAGAGCTGGCAGGTGGCAGGGCACTGAAGCGAGAACTGTTCCACATGCAGCTAGCTGGAAAAAGGGTTAGCATTCACCTCTTGTGTTAAGGGAAACAGAAAGCCAACAGCTAAATACGGTCTGGGTTTGCCTAAGCCTGTGATCGCCTGAGGCAAGGAAACAGTCTGACAAGGCAAAAAACAGTGAGGTTCATCACTACTTGGCCTAACAATGTACATATTCATAATAAAATCAATTTAAAATTCAGTCCTCCTTGATAAAGTTTCACGCATACTAAAAATTAACCAGTGCTGGATAGCACTTTACAGTTCTACAAACACATTCACTTATTTTATGGGTCATCATTATTAACCTACTTAAAGATGTAACTGAAGTTCAGCCCCAGGCAGTAAACCACAATGTACTTGAGAAGTAGGCATTCAGCATCCTTGTAACTTCACTTCTCGTGTGATTTGTTACCTGCTTACCATGTGATGGTCCTCTGTCACATGCAAGGAATTCAGGGACAGATAAAACACAGCCCTTTTTCCTTGAAGAGTTTACAGTGCCCCAGGGAAAAGAAGAGACGTTGACAGTAGTTTAGAATACTGTGTAATATGAAGCTGGCCCAGACAGAGGGGAAGGAAGCTCAGGCACTATCAGAGGACAGATGTTACTCATAGCAGAGTGCATGTGTCTCCAGGGGCAAGGCTTCCATGAGGAAGTGTTGCTTGACCTGAATCTTAAAAGGCGATTGAAAATTAATAGGTGTGGGCTTCCCTGGTGGCGCAGTGGTTGAGAGTTCGCTTGCCGATGCAGGGGACACGGGTTCGTGCGCCGGTCTGGGAAGATCCCATATGTCACGGAGTGGCTAGGCCCGTGATCCTTGACCGCTGAGTCTGTGCGTCCGGAGCCTGTGCTCCGCAATGGGAGAGGCCACAACAGTGAGAGGCCCGCGTACTGTAAAAAAAAAAAAAAGAATTAATAGGTGAATGAGAAGGATTGATAGGACAGGGAGATGATGAACCTGTAAACATATGCACTGGTGTGTGCTGTAAGACACCCAATTCCTGGCCACAAGAGCACAATAGCAATTTTAGGTTTGGTATGAAGTTGGAGGGAAGGAACAGGTAAGATCAAAGAGGGCTCTATCACAGCTAGCAAGGATTTCAGGTTCGAATCAATATGAACAGACTACTTACCATTTTAGAAAGACATCTTATGTTTTATTTATTTATTTTTTTAGTACTCAGTACTTAATTATTTTATTTTCCAAAATTTTTATTGAAGCTGATTTGCCATGTTGTGTTAGTTCCAGGTATACAGCAAAGTGATTCACTGATAAATATTTATATATATATTCTTTTCCATTATAGGTTATTACAAGATATTGAGGATGGTTCCCTGTGCTATACAGTAGGTCCTTGTTGTTTATCTATTTTATATACAGTAATGTGTACCTGTTAATCCCAAACTTCTAATTTATTCCAACTCTCCCATTTTCTTTTGGTAACCATAAATTGGTTTTATGTCTGTGAGTCTATTTCTGTTTTGTAAATGAGTTCATTTGTAGCACTTTTTTAGATTCCACATATAAGCTATATCATATAATATTTCTCTTTGTCTGACTTGCTTCACTTGGTATGATAATATCTAGGTCCATCTGTGTTGCTGCAAATGACATTATTTCACTCTTTTTTATGGCTAATATTCCACTGTATATATGTACCACATCTCCTTATAATTTAAAAGAAGGATGGCTTTTAGTGAGATAAGACTCCTCATAGTCTTACAATGAAAGTTAGTATTAAAAGAACTACAGGGTTTAAAAGAAGACATATACTTTGGTCCCAAACAATTTATATTTGATTTAAAAAGTAATTTATGTATTTGTACATGCAAGCACACAATCTAGAACAAGAGCAAAAGTAGTGTTAAATCTATTAAGTGTTATTAAACTTGTCTGAAATCATTAAAGAAAGCTTCAGAGAGGAGTTCAGCTATAAATATTGCTAGGATTGTCACTGAAGAGACGAGAGAAAGAATATTTCAGAGGGCAGTATAGAATATAAAAAGCATAGAGCGAAAAATAGAAATTAGGTACTTCTAACAAAAGCCCAGGACCAGATGGCTTCACACGAGAATTCTATCAAACATTTAGAGAAGAGCTAACTCCTATCCTTCTCAAACTCTTCCAAAATAGAGCAGAGGGTGGACCATTCCCAAACTCATTCTATGAGGCCACCATCACCCTGATACCAAAATCAGACAGAGATGTCACTAAAAAAGAAAACTACAGGCCAATATCACTGATGAATATAGATGCAAAACTCATCAACAAAATACTAGCAATCAGAATCCAACAGCACATTAAAAGGATCATACAACATGATCAAGTAGGGTTTATCCCAGGAATTCAAGGATTCTACAATATATGCAAATCAAACAATGTGATAAACCATATTAACAAATTGAAGGAGAAAAACTATATGTTCATCTGGATAGGTGCAGAAAAAGGTTTTGACAAAATTCAACACCAAGTTATGATAAAAAAAACCCTCCAGGAATCCAAATCGGAAAAGAAGAAGTAAAGCTGTCACTGTTTGCAGATGACATGATACTCTACATAGAGAATCCTAAAGATACTACCAGAAAACTACTAGAGCTAATCAATGAATTTGGTAAAGCAGCAGGATAAAAAATTAATGCACAGAAATTTCTGGCATTTCTATACACTAATTATGAAAAATCTGAAAGTGAAATCAAGAAAACACTCCCATTTACCATTGCAACAAAAAGAATAAAATATCTAGCAATAAACCTACCTAAGGAGACAAAAGACCTGTATGCAGAAAATTATAAGACACTGATGTAAGAAATTACAGATGATACAAATAGATGGAGAGATATACCATGTTCTTGGATTGGAAGAATCAACATTGTGAAAATGACTCTACTACCTAAAGCAATCTACAGATTCATTTCAATGCCTATCAAACTACCACTGGCATTTTTCACAGAACTAGAAGTAAAAATTTCACAATTTGTATGGAAACATAAAAGACCCCAAATAGCGAAAGCAATCTTGAGAACAAAAAATGGAGCTGGAGTAATCAGGCTGGCTGACTTCAGACTATACTACAAAGCTAGAGTAATCAAGACAGTATGTTACTGGCACAAAACCAGAAAGACAGATCAATGGAACAGGATAGAAAACCCAGAGACAAACCCACGCCCATAGGGTCACCTTACCTTTGATAAAGGAGGCAGGAATGTACAATGGAGAAAGGACAGCCTCTTCAATAAGTGGTGCTGGGAAAACTGGATAGGTACATGTAAAAGTATGAGATTAGAGCACTCCCTAACATGATGCACAAAAATAAACTCAAAATGGATTAAAGATCTAAACATAATGCCAGAAACTATCAAACTCTCAGAGGAAAACATAGGCAGAACACTCTATGACATAAATCACAGCAAGATAATTTTTGACCTACATCCTAGAGAAATGGAAATAAAAACAAAAATAAACAAGTGGGAACTAATGAAACTTCAAACCTGTTGTACAGCAAAGGAAACCATAAACAAGACGAAAAGACAACCCTCAGAATGGGAGAAAATATTTGCAAATGAAGCAACTGACAAAGGATTAATCTCCAAAATTGACAAGCAGCTCATGCAGCTCAATAACAAAATCAAACAACCCAATCCAAAAATGGGCAGAAGACCTAAATAGACATTTACCAAAGAAGATATACAGAGTGCCAACAAACACATGAAAGAATGCTCAACAACATTAATAATTAGAGAAATGCAAATAAAAACTACAATGAGATATCATCTCACACCAGTCAGAATGCCATCATCAAAAAATCTAGAAACAATAAATGCTGGAGAGGGTGTGGAGAAAAGAGAACACTCATGCACTGCTGTTGGGAATGTGAATTGGTACAGCCACTATGGAGAACAGTATGGAGGGTCCTTCAAAAAACTAAAAATAGTACTACCATATGACCCAGCAATCCCACTACTGGGCATATACCCTGAGAAAACCATAATTCAGAAAGAGTCATGTACCAAAATGTTCATTGCAGCTCTATTTACAGTAGCCAGGAGATGGAAACAACCTAAGTGTCCATCAACAGATGAATGGATAAAGAAGATGTGGCACATATATACAATGGAATATTACTCAGCCATAAAAAGAAACGAAATTGAGTTATTTGTAGTGAGGTGGATGGACCTAGAGTCTGTTATAGAGAGTGACGTAAGTCAGAAAAACAAAGACAAATACCGTATGCTAACACATATATATGGAATTTAAGGGGAAAAAAATGTCATGAAGAACCTAGTGGTAAGACAGGTATAAAGTCACAGACCTACTAGACAATGGACGTGAGGATATTGGGGAGGGGGAAGGGTAAGCTGTGACAAAGTGAGAGAGTGGCATGGATATATATACACTGCCAAATGTAAAATAGATAGCTAGTGGGAACAGCCGCATAGCACATGTACATCAGCTTGGTGCTTTGGGACCACCTGGATGAGTGGGATAGGGAAGGTGGGAGGGAGGGAAACACAAGAGGGAGGAGATATGGGAACATATGTGTATGTATAACTGATTCACTTTGTCATAAAGCAGAAACTAAGAAACCATTGTAAAGCAATTATACTCCAATAAAGATGTAAAAATTAAAAAACAAAAAAACCCTCCAGGAAGTAGACATAGAGGGAAATTGCCTCAACATAATAAAGACCATATATGACAAACCCATATGCAACATCATTCTCAACGGTGAAAAATTGAAACCATATCTATTAAGATCAGACACAAGACAAAATTGCCCACTCTCACCACTATTATTCAACGTTGTTTTGGAATTTTAGCCACAGCAATCAGAGAAGAAAAAGAAATAACAGGAAATCAAATCAGAAAAGAAGAAGTAAAACTGTCACTGTTTGCAGATGACATGATACTATACAAAGAGATTCCTAAAGATGCTACCAGAAAACTACTAGAGCTAATCAATTAATTTGGTAAAGTTGCAGGATACAAAATTAACGCACAGAACTCTCTGTCATTCCTATAACCTAATGATGAAAGATCTGAAAGAGAAATTAAGGAAACACTCCCATTTACCCTTGCAACAAAAAGAATAAAATACCTAGGAATAAACCTACCTAGGGATACAAAAGACCTGTATGCAGAAAACTAGAAGACACTGCTGAAAGAAATTAAAGATGATACATGCAGATGGAGAGATATACCATGTTCTTGGATTGGAAGAATCAACATTGTGAAAATGACTCTACTACCTCAAGCAATCTACAGATTCAATGAAATCCCCATCAAACTACCAATGGCATTTTCACAGAATTAGAACAAAAAAATTCATAATTTGTATAGAAACACAAGAGACCCCGAATAGCCAAAGCAATTTTGAGAAAGGGAAACAAAGCTGGAGGAATCAGGCTGGCTGACTTCAGACTATACTACAAAGCTAGAGTAATAAAGACAGTATGGTACTGGCACAAAAATGGAAATATTGATCAATGGAACAGCATAGAAAGCTCAGACATAAACCCATGTACATATGGTCACCTTATCTTTGATAAAGGAGGTGAGAATATACAATGGAGAAAAGATAGCCTCTTCAATAAGTGGTGCTGGGAAAACTGGACAGCTACATGTAAAAGAATGAAATTAGAACAATACCTAACGCCATACACCATAATAAACTCAAAAAGGATTAAAGACTTAACTGTAAGGCCAGACACTATACAACTCTTATAGGAAAACATAGGCAGAACAATCAATGACATAAATCACAGCAAGATCCTTTTTGACCCACCTCCTAGAGAAATGGAAATAAAAACAAAAATAAACAAATGGGACCTAATGAAACTTTAAAGCTTATGCACAGCAAAGGAAACCATAAACAAGACGAAAAGCCAACGCTCAGGATGGGAGAAAATATTTGAAAATGAAGCAACAGACAAAGGATTAATCTCCAAAATTTACAAGCAGCTCATGCAGCTCAGTATCAAAAAAACAAACAACCCAATCAAAAAATGGGCAGAAGACCTAAAGAGATATTTATCCAAAGAAGATATACAGATTGACAACAAATACATGAAAGGATACTCAACATCACTAATCATTAGAGAAATGCAAATCAAAACTACAATAAGGTATCACTTCACACCGGTCAGAATGGCCATCATCAAAAAATCTACAAACAGTAAATGCTGGAGAGGGTGTGGAGAAAAGGAAACCTTCTTGCACTGCTGGTGGTAGTGTAAATTGATATAGCCACTATGGAGAACAGTATGGAGGGTCCTTCAAAAAACTAAAAATAGTACTACCATATGACCCAGCAATCCCACTACTGAGCATATACCCTGAGAAAACCATAATTCAAAGAGTCATGTACCACAATGTTCATTGCAGCTCTATTTACAGTAGCCAGGACATGGAAGCAACCTAAGTGTCCATCAACAGATGAATAGATAAAGAAGATGTGGCACATGTATACAATGGAATATTACTGGGCCATAAAAAGAAATGAAATTGAGTTATTTGTAGTGAGGTGGATGTACCTAGAGTCTGTCATACAGAGTGAAGCAAGTCAGAAAGAGAATAACAAATAGCGTGTGCTAACACATATATATGGAATCTAAAAAAAAAAAATGGTTTTGACGAACTTAGGGGCAGGACAGGAATAAAGTCGCAGATGTAGAGAATGGACTTGAGGACATGGGGAGGGGGAAGGGTAAGCTGGGATGAAGTGAGAGAGTGGCATGGACATATATACACTACCAAATGTAAAATAGATAGCTAGTGGGAAACAGCCTCATAGCACAGGGATATATTTCAGTTCGGTGCTTTTTGTCTACCTACAGGGTGGGGTAGGGAGTGTGGGAGGGAGATGCAAGAGGGAGGAGATATGCGGATATATGTATATGTATAGCTGCTTCACTTTGTTATAAAGCAGAAATTAACACAGCATTGTAAAGCAATTATACTCCAATAAAGATGTTAAAAACAATACATTGTTGTGCTTGCAACCATGAGAAAATCACTGCAGCTGGAAAGATAAGCGACAGAGAGGTGCAAACGCTGCTTGGTTGTCATAAATAGGACCCCAAATTTCTCACCAACAGGAACTGCAATGTTAGCCTGTCTGTGAGAAAGACATGGATTTCTTCAATATTTCATGAAAATATTATCGATATTTTTAGGCACGATCATTACAGTCAAAATTAAATTCAAAAAAAAGAGAAAGATAAGGATAAAGACTAAAAAAATTACGAACGCTTTTTATTTTAGAGTGGACATGACGTACAAAGCAGGTACTATAGCAGTTAACTGATACTTATAACTCTAAAACTGTTCAGGATATATGAGGAATGATGGGAAATAGGCATAGGCAAATGTTTGGCAAAGATGTTTCTTCAAATTCTCTGCCTCCAAACTGATGATTTCTCCCCTGTGAAGACATTGTTTACATGCAAAGCCAGAGGTCATAACAAAGGTCAATGGTGTGCCGTGCAGTTATTCACATTTTATATTCTTTCTCGCTCAGTAGCAATACCACTGGCTGGATATAGGGATAGAAATGTGCCTGAGGTTTTGACTGACAGGTTTGGAGCTTGGTTTCCCTTGAGGAATTCTCTTCCTATAAGTCTTTGTTTTCCTGGCATTTTACACATTATACCATAATGCTCATCAGAAAATTCATATCAGATCTAACTACTGGCACTTGACTGTAAAGTTTTATATTTAAAAGATGCTGTTTGGCTGTTTACAATATATAAATGCCAGTTTATTTCTCTGGGAAGGGTCACAGAGAAAAAAACAGTAATTTTCTTTCACTGACATCAGGGGAAACTGCTTCCTGCTAGATCAATGCATAAAAATTCAGTTTTAATGACTTTGTAGTACCTTAGCCTTGATATCTGTATATTTAGAAATGAGTGTGCAAAACCTTCAGCATTTTATAAATGAAAAGAAAAAATGATTTAATTATGAGTAGTATATACAATATTATGATTATTATTGCTAGAGATAATAAACCAAGAGGTGGTCCAAAGACAAATGAATACATATTTTTCCAATTTTTATGTTAATAAAGTCATTTAAGTAAATTGAAACCTGGTATTCTCTGCAGAGCAGTACATTATTCTCTATACACACAAATAATTATGAAAGGATTAGTCAGTTGTAGGAATTTATTATGTATAGTATCCTGCCTTGCATTTATCATTTAATGAAGTATTAAAAGGCAGCTTATGGAGAAAGGAATATTTCAAATTATGGACTTATAAATACTCTGCAAACCATTGCTTTTGATGAACTGATTTCCTGATCAGAGCAATCTTGTATAAATTTTGATCATTTTATATTTTTTCCATCTGTACTTCTTTCAAGTTCAAGTCTGGATAGCTTGAGTTTGTTGCTTGTCCCCCATTAAATTGCCTGAACGCTATCTCAAAGCCCGAACCATGCTTATGTTACATAACACCCAAGGGGAAATGTGTTTCCTGTGGGGACTCAGTTAAAAAGATGCCTTTTCCACATAAAGATCTTTAATATTTCTGAAATCACATTTTCCCTGAATGTTAAAATCTGCTTTCCATTACACTCTAATGGTAAAAGTTTTTGCATGGGCATCTGTGGTCCAAAGGTTGCCTCAGCAGGGTCACATAACAGTCTCTCAAAGTATACCTGAGGAGCCGCTCACGAGGCCGGCCCACCAAGCCCCCCTCTGCAGAGGCAGTAGCAAGCTGGGCTGATCAACCACCAGCACAGATCAAACCAGCAGCATAGGAGTTCTCACTGCACTGCAGCACTTCTTAGCAAATGGTTTGTAATTAAGTCCACATTCCCAAAGACAACACATTGAAAAATGTATATGTTTAAGAGTGAAAGGTGAAGAAAAGAAAGCCAATACATGAGGTACCTAGAGCTGTCAAATTCATAGAGCAGAAGGAAGGAGAGTGGTTTGCAGAGGTTGGAATCAGGAGAGAAGAAGGGAGAAATATTGTTGACCGGGTACAAGATGGGACGCTGAAAAGAAATCTGGAGATGGATAGTGGTGACTTGCACAACCATGTGCAAACTTTATGTTATATACATCTTGCCACAATTTTTTTAAAGACCTTGTTAAAAACAAAAAAAAGAAGAAAGCAAATAATGACTGCACTCGATCAACTGCTTAATTTGTATCTTACCCAAATCTAGAATGTTATTCTTTTGTTTTTCATAATTGTCCAAGTTGGTTCCCCTTCTGAGGTGAGAAAAATAGTGAATTTGCTAATGATTTCTCTCATAGGCATCTATATCTTCTGCATTTTTGAGAACCTTTTACAAGTCCCCAAGTTGCTCGCACAACCCTCAGACACTGTGATGCTTCAGGCCCTAGAGAAGGATGCTAAGCGTCTACCATGTTTGTGGTCTCAAGGTACCATTCCTTATAAAAGCTCAGGAAATAGCTAGGTGGCTTGCAGAACTAACCACCATGACGGTTCTCTCTGGTTGAGGGGTTGGCACTTTAATTTCCTATGGTGACAGTTTCCTTTGCTGAGAGCTGCAAGGTGTCAGGACCTATGGTTTCTAAAACCTGGAGGACTGGGCTATGGCATATGCAGTGGAAATGCTGCTCCACAATCCAGATAAGTAGACCCACTTCTTCCTGAGTGACGTTAGCTGTCTACACCACAAATGGAGCCATTGAAAAAGTTAGATATTATCTGAACTCATTAATATTCTGCTATGAAGTTTGTTACTAGGCAATTATGATTAAAACGGAGAAATCTTCAGTCTCTTGAAAACTATGTTTAATGACACTTGCAAGTAGAAATTTGTTTCTTCTATTTATGGACAAATATTAAAACCAGACCTTCTTAAAGGAGACAATAACCTCAGTTCAAAGAAAATCAGCCATAATGCAATCACACATAGGTAAATATTAAACATATACATAAACCAGAAAGACAATTCATGTTTGATTGTGGCAGGAATGGATTATGATTCTTTTGTAATCTTTTCTTGGAAAAAATGATTATCCAAAGAATAAATTCACAAGTTCTAATTTTAGTTCCTCTTCATCATCAAGAGAAAAGGTGATTAAATATTTAGCATTCAGAGCTCCCTATGGCATAGTTATCATGCCCATTACAAAATGAGGAAAAATCACTCAGAAGAATTAAATAAAATTGCCTAAGCACAGCTAGACAGGAGCACAAACAGGATCCACACTTGTGTCCGACTTAAAACATATTCTCTTTTACTTCCTTATGTTTCCTCTCAGTCAATAATTATTAAGATTGTATTATATGAAGGATACTGTAAAGGGCCTTCATAGGCTAGAAATAAACATAAGCTCCTGTCT
The DNA here is from genome assembly GCF_059928025.1 of Delphinapterus leucas. Classification (NCBI taxonomy): domain Eukaryota; kingdom Metazoa; phylum Chordata; class Mammalia; order Artiodactyla; family Monodontidae; genus Delphinapterus; species Delphinapterus leucas. Next base: position 51,802,873 of record NC_143145.1, read on the forward strand.
TTCTGTGGATTAACTGATAGAGCAAATGTACTGATATAGTGATGCACTCTTTATATATGTAGAAGAGGCCTGATCATTAATATTAGAATGTTCCAGGGAAGTCTTCACGTGAAACTAGGAAAGGAGCAGGTGAATAACTCCTGACTGGAGAGAGCATGTTCATAGCTGAGCAGGTCAGAGAGCTGCTGCCTTGCATCCTTCAGAATCATCACAGACACAAGATACACGATCTTACACAGAGTGGATAATAAGTAGATAGTTATTGAATTAATGGACAAGAGGACTAATTAATAAGTCATTTGGCTGGAGTAAAAGCTTTATGTAGAAAAATAAAAGCAAAGATAAAATTAGGAGGATAAAGAAAGGGAGCATGTAGAATGGTTTCACGGCAAGAATATGGGCTTTGAACTCTATCCTCTAGAAAATGGGAGAGGTCACATAAATGGGATGATAAAAGACAGAGTGGATATGTTGTCTAGGAAGAATCGGAAGGGGAGATTGGTGAGAAATAGACAATAGTCCAGGTGTGAGATAATGAGAACCTGGGCTGGGGATGGGGGGGGCACTGGGGAATGGACAGGATTATCTTTACTTGTGAATAATGGAAACCTATTTCAAGAATAAGTATGGCAAATATATTCCAACAAAATGGATAAATCACTGTTAACAAATTTCTCTTACAATTGAAGATAAAAAAAAACTGGTGTGAATAAATTTATTTAAATTTTAAGATGTATATTTTAAAGCGGTTTCATTATTTGATTAATATTTACCATTCAAATAATTAGTTGTCCATATCATTTTGCATATACAGTAACTCATACCCAATCTGCTGACAAAACCTTATGGAGTCTACACTGAAAAACTGCATCAGCCTTTTCAATTAATTTAATAAAGCACTTGCTCTTCACATTTTAAAGAAAAAAATATAACAAAACCCTAGCTCAAGAAAATAATCTTTTACTTGGGCATTTGTAAAATAAAAATTAAAAAAAATAATGAACATCTTTTGGCTTTCTCTAACTCTTTTTCACTTTGAAAGAGAACAATAAGAAAAGTCCAGAATTGTAAGTTCATCCATTATTTGGACTGAATATAATTTCATCCTTGAGTATTTTGTTTTTAATCCTGGCCTCCTACTATAATCAAAATAAAGCATATTGGTTACCTGCCAGGAGTCAAGTCTGACGCCCCAGTACAAGTGCACTGGATTGTTCTTTGGGGCACCCAGGGTAAACTAACACCCAAAAGTCATCCCAAGTTGCCCTTCAAAATCACTTGCAGCTATTCGTTATTCAATCCCCACAGCAATGCTTTTGTGACAACGGTCAGGATCTCTTTGTAGGCAACCAGGTGGCTGAGGCAAGTGACACAAATGTCAGAGTTTTAGGGCTTCATCCAGCAGCTCAATTTTCATCTCTCTGTTTATTAGACCAAAGTAATAAGGTTTAACTCAACTATGTATTCAAAATGCATCATCATAAAAGATAGATGTCTTGACTGCAATAAATTTTTTTAAAACCAAAACATAAATAAAGTGATGTTTCATACAGCTGGGGAGTTTGAGTTTATAGAAAAGTATTTGTTAACACAATAGCGATCTTAGCATTAAGAGCTTATATTTCTTAAAAGCTCTTCAGAGCTTACAGGAGTGGTTTGAATAGAGAGAGGGCCAACTTTACTTCCTAACAGTAAGTTAAAATTAGGGTAATACAGAGACTATAGAATAATAATCAGAAAGTGGCATAAATGTAAGAAGCAGGCTGGCTCTTCTTATACGAGAGAAAGAGAAAGCTAAATTTGTGGTGGAGATGGTAAGGGAATCATTTGAAACAATCGAGGTTTCAGTTGAAGTGAAGAGGTCAGAAAATATTAAGGATAAATAAAGCTTAGTTTATTCATTAGGAACATGGAAGTTAGAGTTAGTAAAAACCAGTCTCAAAATGATAATTCTCTAATTTGATAATTCTGAACTAATCAGAAAAAAATATGAACTATATGCACATTAAGTCAATGTTGAGGAATAATGATGTATTTATTTGAGTACAATTCAGTTGTTATTTTATAATGCTTTAACAAAAGTATACATTAAATACATAGAATTTTATATATACTATACTATATCTATAAGTATACTTTTTAGCATAGAATATTATAAAATTATCTAATCACTTAAAAGAAAATATTTTCCTTCTCACAAAGTTCTGAAATTAAAGAAAAAATTTATGAAGATATAAACTATTCACTGAAGTTTCTGAAATAATCAGAAAGCTTGAATCAAAGAGAGATTACATTTAAGAAGGATGTGTTATTGTTTAATTCAATGGTTAAAGAAATAGAAAAATTAAATGGGAACACTTTTCTGTTAAACTTTCCCCTCTGGCGGCTGGTATAAATAAGGGAGCTGGTATGGACCCTCCATTTCCCTTGAACAGGTGTTAACTTCGTCCCAGAGGGCTTAACTTCACGATTAAAAGCATGGCCTCTGGGCTCAAACCTTTTGTGCCTGAATCCTAGACATGTCACTTGTTAAGTGTGCAACTTTTGGCAAGTTTATTACTTTCTCTAAGTCTCAATATTTACCTGTGTAATGTGGATAATATGTGTGAGGGTTAAACGCCACTGACAAACGGTAATTGGTATACATTTAAGCGCTCAATAAATTTGGCTATCAGGAGGAGTTTAGACATAGAGGGAGATGGTAGATAGATTCAGAAGGGAAATGTGAGAATTCGTTTAGAATGAACAGTTTCGAGGAAGATAACAACTGAAGGGGGGGGTTTCCTTCCCATTCAGCTGCTAGAAAAAGAGGTGTGTTTAACAGGACAGAGAAAACAGGTTGAAAACTGGTGGCCCTGTGGCCATTGGAGTAGGGGAAGCACGTTAGAAGTGTTTCACACACAGACCGAAGAAGCTAAATACTACACATCCAACAGAGCTGTGGATATCTATTTAAGTATGTCTGTGGGTCTATCTGTGCAATGTTTCTCTTGAAAAGTCAGCAAGCGCTGTGAAGCTAGAGCTCCAATCCTCTCTGACACTTGTTTAGGGGAGGGGCAGCAGCAGAGAAATCTCAGAGTGTAAGACAATCTACAAATACCTGCAGGGACATACATTACCACTTTCCACTTTCCTCCTGGTATCAGAGCTCTCAAAGCAGTTTATACCCTTTCATTGCCTTATTCATTCCCTTCATGCATCTTCCACAATCAGGCTTCTGTTTCACATTTTTTACTTCAATTTCCTCTGTAATGTTGTAATTGCAAAAATGAAGTGAACTTGCCTCAATCCTCTTCCTTCTTGTCCTCAATGAAATATAAACTGGTAAATATATATCTTCTCTTTCTCTTATCTAGAAATCCACCCTTTAGGGTGTGAAATTCTACAATGTGTAAGACAAAATTGTTCTCTTATAATTAACTGTGTCTATATAAACCTTCGCATTCAGTATATACATTTATTATGGTCAGTTGTTATTCATAATATATTTATTATATTCATATATATATAATGAATGTGAATATCAACTTTATCCCCTTAAATTTAAGCCCTCCAGGTAATACATATTTTTGTCTTTATGACCTACATAGGTCTCGAACACATATTCTTCCTTTTTTTCCTTTTTTCTTTTCTTACAACCTTTTCAAAATGCAGTAACCATTCTTAGCCCAAGAATAGATTTGACCTGTAGGCCATAGTTTGCTTACTGATGCTTTAAAATAAATAACTCTGAATTTGAGAAAAATACAACAAAACTCAATATTATCAGTTATTGATGTTGGATACGGTACACTCTAATGCAAGTGAGCGACAACAAGTACTATGGTGAGAATATGCTTATCAGTTCCCAACAAATCTGAGGAGTGAAGGTAAGTTGTGTGAAAGGAAAATAGAAATGGAGTCATTATTGGTAGGGAGAGCTCTCTCAAATGGAGCCTCTGAGGAAGCCACTGAGGAAGTGTGACTTAGGCACATCTCAGCCGAGATGGAATCTGAACTTTGACTACCTATTGCTTTGACACAGGCATCCAGAGCATCTGCCCACGTTCCAGAAACTCAAGATACTTATCGGACCCTTACCCTAAAATAACTTATGACAGAGAATCCCTTAAGGACAAATATTTCCTTTCCTGCGTCAGAGTCAATCATAATGCCTGCCAGACAGCTTTAACAACCTTGTACCTTTTATCTTTATAAGTCCCTGGGTTTTACCTGAATCTGTCTCTCCAGGATTGCAATTATTAAGACCCCAAATACAACTTTGTTCTCTGCAGCCTCGATACTGATTCTTGTTCGACAGTTGGGCCCCATAGTTTACAAATAAGTGAGACAAGTTCTTATCTCTTGGTTCATGCCTCTGATCTCCTCTTTCTTGTTCAAATTAAATGTTATTTCCTGAGAATGACTGCCTCCTTATATGGAGATAAACTTCTAATTTTCACCTTAGATCTAGTCATGTGACCAAGGAATTATTTTAGTCCTTGGTCACATGACAAAGGAATGAGAAAATAGACCTATTTTCTCAATCTCTTATGGAATGCTTTCACTTTGATCTGCCAAAAATGTTACTGTTGAGAAAATTGTTTCTTTTGCCTGTTAATTTGATCCCCTCAACCTTTTCTTGTACATTTTCTATGCTACATTTAATCAATTTAAATTACTCACAGTTGATTTCCAGGCCTACCAATATACCACTTCTGCCTTTCAATACTCACTCACCTTGTTCCTTTGCACTTCTCTTTTCTGTCATTTTTGCTCCAAATTGCTCATATTTAAAAAGTCCTCTTGCAATATCATGCATAAGTCACGGATGTGAGGAGGAACAGCTGTAAAATCTTTCTGCCAAGGCATACACTCATTCACAATGCCCAGTGGTTTCTCAGTTGTGTGTAGGAATTTTCTGCTGGGATGGGTCTTTTATCATCTTCAAACATTCATGACTCAGCCACACATACTAGCTTCACAGAGTCTTCCCGGCTATAAAGTTTAGAACAAGCTTCGAGTCCCAAGTATCTGCTATGGTCTGAATGTTTTATACATTGAATTCCTATGTTGAAATTCCTATGTTGAAACCCTAATGCCCAATGTGATAGTATTAGTAGGTGGACCTTTGGGAAGCGCTTCAGTCGTAACAGTGGAACCATCATGAATGAAATTAATGTCTTATAAAAGAAGCTCCAGAGAGATCCCCTGCCCTTTCTACCATGTGAGGACACAGGGAGTTGGTGTCAGCTTATGAACCAGGAAGAAGGTCCTCACCAGAAGGCAAACATGCTAGCACCTCAGTCTTGGACTTCCCAGCCTCCAGAACTGTGAGCAATAATTGCTGTTGTTATAATCTACCCAGTTGGTGGTATTTTGTTATAGCAACACGATTGGAGTAACATAGCATCTTTCTACCCTAGAGGAATAATTCCTAATTACCTAGTAAAATTTGTGCATTACCTCAACGTACACCAAGTGATGCTGGATGAGGTAAAATCCAGAAACAAGGCTGCTGAAGAGTTTCGTCATGATCTACTCTCACATACTGTCACATACCTCAGAGGTACTACATATTTACTCGTGTCAGGAGCTTCACACGGCAGTGGTTTTCTTCATGGCAGTGTGAACACCAGCATCGCTGCTACTTGCTACTCCTAAAGAAGCTTGAATGCCTCACTCCTCTTCCTCGTTTGAGAGCTACTCCAGTTTTCACTTGGCTGATCTTCAAGCTACTTATCATAAGTGCCCATTCTCCTGATTTTCAGGAACACTCATTACTACTATATCCCTCAGGGCAATTTTAGAAGTTTAAAGCAATGAAGCGTAGCTTCTTATGATAAGAAAAAAGAATAAGGTGGATTGTTGTTCATTTATTAATCATTTATGAGTAGCTGTCATATGCCAGGCATTGGGGCATTGTGCTTTTGATGTCAGTAGCAGTCCCTGCTTTCAAGTGGTCTCTGGTAAAGCTGGGAGGGGTTTCAACTGGAAAGAATAGTATAACATAATGAGTAGATATGTGCCAGGATAGGGTGCCAGGGTGGGAAGGAGGACACAGAGAAAGAACGAGTTTATCATGAAATATTTTTGAAGAACAGGACACCTGATTTGTGTTTTGAAGGAAATGTAGAAGTGTGAAAGACAACAAAAATGTTTCAGAAATGAACATTCTAGGCAGAGGCTACAGCAAGATTTAAAAAGCAAGAGGGCACAAACCACAGAGCGGATCTCCCTGTGCTATGTGGCTGCTTCCCACTAGCTATCTATTTCACATTTGATAGTCAGTGTATATAAGTCCTGTGACCACATAGAGGGGTGGGATAGGGAGGGTGGGAGGGAGACGCAAGAGAGAAGAGATATGGGGATATATGCATATGTATAGCTGATTCACTTTGTTATAAAGCAGAAACTAACACACCATTGTAAAGCAATTATACTCCAATAAAGATGTTTAAAAAAATAAAATAAAATTTTAAAAAAGACAAGAGGGCATAAAGAGCAATGGTGGTTCTAAAGAACTGCCAATAGGTAAGTATGACTGGAGTATAAGATCATTTGAGCAAGTAATGCAAAAGATACCAAAATTTGCACTGGATAATCTAACGTAAGGATACATCACATTTCTTTTTTTCACTCTAGAAATATTTACTGAGCGACTCTTATGTGCCAATGATGGTTGTAGGTTCTGCAGTGAAAAAACCATGACTCTACCTGCACGGAATTTGCATTCTACCTAGGGAAGAGACAGAAAATAAACCAATACCAAAATATTGATGTATTGTTTGGCAGATTGGAACAAACATATGGAAAAAAATATATCAGAGATGGAATGGAGCATGTGTAGGTTAATGTGTGCACCTGCATGGGGATGCACAACAGTTGTTTTTTATAGGATGATCAAGGTCTCACTGATGTGGTGATATTTGACCAGAAACTGGAAGGTAGTCATATCCTATTATCATAACCTCTAGTATCATATTCTGTTTATATGTGTATGGACTGCTTTTCTAGAACATTTCCGGAAGATGAAATCGTACATGCAAGGGCCTTTGGATGGGAGGACGTTGAGTGTTGAAAGTACAAGGTAAGAGGCTGGTGCTCCTGGTGTGGGAAGAGTGAGAAGAGCAGTGGATAAACTGGAGAGCTGGTGGTGGTGAAGGGGGTGCAGAATAGATAGGGCTTTTTAGAGTCTCTTTAAGTACTTGTTCCCTTGTGGCTCCCCACCTCTTAGACAGAATCAAGGAAATGTCTAGCCCCAGGCAGTGGAGAGCAGGCATTTGGGAGTTTTCGCTAAAGAGTTAAGCTTAGAAGCCTAAAATCTTTATGGACAGAGAGAAATTTTGCTAAATTTCTTCTTTACTACATCAGAGAAATAGATGGATAAATCCAAAGAATTTTCCACAAAGGGAAAGCACCATCAGGATTTGCATTTTTGTTTTGTCTTGTTTTTTAACAAGAGGGAAGGGAAATTACTGTTACTATTTTGAATCTGAGAAAGACTGGGGTAAAGAGAGGTTAAATGGCTCATTCACTGCAAAGCTGGGCTTAAGAGTAGGACAGTCAAGAGTGTTCTACATGATGCCCTCGGCCAATCACTTACTCAGAGGAGGGCCAATTACTTTTTTTTAATTAAATGAATGTATTTATTTATACAGCAAGTTCTTATTAGTTATCTATTTTATACATATTACTGTATACATGTCAATCCCAATCTCCCAGTTCATCCCACCACCACCACCCTTGCCCTGCTTTCCCCCGGTGGTGTCCATACGTTTCTTCTCTACATCTATGTCTCTATTTCTGCCTTGCAAACCGGTTCATCTGTAACATTTCTCTAGATTCTACATATATGTGTTAATATACGATATTTGTTTCTCTCTTTCTGACTTACTTCACTCTGTATGACAGTCTCTAGGTCCATCCACGTCTCTACAAATGACCCAAGTTCATTCCATTTTATGTATGTACTACGTCTTTTTTATCCATTCGTCTGTCAATGGGCATTTACGTTGCTTCCGTGACCTGGCTATTGTAAATAGTGCTGCAATGAACATTGGGGTGCATGTGTCTTTTTGAATTCTGGTTTTCTCTGGGTATGTGCCAGTAGTGGGATTGCTGGGTCATATGGTAATTCTATCTTTAGTTTTTTAAGGAACCTCCATACTGTTCTCCATAGTGGTTGTATCAATTTACATTCCCATCAACAGTGCAAGAGGGTTCCCTTTTCTCCACACCCTCTCCAGCATTTGTTGCTTGTAGATTTTCTGATGATGCCCATTCTAATCGGTGTGACTTTCAATACGCTTCCCTGGGGCACTAGTGATGATCTTCCCAATAGCTTGGGCAGCTTGGTGAAGAAGATCAGAGGCTGACTTCAGCGTTTCATGGCTCTCCATCTTTCTACTTCCTAAATTCCCATTCCTTTTACTTGAGCAGTGGTTCATCAAATAAGTAACAGCAGCAGAAGTTTCTCCTAGAAACTTGTTAGAAATGCAAATTCCCAGCGGAGGCTCCGGAAATCATTGTTTTGATAAGCCTTCTGATTCTCGCTAAAGCTTCAGACCCATTGCTCTCCTTCTGATCTGAGAGAGAGGGAGAAGGGGAAAGATAGAGAAAGCCCAGGAAAGAATGCTGGAAAGTAAGGTCAGATAGCTTTTTACATGGGGTTTTTACTGTGGTAACTTACAAATGGTTGAAAAAAACCCACAAATTGAAACATGTAGCTACTTTAAGGACTCTTTAGCAGAAATCAATCTTATTCCCGATCTATTACTTCATAGGTCATTTCCTCATAGGGATGACTAACAGCAATTCAACAGAAAATGCTTTTTATATTTAAATAACACTTTCTGTTCCAAGATGTCAAAATGTTTGACAAGTGGTCAAAATGCAGCTCACTAATATTCTCAACCTCATGGTAGTAAATAACCCACCTCTACCATCACTGCTGTTTACTGGTGATTTCTTGTCTGGGAAAGTTGAAGCGCCTTCGCTATCTCTGTAGAAAGTCAATGACTAAAGGAGAAAACGTCCTTCATCTTGGTTCCCATAGGAAACCAAATTGATAAATTACTCAGTGACTTCTATTATTGCATCTCAAGGATAGTTAACAATGCTCATCAAGGAAAAATCCCAAAGAACATTCCTGCCCTATCTCTGATTAAGCCTGATTTTGGAAAATCCCCTGCTCCATCTACATTTCATTACAATATGAATGCTACTTAATTCCCTATTACTTCTGATTACACGGGATCAATGCCACTTGAAGAGTAAGAAGCAAAGATTCACTACCTTGGGGTCTCCTTGACAGCCAAGCCTGTGCCTTAGTCATTTTGACTCCCTAGTGACCAGCCTGGTATCTGGAATAGTATATGCGATCAGTAATTATTTCTTGAATGTATGATGTATGAATGAGTCAAGATATTTTTAGAGTTGGAGTCATCGATCAAGAGGAGACAACGTGGTTTAAAAAAAAAACTACTACATTCTCAGAAGCCAGTGCTGCAATGAATGCTAATAACCACCTGACAATGTCCTCTGTCATTGCAAATAATGTGATACCAACATCTACTAATCAATGAAAAAAAGACTTTCAGAATTCAAATTTGGATAGGATTTTGAGCTGGGGATTCCTCTCACCCCCCTTTTCCTATGATAAAACTTGGAACTGTAGTGTCAACAGATAATATGCCAGTTTTTCATTTAAAATTGGAAAATATAATTTTGGAGGCATGCAATAAAACTGATGGGCAAATATCAGAATTTCCATCAATGTAAAAGCTTAATTTCTAAAATGCTGCAGGTTAGTTTATCAAAATACTGAAATTGCCTCGTATCATAAGTCAAAGCACCCTCTCTTTACTAAAATAAGGAGCTATAAAGTTGCACAATCACTGTCAATAATTTTTTTACTTGGTTTGAAAAAAAGTTGCTTGTTTTAAATAAAACAAAGTTCAACTGAAGTGACTATATATCATCAGTCTTGTAAAACTCCTTGTGTTAGGTTTCTTCTATCCCCAAGATGCCAACCATGCATATTAAACTGACTCTGGTTTTTTGTGTATGATTTCTGTACATCTTTCCTGTTTGAATTTTAATGTTAAGTACCCTTTCTTAGAGTGTGGATTGTAACCACTCTGTTTAAAACTCTATCACCAGTACCTAGAACAGTGCCTGCCACATAAAAAACAATAAAATTTCTAAATTATCTTGATTAAAATCCGTACTCATCCTAGCTTTAAGCACATGAAGACAGAAATAGGTTCCAACTGCATAAGAACACGTGAATAATCCAGAGTAAATGTTAACTATAAGTACAAATTATCTGTTGATTAAAATACAGAACATGGCTGAGATTTGGAATTACTTCCTAATAACCCTGAGTCAGAGCTGTGGTAAAGGCTTACTGGGGGCATGTTACCATTTTCTGAGTACATACTCAGAAAAGGAAGAAGTTGATGAGAGAGCATGCAAGATTTTCCAGCTCAAAATGGAACTTGACTCATCTGCATGGAAACATCCCGCGAAACACAGAAGAGCTCACTCTTCTGCTGGATTAAGCTCACCCTGGTGAATGGAATGGAACAGAAACAAGAGACTGAGGTCTAGGTTTTGAGGACCTTCACTCCACTTACCTGCTTTCACAGGACCAGGCAACGGACAAGAAGAAATGTGAAACTGCTGCTCTGTACCTCGAAACGAATACAGTCACCCTATGTAACAGAATGTGTCATAAATCTGACCAATCAGAATAATTCCTCCATTCTTGGTGGTGTAGCTCTGATAGAAATGGACAGAGCTGGGCTCTCGGGGTGGGAAGGGGGTGGTTTCCTTCTGTTACAGGCTCTAAACTTTCTTCAATTTTCCTATGATTTAAGCCTAACTAAAATGTATGGACTTTTGAAAAAGAGTAGGTACTAAAATTAAATAAGCCGAGAGTGTTGAGGGTGAGAAAAATGATAACAAATTTAAGAAAATGTAGAATCATTACTATGAGAATTACCAGAACTGTGTTTGTTCCAAATATGAGCCTGATATAGCATTTTAATTATGAATAGAATTAAACAGAAATTCACTTGCTGTCTCCGTCTGATAATATTACCAGAGACTTCCCTTAAGGAAATTTAAAATTATTTATTCCAGGTAAATCTCTACAAGTCCTTAATTTCAACCTTATTATAAGAAATAACAGAGTATCAACAAGCTGGCAGGATTTTGACAACTCTCCTGCCTCCCTCCATTCCGCCTTCTTTTCCTCTTTCCCTCCCTCCCTTTCCCTCCTCTTCCCTCACTCCCTTTCTTTCCACAAAGCAAGTAAATGGGTATATAGCAAATAGTAGGGATCACACGCTTTCATTACAGGGGTTGGGAATGTGGACTCTCACAAAAACAGACTTGATTTTAAATCCTGTATCTGTGCCTTACCAGCTGTGTGACCATGAATAATTTAATCATTCTGTGCCTCAGTCTGTCCGGCTGTAAAATAGGTGCAAAGAGTACCTACATCTTAGGATTGTTGTGAGGGGGGATTCCAGTTGGTTTTAAAACAGTATTTAGCACAGAGGAAGCATAATAATTATTAGTTTTCACTTCTCTGAATATATAGAACATTTAGTATTGGGATTCATAGTCTCAAAATCTAACACTCACTGATGTGAATATCTGATTAGCTAAATGAAGAAAAAAATTGTTATAGTAATTATTTCTTTAGTTTCTCGTTTTGTTTTTTTAACTGAAAACCAGAATCACAATTTCTTGGTATTATCTGTTATCAATGAACAGTAATAAGACTATAATATTATTTTTGATAAGGCACTGAATATTTGAAATGAAGAAAACTAAGAAATAGTAGTAAATAAACCTTTTCTTTTACTAATCCCAAGTGAAAGATGAAATTAATGATGATATATATGTGAAAACTCTGGAGAAGTCATACAGAAACAACCTCAACTACTTGAGGCACACTTGAAATTCAAATGACACTAAATGACTAATTCTTAAATCAAGAACCCTTCACTAAAATTAAAAACACAAATGCTTTCTTTTTCTTGATTTCTTGTAGGAAGTGAAAGAGCACTCGGTAGGTGTCAGACTATTTTAAAAAGCAGTTTATAGAGATGATATTTCAGGAGTGTAAAAATACTAAGGCGGATCTCATAAATGATTGGTATATTATTTAATTCATGTTAGCATCAGAATTGTCAATGTTTGTTTATTAAGCAATGCAATCCTTTAGGTAGGAAGCATGGTTCTTTGGAGTAGTTGATAGACACAAGATACACAAACTGGAATATGGTGAAAAAACAGACAGTATAGATATTTTAAAATTAATCCTAGGAATTATTTAACATGGCCATTTCTTTGGGTTGAAGAAAGAAATTCATATAGATTTTCCTGGTTCAGGCTCCAGTGAGGTCTATAGGCAAATTTGTAACTAGAGCAAGATTCAGACCTATTTCCATTTTTGTGCTTACCTCTTAAATATGTCCAGTTCCTACAGCATAGAGGAAAGCACTAGATTGGCCATGGCATGAAACAGGTTAGAATTCTGGCCCTGCCACTTAATAACAGTGCACGGCTTAAATGGGCAATTTGCTAAACTTCATGAATTTCAATTCCCACCCTCCAACCCCCACCCTGGGCAAAATGAGTATAATCCTTTTTCTACCAACTCTAGAGAGTTAGGATGGTCTGAGGAGAAAATGTATACAAAAATGCTTTGAAAATTATTTAATGCTTTAAAAATATTATTTATCATTATTATTTCAAGATTTCCTCTAATATATTCAGTTTTTTACGGCCAGCTAGATCTTCCAGAAAGCTACATAAAACCTGAACATTTTAACAACACTCGGCAATGTTTAGATGTTAAAAAAAAAATTATCCAAACTGGCACATTTCTTCTTAAACAGTTCTAAAAGTAATACATACATATTGCAATGAATTTGGAAATACAGAATAAGAACAGGAGAAAGTAAAGGTCGCCCTGACCTGACTCTCTTATTTCTTGAGTTAACCATTGATAAATAATTTTTAAATTTTCTTTGGGTCTTTTTTCTCTATGTGTGTGATATTCAAAACCAAGTTGTGAATATGCTGTATTTATTATTTAACGTTCTTCTCTTCTCACTTGACATTTTACAAAAAACAATTTTAATTTGTTAGTTCCTGTATTGTTTCCGATTCTCAGCATCATAAAATACTTAATAGTGAAGGTTACCTATGAGCTATTATGTAAAAAATAGTTCAGCATATATAACCTAAATAAATATATTAGAAATTCATATGCTTGAAAGCAGTGATCCCCAACTGTTTTGGAGCTTGGGGCCGGTTTCATGGAAGACAATTTTTCCACCAACAGGGTGAGCGGGGGAGGATAGTTGGTTCAGGCTGTAATGCCAGCGATGGCGAGCCATAGGGAGCAGCAAATGAAACTTCGCTAGCTCGCCCACCGCCCACCTCCTGCTGGTCGGCCGGGTTCCTAACACAGCCAGGGGGTTGTGGACCCCTGCTTTAAAGGATATCCCTATATTTTTATGTGATTGACCATTTCAAAAGTTTCATAGACAATTCCAATATTTATATTTAATTAAAGACGATGAAACTGTTTTTAGTATTTTTAAATAAAAGATAGTTAAAGATTATTTCATTTAAAAGCGATAACAAATCTCTAGAACACTTCCTTCTGCTTAAGTGAGGCGTTAGATTAAAAATGCACTATAGAAATATAGATTATACTCGAGTTTCAATAAAAATCTGAATAAATACTATAGAATTGTTATCTCCCCTTTATTCTGTTAATAATTGGTAATAGGAATATTATGGAGAATGATTGAAGCTTGATAGTCATATGTCAATTACCAAGATCACATTGGTGTGGTACAATGAATTTGCAAAGGTAGACTATCAAATATATTTTATTGTCAAAGGTGGTCTGCCAACCTGCAAGTCATTTCATAAGTTATGCTCTAAAATATATCATTTACTGATACCCAAGAGACATCTCGGTATGTCATTAATAGTGCAGAAACTCTAAGCCAGGGATATTTTTGTCTTTATAATTAATTTGAGACAGCAGCTAATAAAAACCAGAATAATAACACTAATAACCTTCAAATTCATTTTGACCCTAAGCTATATATAGCAATTTCAACAGAAGTTAGTATATTTACGTACTAAATTAAAATTCCTAAACTTGTATTACAATTGATGCAGTGTTTTTATGAAATACTACCTGTATAATATTTCATTAAAATAATAAAATGAGAACAATATAGAAATGTCATAAGTATTTGTGTCCTAGAAAGGATTCAGAGGGAATTTCTGGTAGTATAAATTAATACATGATTAAACATATTACTTTTATTTATATAGCATCCAAACATACACATCTGTAATCTTATATGTCTTTACCATCAAAAGAAATATATTCCAGAATTAATTTTAAAAACACTGCTTTTACTGTGCTTATGTTTTCTAATTGAGAAGTCTGGACTTTAAGCATTTTTAAATTATAGAACTAATCAGAAAGCAAGAGGAAACCAACAATACAACTGATGGCATTTGTTAATATAAGCCTTTGTGTAAAATTGTTATGAAACTAAGAATGGAAAAAGAATAGAATTATTAATCAACAAATGGCTATTTTAAAAAATCTAGTTAATAGTATACTACCTGGGTTATCCTCTTACTTGAAAAAATTACAATATATTAGGTTGTCCTCATTTGGAACTATGTAACTGCCACACTCATGTTTCTAGTTTTACTAGAAGAGTGCATTTTTTTGGTATAAGCGTAAGAAAACAAAAAAAAAACTGGAAAGTTCCATAGTGCAGTTTCCTTCCTCCCTCTCTCCAACAGAAAAAATAAGAAATACTGTACCTAACCAACAGATCTGATGATTCCAAAAGGGACAAGTCTCTATTCTGAGACACCATTCAAGTCAGAACATTCCAAATTAGGATTTTGTGAGACACTGGAAAATTATGGCATGAAAAATCGAAGACTATTTCTAATACACTATAAAATGTATTCCTCAAAGCAAAAGAGCTAATGGAGGGCCAGAGCACTTAATGGATAAAATATAATCAAATGAAACAGAAGCATGTTCCAAGCTGAAAGGCAACAATATCACTATTCTCACATAATTGGATAGTAGTTATAACCCAGTAAGATCAGGTTTAAAAACATCTAAATATATATAAATACACATATGTATAAATCACATATATAGTGCCTGAAGTAAATACATATTCGTATTCATATATTAAAGAATCACTTTGAAATTTTAAAAATATTTTTTTAACTATTGAAAAATAAACAGCTAGTGAAATACTAAGTTTTCTTTGCAAAAGTTGACTCTGGAAACAAAGGTTCTTCAAATGCTTCTCCAAGAACTTCTCTGTTTATTTTAAATATAATCAAAAAATAAAAAAATAATAAATATAATCAAATATTTGAAACAGAAGGCAAATGTTCATGAAAACAGACATATATACATGCATATATATGCATATATATATTTACACACATAATTGGCTAAATATAATTAATATATATAATACACATAAAGTACAGATCTTCCTTAACTTACTATGGCATTGCATCCTGATAAACCCAACATCAATTGAAAATATCATAAATTGTAAATGCTTATACTACACCCAATCTACCAACCGTCATAGTTTACCCTAGTCTACCTTAAAGGTGCTCAGAACACTCACATTAGCCTAAAGTTGGGCAAAATCATCAACATAAAGCCTATTTTATAATAGTCTGTTGAATATCTCATTTGTTTTATTGAATACTGTACTGAAAGTGAAAACCAGAACGGTTGTTAAGTGTGTCAGTTGTGATCCAGTCGCTGAGTGGGAGGCGTGGCTTGCTGCTGCTGCCCAGCATCACAAGAGAGCATCATGCTGCTTATCAGTAGTCTGGGAAAAGTATAGTTTCTACTCTAAATTCAAAGTATACTTTGAAAAAATTCAAACTATAGTTTCTACTAAACGAGTATCACTTTCGCACCATGGTAAAGCTGAAAAATCGGTAAGTCGAACCATTGTAATTCGGGGAATGTCTGTATATAAAGTTTTGTATAATATACGTGTATGCACATGTATATTTAAAACAGGAATTTAGACTGTTTGCTACATCTCATCTTAGAAGCAGACTATGCCCAAAATCTATGCCTCAAGCCTTTGGTGAATAGCTAATGAATTCAGTATTCAAACAGGGATTAAAAATATTGATTTGGAAATTCAGGACAAACTTACTACTAAAAATGTTTTACACTTTTTACTTAAAAGAACATAGTTAGGTACACATGATTAGACTCTACCAACTGAAATAAATTATTGCCGATTTGGCTAGAGTTGTTGATCACCACAAAATTCTCTCTTGTGGACAACTATGGCTTACAAATTAAATGGAAGGCTTTTTAGGCAGTTTTTGTACTTGTTTCCTTAGACCTAAATGGTCCACACAATGATAAAAAGTCAAATAAGAAAAAAATGTAAAATTATGTGCTTTTTAAGCCCAACAAAATTGTTATCATACTAAAGCTCGTCTGTATACTAACAGTGCAGTTTTTATAGGCAGGTGTTTCTGGTACTAAAGTTTTCACGTTAATTGAGGCTCTATTTTTGATTTCAGTTTAAAGGTGTTGCTAGTGATTGAATCTACTCAGTACTGCACATTTATGAATGAGACTCTGAATATTAAAATTCTTACATGTACTCTCTAAATTCATTGAGATTCAGTAAAATAGAAAGATATCATATACCAAGAAGATTCCTTTGTATATGGTGTACAATGGAGTAACAGATTAATTTTCCTTTTTGGACAACTTAATGATATTGATTAACATTAAAAAAACTTCAAAAGTTACATATTAAAAAAAAAAGATTGGGGTACAAGGAAGATAGTAGTATTACCTTTAAAGGCTTTTGTTAGAGGAAGTGAATGTTAACAACTCTTTATAAATTAAAGTTGCCCTCTCCCAGGAACTTCAACACTGTATCAGAAAAAAATAAAATTGTCAACTATCGCTTTTAAGAAAGGGAACAATTCCTATTTTCTATAACATTACCTCTGAAATCAACACCCTAATTCAACAACCTTCATATCATTTCTGATAATGAGTCAGTGAAAAGAGTGATTAGACAAATGGTACAATTCAGAAAGAAAATAAGATGCAGAAAGAAATTCAGAAAGAAAATAAGATGCCAACTGAGTTTTCCCAGGTCATCCAATCAACTCCTTGCAGAGTTAAAAACAGAAGCTAAGACTAATTCCCACAGCTACTGCCAGATCAGAGCCTGACAACTTGGCATTGTGGGAGCTTCAACCTCTCCTGCTACTGGGATTACGTGCATTGAGACATCTTCCTATGAGGTTCAGTCATTTCAAGGTTTGGTTTAAAATGGAGAGGGGTAGGAAAAGGTTCATAATTTTAGGGAAAATCTGTGGTAATGAGATCTCATTGTAAACTGCTCACGAGAATTAGAAAGATAAAAATTGGAAATATTTACTAACCCTTACTATGTCTCAAACACTGCAATAAGTTCCCTTTTATGTTATCTTCTTTCATCTTCGCAACAACCCTGTGATTTCCCTGTTTTAAATATCCAGAAACAATTCACAGTGGTTAAGTAACTTACCCTAAGTCATAGAGATAGAAAACAATAGAGGTAGGATTCAAACTAGGTGAGGTTCAAAGTTCAAATTCACTTCCTGAAAAACATGATTAGAACAGAAATGGTAGCCAAAACTCCCCAAAGTAAATTAAAAAATTAAAAGAAAGAGAGAAAGGAGGCGGGGAGGGCCTAGTGATCTGCATACCTTAAAAATAATGTTTAGAATTTTTTGATTGATCTTAAAAATGACCAAAAGCTACCTGCCTGAGAGCTCTAAGGATAAAATTATTAACAAACTAAACAAAAAACATTGATTTTTATACTCACTCACTTTGAGATCAACCCAATTGCTTTCCTTTCATAACACTGCACTGCCATTTTATTTCATTTTCTAGTATATTTATTAAGAGGTAATTTAAAGACAAGTATTTTGCCTAACAGGTTAATGATTTTTCTTTTCTTCTAAACGATGACCAAATGCCAATCCTCCTCCCCTTATTCAATAGATTAATTAGTGTCAGATCATTTTAGTGTCATATTTAATTTCTGTGCTGAAATAGTGATTTCACAAACCCTGTGAAGATGTTACACATCCACTCTAACATGCATGCAGGTGGAGAATATTTTCAACTCATGTAGATTTTGCTTTCTCTATGATTGTATTCTTCACAATCAATGAGATAGAAAAAGACAGAGATAAGAGAACTGTTGCCTAATATTTTCTTATTAAAATCTGTATCTTGGGCTTCCCTGGTGGCGCAGTGGTTAAGAATCCGCCTGCCAATGCAGGAGACACGGGTTCGAACTCTGGTCTGGGAAGATCCCACATGCCGCAAAGCAACTAAGCCCATGCGCCGCAACTACTGAGCCTGCACTCCGGAGCCCGCGAGCCACAACTACTGAGCCTGTGCGCCGCAACTACTGAAGCCGGTGTGCCCTAGAGCCCGTGCTCTGCAACAAGAGAAGACACCGCAATGAGAAGCCTGTGCGCCACAACAAAGAGTAGCCCCCGCTCCCCACAACTAGACAAAGTCCATGCACAGCAACGAAGAAACAACGCCGCCAGAAATAAATAAATAAATAAATAACTTAAAAAAATAAATAAAATCTGTATCTTGCATTTTCAATTTTCTATAAGTTCAAATCCATTGTGGTTGAAAAAATAAGAGTAATATCATATGTTTTCTTGTCCTGGGTAAATGGACTGTGCTTGGTTGAGTGTCTTGTTTTTTGCTTTTTAGTGCCAAAATTTCTCTTTTATTATTTTTATATCTACTAGTACTTATTTGAATTCTACTCACTGTTGTTGTTGTTTTTCATCTTTATTGGAATACAATTGCTTTACAATGGTGTGTTAGTTTCTGCTTTATAACAAAGTGAATCAGTTATACATATATATATGTACCCATATCTCTTCCCTCTTGCGTCTCCCTCCCTCCCACCCTCCCTATCCCACCCCTCTAGGTGGTCACAAAGCACAGAGCTGATCTCCCAGTGCTATGCGGCTGCTTCCCACTAGCTATCTATTTTGCGTTTGGTAGTGTATATATGTCCATGCCACTCTCTCACTTTGTCACAGCTTACCCTTCCCCCTCCCCATATCCTCAAGTCCATTCTCAGGTAGGTCTGTGTCTTTATTCCCGTCTTACCCCTAGGTTCTTCATGACATTTTCTTTTTTTCTTAAATTCCATGTATATGTGTTAGCATACGGTATTTGTCTTTCTCTTTCTGACTTACTGGTTGAGTGTCTTGAACTGCTCAAACTTTAAGGTCCATCACCTCTAATTTCCACCTTACCAAAACCTCAGACAAGAAACAGGAGAAAGGGTAGTGCCATCCATAATTCATTCCCATCACACCTACAAAAATAATCACACAGGAACTTGTGTAGAATACCAATTCTTTTGTATTAGGAAGGCAGTTTTCAAAATTAAATGGTATTGGTTCATTTGGTTGTTTAATAAATATCTTGCAAATGCCTATAATAAAGCCAAATACCAAAATGACCATTTAAGTTGCAGAGATTTTTACATTCTTGATATTTTACTATTTTAAAGTAACAGTTTACATTTGAGTGCTTACCATAATATATGATACCAATAAGCTCCCTAGAAATCTAAACATTTATAAAATACACCAAATGCTACTGTCTTATGCCTTGCTTTGCAATCCTGGATTGCTTTCTAATATGGAGATGATGTAAGAAATATAATCTAGATATCTCTTCTACAGGATCACCAGCCATGTCGCAACTAACCTGTATCAGTGGAGACTCTCAGGACATACATATTTATTTATTATAAAACTCTTCGGTACTGATCATTAGGTAATTCTGGTAAATGTTGGCACGTAATAATAGTTAAGAATGTCAACCCCACTTCATTTCAGCTTGATACGCTGCAGGAAAGCACAAATTAGATGAAAGCAATTTCCCCAAGAACAACTCACTTCCTTGAGATGAGAGATAAACTTGGATGAACAATGATTTGTCACAATTTATTTTTGAGGGTAGTGGTTTAAAAAAAGTGCTAATGTAATCTTTTCAGAATGAATCCTTTTAAAAATGCATTAATTCTCCAGTGAATATAGCTTATAATTAAAAACCTATACATATAATTTTACTTTCCTAAATTTTTACATATGACCATATATAACAAATAATGAAATCTTAAAATCTTCGTAATCTTTAAAATTTGAGGCCTTTAAAGCTGAATTTGCATTTGCTGAGACTGACAGATTATTCTTAGTGACTCTATTGGGTACCACCAATTCAGATTCAACATTATTTCTGCAAGTCTCAGAAGCATTAAGTTTTGTGAATGGACAGAGGGTATTAGCATCCTGGTTGTTTTTCACGACATTGAGATTACCAGAGAACCTGAATGTGAAAGATCATGGAGAGGAGTGTAAGAAATGGCACTAAAGGTATCACTGACTTCTCTCTATTTACTCAGATTCTGCAGTATACAACAGAAGGAACAAAGCAGGTTCTGTTGCCGCTACTGTTGCAATGACCAAGGATCCTCAGTCTCATAGCCATTGCAGTCCATTGTTTAAGATGTGAGCTTGTTGTTGCTTATTCAGGCAAAAGTCAGAATGCTTATTTGTTTTATGTCTGTTTTTTAATGAGGGTTTGATTAGACAGCAATAAAGACAGAAGAAAATAGGAGAAATGTTTATTAATAGGTCCCTCCATCCCTATCAACCAAAGAAAAGGCATACCTTAAAATATTCTTGTGAAATGTCTAGGGTGTGTCTGTCTGTGTTCTTGCAACCCTTCACCTTTAAGTAGCTTTTCAAAAATATGTTATAAACATGTTGCTTCACCCTTGCCCTTTTAGCCTGTTAATGTCTAATTTAAGTAAAGCAGGATGCAATCCCCAGCAAATTATCTCTTTCTCCTTTTTTGGACCATGCAAATCAAAACAGTCTTCTTCTAAGGAGGGTAGTGAAAAGTTTTGCCAATTGTGTTCATACTTCAGCTATTCCAACATTCTTTAGTTTAGCTGAAATGAGACATTCTCATCTTTGGGCTTTAATTATTCTGTTTCAAAATAAATTTTAAAAGATACTCTAAAGAGAAACTGAGAAAAATAAAATAAAATAAAATATTTACCATAATGCAGGTACATAAATATTAACTAAAAATAGTTTTAGATTAAAAATTAATCTTTTTTGTTCTAAAAATTAATCTAATTAAATTTAAGATTAGGCTGGATAGAAATGATCCATTGCTGAAGCTTAAAAAAAAAACTAGCTATAAATGTTACTAGTTTTCCATACTGTTGTTACAAGACTTGACTGACATCCGTGATGTATTCTGTAATATTTTTGAAATGATGAAATGTGTGATCGAGAGACTTGAAATATTTCAATACTTCTGTATAGGAATTTTCTTCCATGAACTAGAAATGAAAAAGTGAGAATGTTTCCTTGCTCAAATCACATTAAATGGATTCCCTTATATTACTTGCATTCATTTTTAAGATAGTCATAAATGGTTACATAAAATACAGGAATACTATCTGTTGAAGAAGTTTATGGTTTTTATAGTCAATGTATGTATTCCAATTATAAATGTTTCTGCATAATCTCTGACCCAACCATACCATGCCATGCCACTCCAAGAATTCTTCCATCAAAAGTAAAAGCTCCAGCACATAAAGACATGAACCTCTATGTCCATTACCACATTTCTTGAAATCATAAAACTGTTTGGAACTTAATAAATGTTTATCAATGGGTTTTGACTGAATGAAATTATGGCTCACTCATAGTACACATAACTGGGCATCTACTAAAGGTAATATGGTAGTGATATATGCTAGATATCATTAATATAATAGAAACACAATGTACTAAAAGTGTTTTGCAACTAAAAATCACTATACATTGTGTGGCTTTACAAAGGAATGAAATGCTGACACATGCTATAACATGGATGGACTTTGAAAACATTATGTTAAGTAAAAGAAGCCAGACACAAAAGGACAAATATTGTATGATTCCACATATATGAGGTAGTTGGAATAGGCAAATTATAAACCCAGAAAATAGAATAGAGTGAACCAGGGGCTAAGGGGAGGGGAGAAATAAGGGCTTATTGTTTAGTGAGTAGTTTCTGCTTGGGATAATAAGAAAGGTCTTAACATGGATAATGGCAATGGCTGCTCAGCATTGTGAATGGACTTAATACCAATAAATGATACACTTAAAATGGATAAAATGGTAAATTTTATGTTATGGGACATTTTACCAAAATAAAAATAAACTATAACATAAAGTAAAAATTTACCTCTTACTAGGCGTATTATGAAGTTTGCATAAAATTGCACTTATTTTAGGAGCTTATATGGTTATTATCATATTTGGGGACATGTAAAGACATCAACAGCTTAAGTAGTCCTCTTGAGTTCTTTCTCTCCATCTTTCCAACCCGGTTTTTTCTAGATTCATGGTTTTGTCACGCCTCTCTTTGAATAGTAGCGTCAGTAGGAACGCTAGCTAGTGCTGGTTTCCTTAAGTATCAGCTAAAAATTTTAATGTATTTTTATGCTGGTAATTGTTTTAGAACGTGGGAGGGATGTCATTGTTTTCTTAACTTGGCAAAAGCAAATATATTACTGTAGACAGCATTACTAGAAAGAAATAGTAACTTGGAAGTAGACATATGTCCATCCTAAGAAAACTGAATATATTTCACAATAGACCACACCACTCAACTGCTGGCAATGTTCTTCTACATACTTGGCAGTATAGTACTCTAAGTCTGAGAACTGTTTCTTTTTTGTAAAAATGGTTTTGATTGGAAAACCCTGAATAAATCATTTGGAATGTGTAACGTTTAGAGCTCCTTCTGGGATTCCTTTTCCATGAATCAAGGTTCTTTGATTCACTATTCTCCTTGGCACTTGCTTCCTAGTCATCTCAGCAGCATTTGTGCCAGTGCTAATGAAGAGCTCTCATTTTAGGTCCTAAAGCAGGGAGAACAATAAAAGGAGAACCTCATTTCAAGTACCAGAAATCTCTGGGCTATAAAGGACACACATATTGTCAAAGTAAGCCCAGAGTGGGCTGACATCACCAAGGTCATTCCTGGCTCCACACACCACCCAAGGAGGAACAACGAACAACTCTTTGGAAACAGGACACTATTTGAGAGGATCCTAGAACATGGAGGTGAGGCTGAAGCACCCCCGTGCACCACAGAGACCAAGACAGGCTGCATTAGAAGGGTGAGAGAAGGAGCTACACGTTGACCAGGTTGCCCCTCCCCCAGGCCAGTGGAGCACCATGGGTGAGGTCTCCCCTGAACCTCTGGTTCCTCCAGTAGGAGAAGAGAACTGGGGGACAGCAAGCACTACCACTAGCATTGGGGTTGCTTTGTGGGAGCCACTGCTCTAATCTGCTCCACTGGGATTGCAGGGAAACCTGCAGGGTTTGACCACTAAAAGTTGGACTGTGATGAAGGGGGAAGGGGCATGCAACAGCCAGCACATGGATTGTGACAGATGGAATTCATACCCGCAGTGCCCAAGTAGTGATCATAACTGGCATCTTTGCTTATCTACAGAGCCAGGCTGGCGGGGCACTACAACCAGGGAACTCAGCAGGGTACAGATCCACCTGATACGTATCTGGCCCTTGAGCCTGGTTTGCCCACACCCAGGGAAAGAGCAGAGTCACAGCCCACCCATTGTGGAGAGTGTCTTCTGGCCATCTGACCAAAAGGGCTGGCAATAAATCATGGAAGCTATTTGGCCCAGTCGTGCTCCAGCCGCTCCAGCCAAGTGGCAGGCAGCCAGAGCTCATCACTGGCTCTGGCACAAAGCAGAGCCAGTACCAGGTGTGGAGGGATCCTGTATTGTGCACAGGCAGGGAGATTAATTCATATCCAAGGCTGAGAGTAGCTCCCAGATCCTCCCAACTGGGGAGCCTGTTTGAGAAATTAAGAGTAGCCTGCAGTGGCCCCTCCTCATCCCACCCAGGCAAGGGAACTGGGACTAGCCCCATCCCATCTGCTGTGGATGTATTGTGGCCCATCTGACTAGAAGGATTGGTGACAACTCCTAGAAACTGTGCGGCCCAGCAGTGCTCAAGCCTAGAGAACGGTAGGCAGAGCTGAGAGTCTGCAAAGCAAAGCCAGTGGCCTTGTTCAGCCACAGAACGTGGGGTGTGGATCAGCTTGAGTTAAGACAACAAAGAGCTTTACTGTCTTTAGAGCTGCTTCTTCTGCTGCACCCAGGCAGGAAATCTAATTCATAGCCCTACTCATCACTGAATGCAGCCTTCAGCATGTCCAACTGGGGAACCTAAACAGAGAGCATGGGAAGCTGTACAGCCCATTAAACAGCCCTAGATACAGTGGCACTTGAACAGACAGCACAGCCTGTGGCCTCCCCCATCTGCAAGGCAAAACCAGTGTCCTCACCTGACCAGGGAATTAAGTGCACACTCTGGCCTGATTTGGGTTCCCAAACAATGAACTATACAGGCTCTGGGTCCTGTCCAGAGCCAGGTCCTATACAGGCTCTGATTCTCTGCCACGAAACTAATTCCTAGCCCCATCTACTACTACTACTGAATATAATACCCAGTAAAGTCTGGAGGAAGAGCCCAATTACTCAAATATGCAGATACCAATGTAAGGAATCAAGGATCACAAAAATTAGGCAAATATGACACCACCAAAGGAAAGTCATAAAACTCCAATACCTGACCTTAAAAAAATGAAGATCTATGAACTATCAAAGAATTCAGAATAATCCTCCTAAGGAAGTTTAGTGAACTACAAGAAAGCACAGACAACTAAGTGAAATTAGGAAAACAATGTATGAACAAGACAAGAAGTTTGACAAGGAAATAGCAACATCAAAAAAACAGGAACACTAGATTTTAAAAATACAATAACTGAACTGAAGAATTCAATAGAAAGTTTCAAAGGTGGATTCGACCATGCAGAAGGAAGAATCAGCAAACTGGAGGTTAGGACATTAGAAATTACCCAGTGAAAGGAACAAAAAGGAAAAGAATAAAAAGAGTGAAGAAAGCCTATGGAAATTATGGGACACAAGAAACTAAACAATGTTCATGTTATGGGAATTCCAGAAGAAGAAAAGAGAGGGAGAAAGGGGGAAAAAAGTATATTTAAAGCAATAATGGGTGAAACCTTCCCAAACCTAGGATGAGAAATGGACATCCAGATCCATGAAGCCCAATCAAGCCCAAATAGGTTGAACTCAAATAGGACTACACTGAGACACATTGAAATTAAATCGTCAAAAGTTAAAAACAAAGAAAGAATTTTAAGACCAGCAAGAGAAAAGAGAGAAGTTACATACAAGGGTACCCTGGGATGGTTGGATACTCACATGTAAAAGAATGAAATTGGACCAATATCTTATACCACTCACAAAACTAACTTGAATTGGATTAAAGACTCAAATGTAAGACCTGAAACTATGCAACTGCCAGAAGAAAACATAGGAATAAAGCTCATTACATGGGTTTGGTAATGACTTTTTGGATATGACACTGAAAACACAAACGACAAAATAAAAAATAAACAAATGGAACTACATCAAACTAAAAAGCTTCTGCACAGCAAAGAAAAACAAAAACAAAATCAACAAAGTGATTGAAAAGACAACCTCTAGAATGGGAAAAAAATATCTGTAAACCATATATCTGATAAGGGTTAATATCCACAATAAATTAAATATTCAAACAAATCAATAGCAAAAAAAAAATACCCAATTAAAAAATGAGCAAAGGGCCTGAATAGACATTTCTCCAAAGAAGACACACAAAAAGCCAACAGGTACATGAAAAGATGCTCATTACCACTAGTCATTAGGGAAATGCACATTGAAACCACACTGAGATATTACCTCACACCTGTTAGAACAGTCATCCTCAAAAAGTCAATAGATAACATATTAGATATTAGAGTAGGTGGATATACACCCCCAGAAAATAATAGCTAATTTCTTCACTAAAATCAAATTGCTGAACAACTACTTTGAATATACATAGCTAGGCACTGTATTATGAGTTGCAGGTAATAAAAAGTTGTTAGTCAAAGACTCTGCTCTCTAGGGTTATTTTAGAACAGCAAATCATGTTCAAACTAAAGGATAGACCAAAATAGAAAGTGCCATAGGAATTTAGACAAGGGAGAAACACATCTGAAATGAGAAAGAAGGTGGGTATGGGGAAGGGTTCATGGAAGAGGCAGTGTATGATGTGAGCAAGGTTTCACCGTGTAGCAGGGTGAGTGAAAGGAACAAATGAAGACATATAGTCATGACATCATGAGGCACAAACTACAAATAAATATCACTTGTTCTAGGCTGGTCTTGAGGTAATTTAAGGGGATTAGTGAGAAACTAGATAAAGAGATATCTCTTTATATATTACTTATTATAATACTTTTGAACACAAGTATTGAATGTAAAAAAAAAGAACAATATACGGATAGGAGATTAGGAGGTACAAACTATTATTATAAAATGAGCTATAAGGATATATTGCATAGCACAGAAAATATAGCCAATATTTTATAATAACTATAAATGGAGTATAACCTTTAAAAATTGTGAGTCACTATATTTCACACCTGTAACTTATATAATATTACACATCAACTATACTGCAATTAAAAATGCTATTTTAGTGAATAAAACACTAAGCAGTAAAATTTTTAAAAAAGAACTTAGAAGAGAACTTAAAAATAAAGACATAAAAAACAGGTTGAGGGCTTCCCTGGTGGCGCAGTGGTTGGGGGTCCGCCTGCCGATGCAGGGGGCGCGGGTTCGTGCCCCGCTCCGGGGGGATCCCACGTGCCGTGAAGCGGCTGGGCCCGTGAGCCCTGGCCGCTGGGCCTGCGCGTCTGGGGCCTGTGCTCCGTCCGCGGCGGGAGGGGCTGCAGCAGTGAGAAGCTCACGTGCCGCAAAAAAAAAAACCAGTTTGAAACAGCGCAGAAATCTGGCAATTAAGAGGCCATTGAGAACTTTCAAAATAACACTTTTTCTACCCATTCTCAGTGGAGGCAAAGCCTTATTAATCCTACTATTTTTCTGTTTTTCAAAATCTCAGGATAAGTCTATTTCAATTGTAGCGAATGGCAGTAATGCAGCACCAGAAAATGCCTTTTGTAAGGAGAGGGCAACTTTGAATCCTAAATCGGTACTCTAGTCTTAAACTACTGGTAACACTGACCACCCACCAGACTAAATGTTGTTTTTTACGTGATTGGAAAGCAACAGATTGATTTCAATTCTGTCTTGTGAAATCTACAAAAAAGGTCCTACAGTTCATTTAGCATGTAATAGCGTACATCCTTCTATTTGGTATTACTCCTCTTTAACACGGGGCAAGTAATTTTTCCTTTCTCTGGGAAACGTTTGAAAAAAGGAAATAGAGTCATAAATCAGTTTCGGTTAGGAAATCAACTATGTCTACCTAGGGCTTTGAATTTAGAAACTTTCCTCAGAAACTGTTTAAATATAAGGAAGTCCAAATTCAGAAACACCTTAAATTTAATTATCTTAGTTGCACTAAAATAACAAATTATATTTTCTATCTTGTTTTCTTTCTTCCCCAGAAGGTTTCTCCAACCCTAATCCATAACTTAGTGCATCCATCTCACCTATAAAATCACTGGCAGGTATGATGCCAGCTTTGGCGGCTCCAGTCCCTTAATCCTGCCCCATTTCTTGCCAAAGAATTCAGTTTCTTCAGAAACCAACTAACAGACATTTCAGTTTCTAACCATCATTAGCATATTTTCATGTACTAATACTCAACATAAAAACACCTCTTAAAATTACAGAAATTTTTACTGTACTTAAGATCAATTGCACTAACCTGTATTTCATAAACCTTGGGCTACTTTCTTAAAAATGAATTATTATTTTAATATGTTTTTCACTTATGATTCAGAATAATTATTCATATAATTAAATATTTTACAATTAGGTAAGAAAGGTGGAAAACAGTCTTGCTATTCTTGTTCTTTGTTCTCTCTTCTAGTTGGTGTGCCTGAGTCAAAATTTTAGAATATTGAAAATTTAATATTTCAAACCCAAACCACATTTAAAGATAATAATAACAACCAGCCAAAAAAATTTCGGTCCAGAGGTTTGCATGGTCCGGGGAACAGTTCTTTGAGTGGGCCATTTGGAGTGGGATTTGCCCACCCCCCTCCACTCCTTCTGCCTCATATACTGAAGATAGAGACAAAGAAACAAACCCAAATCTTTCCAAAGTGTATTTATAGAGACTTTGTAATCAGAAAAACAATAATGATATATAATAGAAGTAACATGATTTTTCAGAACCAGTATCTTGTCCTAAAAGCAGTATTTAAAAAAGAAGGTAAGGGGCTTCCCTGGTGGTGCACTGGTTGAGAATCTGCCTGCTAATGCAGGGGACACAGGTTCGAGTCCTGGTCTGGGAGGACCCCACGTGCCGCGGAGCGACTAGGCCCGTGAGCCACAGCTACTGAGCCTGCGCATCTGGAGCCTGTGCTCCGCAACAAGAGAGGCCGCCACAGGGAGAGGTCCGCGCACTGCGATGAAGAGTGGCCCCCACTTGCCACAACTAGAGAAAGCCCTCGCACAGAAATGAAGACCCAACACAGCCTTAAATAAATAAATAAATAAATAAATAAATAAATAAATAAATAAATAAAAAGAAGGTAAGAAGGTTAGCTATAAACCCTGGCCCTGTTTTTCATTGATCTCCTATTTTAATTTGTTAAAATAAAATCCATGGCCTTTTGAGTCAAAGTGTATCTTTAATTTCAGATGTAAAGATAACAAATCTCTTTTTAAATGGAATATTGGCACACAGACACCACACAGTCTGGCTTATTGCAACTGTTCTTTGTTGGTGAAGTGGCACATTTGCTATCCCCACCATAGCAATCTTCACCATTACACAGAATATCATTCAATTGTACAATCCCTACGTGGGCAACAAGAATGGGCACTTGAGCTCAGCGGCAAGGTGTTTGTGGGGAAATCCTAGGTCAGAACCCCTAAAAGGGGAGACTAACATGAGGATGCCCAAATAACCTGAGGTTTACCTTGACCACCTCCCCTGGCTTTCTGACTGTCTGTGGGAAAAGCCTCTCTGGAAACTCTTTTGAGGTTATTGGGGGAATCCTAGGACAAACACACTGCTTGCTTTTGCAGGAGGACTTGCCCCATACCCTACCCAGCTAGGTGTCTCACAACCTAGCTGGACTAAAAAAGCTTCAAGAAAAACGGGATAGACTGACATTTGCATTTCTACTTCCACCTATTCTTAAGCACGTGGAGCAAAATATGTAGCTATAGCCCTCTTTCTCACATCCCAACAGATTCTGCTGTCCTCCAAACCCATCTGGTAGCTGCACTGACTACAATGAAGGGAGTTATCGGAAACCATGTTGGTACTGGGCTTAAAGGAGTTTTCATGCCATGCATTTTGGGGAAGGACACAGATAATAGTCCAAACGTGGTATAAGGCAATGCCCATTCTGGGTCCTTGAAAAATCAGTCACGGAACAGAGGTGGTGGACAGGAGCTGACAAGAGCCGGCTTGTTAATGGGCACAGCATCCCCGGAGCGGGGTGGGGGGGGGGGAAATCAATGAAATGATTGACAAGAGAAGATGGTAAATGAAGGGAGAAGTGGGGACAAGCGCTGCTCAACCCAAGCTGAACTCCAGGAGGTAAGTTTCTCCTCTAATTTGAGATTCTTTCTAAAGGTTCAGTATTGAAGTGGGTGTTTGACGTTGAAATGTGCAGACCCATTCTGATAACTGGAAAGGGAGAAGACTGAGGAAGGCAAAAGGAGAGGGAAGATTTCCGATTACTTCTCCAGGCTGCTGACAAGAACCTGCTGCTCGCAAACCAGAAATTAACCAAGCGAAGGTGGAAGGTAGCAACGTAAAAGTGCAACTCAAATTATTTTACATTCTGAATCCTCTTCAATATCTAAGCGAGTGTGGCATAGCAATGGTTGATTATCTTAAGATTACAGAGGCTGACCGCCTTCTTTGTTTGCCCAGTAACACCGCTCCTCCAATAATCTCAAGCACTTGGCTGATTAACATTTCAATTCCAGTTGTTGCTCCTTTTCCCATTGCAGAAGGCGGCAGGGATATTCCCCGTCTTCCCTCTGTATTACAAACCCCATTACTCACCAAGCAGAAAGCACCGCGCAGTGTGGCCGACGCTAATAATAGCCGGGCTGCTTACCTTCTCCGGAGGGATCGAATCAGCGCATGTCCCCGGCGCCGGCTGCCCCGGGGCCGCAGTGCCGCCGCGCCGGGTCTGTGCGTGGTCAGCTCGGCCGGCCGCCACCTCACCTGCAAGCTGCAGCAGCTGCTTCCGCCGCCGAGCTCCGGCCGCAAGAAGTCATCCCCCGCGCCGGGCCGGATCGCCACATGCCGCGCCAGCCGCGGGGGGAGAGGGACCTCTACCGGCTGCGGGGACCGGCTCCTGGAAACTGCGCTCAACGATCGCTACCCTTCCCGGTTTTAGGGTTATTTTCTAGGAATGCTTTTACAGAAGAAGCGTCGCCGGCTGGTGGACCGAGAGAGAAGAGCCAGAGTGACTTTCTCTGCAGAGCTCCTTTCCTCTGAGCGCTCCCCTGTCACTCCCGGGGCATGGACAGCTCCATTCCGCTGTTTGGGTTTTCCACCCTCTTCATCTTCCTTATCTGTGCTGTTCATTTCGCTGAATTTGAGAGTGGGATTAGCTTTTAAGATATCATTCAAACACTCCGAAAATATTTTAAATTGGCGACTAGTTTTTCTAAGCCTCTTGTAGCAAGCTCCACTTTCCCCCAACACACGCACACACACACACACACATACACACACACACACACAGTTACTCGCACGTACACACCCAGCCAAACCACTCACAATGATGAAAGCTGGGACCTCTCGCCCTCTTGCCTACGTAATGGAACAGGAAACTCCCAAAGGAGTGGGGAAGTTGGACCGGCTAGCGAAAGCACTCGAGGAAAGAGAGAGAGGTCGCCCCAAGATTTTGTTGCTGTTTAGTGGTGTCCTTAGTGGACAGCTCTAGCCCTAACCCAACTCTAACCTCTAACCTCCTGGCCTCGCCCCAGGTGGAATGGCTGGTCTCATGACAGCTGTAACATTTGGAAACCAAGAAGCTGAAGCCACATTAACAGATGGCTGCATCTCTTTCTTTCCCGAAGGATATATCAGAATTGGCTTTAAGAATAATATTAGCGTGTACGTATATAATAAGCCCTTTCCTTCTCTCTTTAAATTGGCACCAGCTATTAACAGGTTTCTCTCTCTCTCTCTCATCTTCCTCTCTTCCTCCTTCCCTCCCTCCCTCTCCTAAGCTGACCAGATCATCAGTTTCCGGACTTAAGGGGGAAAAACGGCCAAGGATGTGCTCTCTTTACAGCTGAACCAGGGTTTATTTTCCCAGTGTTGAGCCATTCCCAAGTAGAGAGGCTCTTTAACACTAAGGTTCTCTGTGAGTGAACTTCTCACATTCAGCTTGCTTTTGGAATTGCCCATCACTAGGTCCAGGCCAGTTTTATCCTTGGATTTGTCCAGCAAGCTAAACAGTATAATTGCACAAGGCCAAGGCAGTACTTTTAATCTACGTAGAGTTCCCAACTCTCTGTTTAGCAGTTCCAAAATTAGGAGGTAGTGTAGCAAACAGTTTCAGTGTACTGCAAGTGAAAAGTAGAATGGTTGTATGGTACAGAATGTTTTTAAGTGCATTGGTTGTTTACCCTTGTGATCCTCTCGCTGACTGACAGCTGCGGTTCCCTGTGGCAGCCCAGCATTAGAAGAAGAATATCATATTGCATGATAGCTGAGAAAAGATCAAAATTCAAAATTCGAATTCAGGTTTCTAATGAATGTGTATTGCTTTTGTACCACAGTAGTCAAAAAATTTTAAGTTGAATCATCGTTAAGTCTGGGGGTGTCTGTGTGTATATATATATATATATATATATATATATATATATATATACACATTCAAAATTCTAAGAATATAATATATAATGAAATATATCCTACTATATCTATTACGCTAAGAATGTATATGTATGTGCATACATATGTATGTATTTATGTATGCATTATATATATATATATTCTTAGAGTGTTCATCTAGCTTAGACCCTCACTCTGGATTTTCTGTTTTGTTGGAAATAATCTATAGTTCCAGATGATTAGTTAATAACACAACACAGAACATTACTAATTTTAAAAATTAGTTCCTTTTTCATAAGTCACTGTTTTTTTAACAAAAAATGTAAAAAAGAAAAATGAGTTTGAAGACTTCTTTGCTGTGGGCTGACTTTTGATATAGGCATGAAGATATGTTCTTGCCATCTCTTTGTTTCATAACATGTTTTTAACAAATATCTTTCAAATTCAAAGCCACATAATCCAGAAGCATGGAATAATAGCGTTATAAGTATGATTGTATTTGACTGAACTGCACAGAAAGCAATACGTTCACGGTTGGATGTTGAAAAGGCACCTAAAAAAGGTAGAGTATCCATTAGTCCAGAATAAATGTGGGATTTTTCCAAGGATATACCTAGCACAGAGGCAAGCACTTTAAAAGACATTTTCCTGCTTGTCTGCTCTAAATAATTTGCATTATCTTCAGCATGGTGTCAATTCAGGAAATATTTACACCTACAGAAGGGTAATGTAGGTATAGATAGATTCCTATAATTTTATTTTAATCACTTCATCTTTATCAGCTTCTGGAAATGGAAATTTTTGCCTGGATTACATTAAGTTGTATAACTGTAGAAACTAATGATAGATATGGTTGAAAATCCTTTTGAATAGACTGTCTTCTCTATGGACAAAATCATACATGGATTTGGAAATTTGAAATGGAGATAATACTGTTAATTGAACTGGTGCCCCTCATCTCCAGATGAAGAAACCAAGGAACAGAAAGGTTAATACTTAGAGCTAGTCGATGGTGATGCTGGACTAGAATCTAGGAGGACTCTTAGGTAATTGTCAAGTAGTTTTTGTTTGTGTACACATTTTTTTCCTTCAGAGAAATAAAACCAACACGTTTTGTCTGCTGAATAAAAATAAGAGGGTCCTCATTTCAGAAACAAAATCCAATTTTGTATTACTCTAAATATAATATATGGGGTTTTTCCCCTTCTAAAATTTTCATCAAAGATGGAAAATACTAAGATATACTGTGTTTCTTGTTTACCAGCCTGTACCTTTATCTATTATAGAAGTGAGAAAAATAACATAAATGCAATAATAAATTTGTAATTATTAACAACTTATTGATGTCTTTTAATAAACTCCTGAATAAATATTGTTTTATTTCAATTTTACAATATGATATTCACATGAGAAAAACAAGATTTAATACGTGTATGTATAAGTATACACACATGCATATATACATATATAATCACACACATATATATACATATATAGTACATATACATACATATATACATATACCTCACACATATACATACATATATTTTACTTGGGTACACACAAAAATACATATACACACGTAAAATATCTATTATTAGCTACCTAATATTTGTAAAGTAGTTAGAGCTTTTAATATCTCTAAGTCTCTCAAAACAGTATCTGGCATACTGTAAGCATTACAGATGTGCTTCCTTTTAGTTATGTTGATGTAGTATATACAAAAGAATTTTTAAAAGTCTCTACAATAGCTGCAGTATTTCAGAAAATATTACATCTGTACCAGTCAGTAACTAATAAGTAATGAATGAGTGGTATGGAAAATAAGTCTTGTGGAAGTTTAGAAGAAGGACAAGTTGCTTCCAGATGAAATTGTCAGGGAATACTTTACAACAGAAGCAGGATTTGAGCTGCACTTTGAAAAATGGGCAGGATTTGGATAAACAGAGCAAGAAGGGTTGGGTTGAGGAGTGTTGTAACAGAAGTAAAGTGTAAAGGCAGAGTTTAATTTTCATTCTTCTCTGCCTCAGAGATAAATATATTTAAGCATGAAGCCAACGGGGAAGTCTCCTTTCTCGCTTTCCCTGACTTTTGAACTCTCTCCCAATATCACTATATTTTTCAAAACAAAGATCCCTGGGAAATTCTCCTTTCTATTATACTCCCTGGGACAATGATATGTTCATATCTGTTGCTTTTAAAATAACATATTCCCATTGTTATGATACAATTTTATATTTACAATGTTGAAATGAAAGCAAGTGTGTGTGTGTGTGTGTTCTTTATAACCTGGGTTTCTCTAGTGCATAAAGAAACAAGGAAGCTGTACTTCTTTTCTCTGTCAGAGTAGAGTGAAAGATATCCTCCTTACTCAAGCAAAATAGCAAAGTATAACTGGGCATCAGAAGCTGCAGAGCTTACCGTGTTTAATAAACTTCACCTATGAGTAATATTCCGTTGTCTATATGTGTCACATCCTCTTTATCCACTCATCTGTCGATGGACACTTAGGTTGCTTCCATGTCCTGGCTATTGTAATTAGAGGGGTGGGAGGGAGATGCAAGAGGGAAGAGATATGGGGATATATGTATATGTATAGCTGACTCACTTTGTTATAAAGTAGAAACTAACACACCATTGTAAAGCAATTATACTCCCATAAAGTGTTAAAAAATAAAATAAAATAAACTTCATGGAATTCGGGCCACAAGAGAGTGGCTATGGAGATATTTCTCTCGGAAAACAATACTCTATTCTCCATCTTCAAACAACTCTGTTACCTATATCATCTTCACTGGCAGGGGACACACTCTTGTATATATTGACTAATGAAAGGTATGTCAAGTAAGGACCTCCAAATATATACTCCTCCATAGAAGAAATGAGAACACTGGCAAAAACTGTCAAAATCAATATTTTCAGAACCCTGAAAATTAACCAATGATTTTCAACAATCCAGGGAATGATTATCCAAGAAAAATGGTTGAATCTTGAAATGAAGAGCAAGCCTTGTAGGGCTTTAACCTGCTCTATCCCCCTGTCCTTAACTCTGTGGTAGTCCTGAAAATGGAACAGCCTTACAACTACTATAGCTGGAAAGCCACCAATCTAGCAGCAACGTTTGAGGGAGCAGAATCAATTTGAAGTATCCCAAAAGCCCCACACACATGGAATTATTACTATTTGACTTACCTGGCAGGTCTATGAAAAGCTCTGTTCTCGTGTCTTGATATGATCTGACAGAGTCCTTACCTTGTATGAACAAGCCTATCTACAGGGAAAGTTTCAAGAAAATTAATGACAATTGTTTAGTGTCAGTCTGTCTGAAGTAACATTACTGATTGGGACTAATAAGAAGTTCACCAAACAACCTAAAAGGAAAAACTGGGGAATAAGATGTCAAAATGTTGCAGGAAGGGGAACCCCTTCCAGGGCCTGAGAGTGGGCTCTTGTCTAACACTCAGAAATGAATTGTCTGAGGAGACACATGTGCTGACAAAACAAGAGACTTTAGTATAGGAAAGGGGCACCGGGCAGAGAGCAGCAGGGTACAGGAAACTAGGAGAACTGCTCTGCCATGTGGCTTGCAGTCTCAGGTTTTATGGTAGGAGGGTTACTTTCTGGGTTGCCTCTGGCCAATCATCTTGCTTGGCCCATAGTGTGACTCAGGGTCCTACCTGGTGGCACGTGCGTCTCTCAGCCAAGATGGATTCCAGCATGAAGTATTCTGGGAGGTTGGCTGTCTCCTCCCTCTTTTGACCTCTCCCGAATTCTCCCGGTTAATTTTCAGCACCATGTTCCTTATCTGGACTTCCTGCTGTGAGACAACTCAGGTAACTGGCCCTGGCCAAAGTGGGGGGTTTCAGTCGGTGATCTCCTGACAACCAGAGGCTTTGAAAAACTTCAACATATTTTGGGAAAATGAGAAGATCACTTTGTATGCATAGGCCTGTGCACACAAAGGCTGTGTACATTCCTGGGAAAGGCCCCAGAAGGCCCTAAGCTCTCCTTTCATCTGACCTGGTAATTCTGCAAAAGCAGAAGTGAAGTCTAAGGTGGAGTTAGAAAATGTCTGCCTAAGAGTTAAAGGTATGCCCCATACACATAGAGAGACCCTTGGCGAAAGTTGGGATATTTAAAGATTTTTAAAGAAATCTGTTCAATCATTAGCTGACCATCAAGCTAATTGAGTGGTGACTTCAGTGACCAAACAGGAAAGTAATATATACATTATAGAATTAGTACAAGAAAGTCACTAAAACACAAACAGCTATAACAGAAACTTTGAGTGGGAGTTCTGATTTCCAAAACTGATACATTAATGCAACTCTAAAGGTTTCAATACAAATTATGAGACATGTAAAATAATGAGAAAGTATGGTGCTCACACGGGAAAAAAGTAGTCAACAAGAAGCTATAATATATATGTTTTTTAAAAAAAGAACTAAAGCAAAAGCATATATAAAGAATTAAAGGAAAGAATGAGAACAACATGTGACCAAATAGAGAACACCCACCTGCAGCCCCCTCTAGGCTTCCTGTTCGACCTAAGAGGGAGAAAATTGAGAAATACCACTGAAAGTCATAGGCAGGGATACAGACTCACCAAAAGACCAAGACCTTACCATACAGCCATAGAAAACTTCCTCTCCCACACACCTTACCACCACATTATTTAAACTCCTGTATAATAACAGGAAATACAAGTGAAAGAACTGCATGTCTCAGACCTCATTTAAGAAGTATCTAAGGAAACCTGAAGATTACAGGAGTGACCAAAACAAGGATATCAGAGGAAATTTTAACCTCTCACTCCTACAGCTAGAGCAAGCAATAAGCACAACCTAAATCCCAGTCAGGTAAACATAAAACTTCACACTAGAGGCCAATTTATCTCAGTTCCTTTTACCCAGTACATCATTTCCAGCCTTTAACAAAAATTACAAGAAGTACTACAAGACAAAAAACAAACAAACAACAACAAAAAAACACAGCATGATAAGATGAGCAAATATCAGAACCAGACTCATATTTGGCAGAGATGTTGGTATTATCAGACAGGGAATGTAAAATAACTAATAAATACGGTAAGGGCTCGAATGGGAAAAGTGGACAACATGCAAAGATGGATGCATAATGTAAGCAGACAGATGGAAACTCTAAGGAAGAATCACAAGGAAATGCTAGAAGTCAAAAACACTGTAACAGAAATGAAGTGTGCCTTTGATAGACTCATCAATAGGCTGGACACAGCTGAGGAAAGTATCAGCAAGTTTGAAGAAATGTCAATAGAAACTTTCAAAATTTAAATGCAAAGAGAAAAAATAATGAAAAAGACAGAACAGAATATGCAAGAGCTGAGGGACAATTACAAAAGGTGTAACCTATGCATAATGGGAATACCAGATGGCAGAAGAAGAAAGGAATGGAAGAAATGTTTGAAACAATAATGACTGAGAACTTCCTGACATTAATGACAGACACCACACCACAAATCCAGGAAACTCAGAACAGAGGGAGGAATAAATTAAAAAGAAAAAAAACACAAAAAAACAAAGCTAGACATATCATATTCAAACTTCATAAAATTAAAGACAGAGCAAATCTTAAAAGAGAAAAACACCTTACCAATAGAAGGACAAGATAAGACTTATATAGAACTTTTATTCAGAAACCATGCAAGCAAGAAGTGACTGGAGTGAAATATTTAAACTTTTGAGAGAAAGAACCCAAAGATCTAGAATTCTGTACCCAGAAAAATTATCCTACAAAAATGAAAGAGAATTAATTTTCACAGACAAACAAAAATTGGGGAAATTTGTAGCCAATAGACCTGCCTTGAAAGAAATGGTAAAAGAAGTTCTTCAGAAGGAAGGAAAATGATAAAGGTCCGAAACTTGTATCTACATAAAGAAAGAAAGAGCAGCGAAGAAATATGAGGTCACGTTGGTAATTTGAAATCAGCCACAATGGAAGTATGTACATTTGCATGTTACTAATCAGCCATACAGCTGCAATTAACATTCCCAAATAGTTTGCTAAACTTTTACCAACCCCCCATGTGATATCAGCCTTACTTCTTTTTTTAAAAAGGTGATCATCTTTCAGGACAAAACATGATGAGCTAATAATTTTACTTCAAAGTCTGATTTTATCAGTCCTGTTACTGGGACTCCAACTCCAAATTATGGCAATAGGTAATGGGTTGCTATATTTATAATTCAGTAATCAGTTTCTGCCTTTTTCCTTAGTCTTAAGTTTCAATATGTTATTGTTTTTGTTATAATTATTGTATTTGCTTTTCTTATTTTCCTCCTCCTTCATCTATTTCTTATTTTTGTCTTTCCCTTTTATTATTGTTTCTTCAAGAGACAGTGGTATATATGTGGAGATACTGTATCAGGGACTGTCAGCTATACACATTTTTCAAACAGAATTTCTCCCTATATCTTTTTAAGCATTTATTTTTATCTAAAAAATACATTCACATTGTACAAACATCAGAAACCATAAACTATAGTGAATGTATTCCTCTTTTGCTCCCAATCTCTGCCCAATTAATTTCTATCCTCTCCTTCTAACAGGTAATTCTTATTATTACTTGTTTTTTGCTTCCTACACACTTCATATAAATTTTTTAAATGTGTGTACTGGCAAGTTCAAATATCTATTTTTTTCTCTCCCTTTTAAAACATGAATCCTAAATGCTATATTGGATACCACGTACCTTGCTTTTTCACTTACTATATTTTGAGATATTTCCATATAAGTACATTAAAAGTTTATGTTTTGTACATCTACATAGTTTTTAATTGTGTGGATAAAGCGTGAACTACTACTCCTATAGTTTTCCTTCTCAGTAATCGACACTGTCTTTTCATTTGCTAGAATCAGACACTTTACTGTCATATTTGACTCCTCTCTTTCAAATTCCACATCCAGTTCTTCCACAATTCTTGTTGGCTCTACCTTCAAAATATATTCTGCATCAATTCTTTTCTTACTAATTTCACCAATTCTACTTCTATCCCAAGCTATCACTGTATTCCTTGACATCTTTGAGTATCACAGAGCCCCAGAGGCTTATCTGTGAGTTCCTCTGCTTTTGCGAATATGCTCCATGCTCAGTGGGAAAGACTTCACACCCAGGGATTTCCCCTGTTAACCAGACCAGCTGTACCCCATCTGGATCTGAACCTAATATATTTTACTCCTCTGTCAGTCTGCAAAATTATTCAGACAAACCAATCACATCCTCAAGATGTGAACTGGGATGGGGGTGGTCCACTTGTCTCTGGTTACTACAAAGTCTGCCTTCAACAGCGCCTGCTGATTCACTCTTATCCCAAGTGTAACGCTTGTGTTGCCCTGCATAGTGTGTGGAATCCTCCTCTCCCAGGTTATGTTTGACTAATAAACTGCTGTCAGTCTCATCTGTTCAGAGTGGAATGTCATATATTCAGCCATTTTGTACTATTTAGGGTATGGGACTCATCCTTCACCGGGGGCATGAATAGGATGTACTGAGAACAATCACCATCTAGTTTAGTTTTCTCTTTCATAACTATCACATTCCCCTCCCGAAATCTACTTTCAATACTGCAATCAGTGTGTTGAAAACATGAGTAATATGTTTCTTTTTTGTTTTTTTTTTTGCAGTACACGGGCCTCTCACTGCTGTGGCCTCTCCCGTTGCGGAGCACAGGCTCCGGATGCGCAGGCTCAGCGGCCATGGCTCACGGGCCCAGCCGCCCCGCGGCATGTGGGATCTTCCCGGACCGGGGCACGAACCCGTGTCCCCTGCATCGGCAGGCGGACTCTCAGCCACTGCGCCACCAGGGAAGCCCATATGAGTAATATCTTAAAAACGCTCTACTCTAACCCATCCAATGGCTTTCCATCTTGTAGACTAAAAGCTCAAGTCCAAACAGAGCTTACAAAGCCGTACATATTCTAGGCACGCTATTGATCATTGACCCACCCATCTACAGCTCCTGTTCCCATTCAATCTGATCCAGACACAACTGTCCCGTGCTGTTCCTTCTTGGTATGTTTCCAAAGATGGGCCAGTGGCAGCAGGCCATTGAGCTCGATAGAAACCACAGCAGTTGTTTAGATCTTAGATCAATAGACTATTTTTTTTTAGGGAGGAGTATTTTATCACTGATATTGTTTACACTTGTCAGTTCATGAAGATAATAAACATTTAATCAGTCTTATTATTGATTTAAGATGTTCTGTATACAGTGCACAACTTATTGACTACAATCATGGTGAACTACTTCCACTGACCACACCCTCCTTTGCTATGCCTCTGTTTGCATTTTAGGGTGTTTGCACTGGTATTCCCTTTACCTGAAATCTCTCCTCTGAGTTTCATATGGCTTATATATTCACTTTTATCAGGCCTTTACTCAGATGCCATTTTCTTATTAAGGCCTCTGTTACTACTGTGTTTAAAATGGAAATCTTATTCCCATTCTTTACGTGATTGACATGAAATAGGAAAGGTTTCAAATTCAGAATAAAATGTTTTGTAAATATTTATGTTTTCTCAAAATTCAGATTAGTTTTATTCTACAGCCCCAATTTTATACCCACTTCTAAGAAATCGTAAAAGGCAAGCATTTTTATAAAACATTTGTGTTAAATCCAAATGGCTGTCAATTTACTTACATACCTCATTAGACACAAGTTAACCTTCAGACCTTTAACTTTAGAAATGAAGCTGAGATGAGAATATGTGAAGAATAAGGTATGTTTTGCCTCTCCTTCAAGAATTTTGATGCCACTTTCTATTATGGAAACTCCCAGAATGTATTGATAATGATAATTATGATGATAATAATTGAGTTAGTTACCATAGGCTAGATACATTTTTATATACTTTATTGAATTATTGTAATAATTCCATGAGACTGGTATTATTATGTCCCTATTATAGATGAGAAAAATGAGACCAGAGTTATCAAGTCATTGAACTAAGGTCACCCAGCTGGTAATTGGCTATTAGGGTTTTCACTTAGGTCTACTTCCATCAAAAGCCCTTGCTCTTAAATAGAGCACTATGCATCCCCTTCGTGGAAGCAAACACACCAGAAGACCGAAAGGTTTGTGTCAATAATATTAGAATATTATGATGGAGTAAACGAGAACACATCTATATTCAGTTTAAGGTGGAAAAACAAAATGTGAAATCTTTTGTTCATTGATTTGGGACTAGCAGTGCAGGGGTCTGTGAACTACAGCCTATTTATTGATGATATGACCTACAAATGTTAGTCATTTGGCAGGTAGAAATACAGCTCCTG
Source organism: Delphinapterus leucas (assembly GCF_059928025.1). Taxonomy (NCBI): domain Eukaryota; kingdom Metazoa; phylum Chordata; class Mammalia; order Artiodactyla; family Monodontidae; genus Delphinapterus; species Delphinapterus leucas. Next base: position 51,844,287 of record NC_143145.1, read on the forward strand.
ATCCCATGTTAATGTAATAAATTTAAATGCTACTAAACATTACTTTGGTAACTGCAAACCAAAGGTCTGCAGTCATTTGCATGAAATGTACAAATAAGCATTTTGACTTACATGTTGTCACAAGCATAAATTCAGTTTACTCTTTCAGAAAGCCAGGACTTGGCTATGAACATTAAAGATGACTCGTATGACCGTGTTAATCTTTCCACCTCATATTTCAACTTTTATGAGAACTTTATTACTAAATAATATATCTCCATGCTCTCCTTTTGTAGCACTACTGCCCATTACTTGCCTAAACTCTACTCTGTCATTACTTTTAGCAGTTTTGTGCCTCGTATACTGTACAGCCTGTGATGCTTGTCTTTCTAATAAATTCTTCATCACTTTCACTATAATCACCTGCATTGCAGCTTCATTCATCTCCTTTCATTCAAAGATCCAGGGAGGCAGCATCCCGCTGAGTAAAAGGTTTTAAAAAACTTAATTGGGCCACAGGAACCTGCTTCTGGGCTTTAGTCAGCGTCATGAAATATTGCAGTTACTAATATAATACTGGTGGCTTTTGAATAACAGATTAATTAGGAACATCCTTATATAGAGAAATAAATGGAGTAGTCATGACATGATTTTCACTGCAACAATAAAATGCAAAAACTCAATACTCAACCAAGTTTAAACCTATCCTGGTTACCTTGATGTGTGCAGGTTTCTGAGACTCAGAAACACACTCCTGCCAGAACCTCTTCATTTAAAATTAACTCATATACCTGTGGCTCCATCTACTACAGTAATTGAAGGTCATGTACTCACAGGTTTTGCCTTCTATCTCAGCTACCCTAGTTAATTATGGTCATTGTTTGGGGCAGAATCCCTTATCATCTAAACTGTGTGTGAACTGACAGCCAACACTCCTCTTTCTTTTCCTTCAGGGAGTATCTTGATGATGTTTGGGGAGAAGGCCAAGACTACCATAATCTAAGAGACAAATATTCTGAAATTATTGACTGTCATAAATGGGAAGGGTGATAGTATCTCCAGCTCTAAATTAGAAACCATGAAGAAGAAAGAAATTCCACTGATGGGGGAAAATCTAGGAGTGGGTAGGTACTGGCAAATCAGATGTGATAATATTTGGGGGTAAACCCAAACTGACCAAATGATCAAGGGGATTTTTCAGTAAAAAATCAATGCATGGTATGGATATATATACTGAGTTTTAATATCTGCTTAAGAGGTGACTTGGTAAGGAAAATCCCATTTAGATTTTGTAGAGCTTAACTAAGACCTAAATAAGAATTTAAAACTAAGAATTTTAAGAATCTAACTAAAAGAGAACTTTAGCCAATTAGGCTATTATGTTGTAATTTTAAAATGTGAGTGTGACACCAGCAGTCAATCTGATAAGTAAATCATGGCATAGTTATGCATAGAATACTATAAAAATGAGAATGAACAAATGATATCTCTGTACAAGAATATGGATGAAGATCACAAATGTACTGCTGACCAAAAGGAGCCAGACCTGAAAAAAGATATACTATATTATTCCATTCATATAAAGTTCAAAACCAGGCAACGCTGATTGACTCCTTCAGCCCCAGCTCCTGGAAACCGCTTATCTGATTTCAACCCCTATACAGTAGTTTTGCCTTCTATAAAATGTCATACAAATAGAATCACATAGTACTTAGATTTTTGTATCTGGCTTCTCTCACCTTCAATAGTGTTTTTGAGGTTGATCCATATTGTTGCATATATCAGTAGTTTGGTTCTACTTATTGCTCGTTTAACTCTGTCTCATTGCTGAGAATCTTATCGTATGGATGTGCCATGTGTTATTTATCTATATATTTACCTGTTGATGGATGTTTGGCTTCATTCTAGATTTTGGCTACTATGAATAAATCTGCTCTAAACATTTGTGGGGACCTGTGTTTTCAGTTTTCTTTGGTAAATACCCAGGGCTTGGATTGCTGGATCATATGTTTAACTTTTATTTATTTATTTATTTGTTATTTATTTATTTATGGCTGCACTGCTTGGTTTGTGGGGTCTTAGTTCCCCGACCAGGGTTTGAACCCACGTCCTTGGCAGTGAAAGCGCAAAGTCATAACCACTGCAACTCCAGGGAATTCCCTATGTCTCTCTTTAGAAGAAACAGCCAAACTCTTTCCCAAAGTGTTACATTTTGCATTTCCACCAGAAATGTATGTGTTCCAGTGGCACTTCATCTTTGTAAACTCTTTGTATCACTTGTTTTTCCTTTGTGTGTTTGTTTTTTTTAAGCTATTTTAGAAGCTGTGTAGTGGTATCTCATTGTGGTTTCAATGGAAATTTTCTTAATGAGTAAAATTATTTTAAGCATATTTTCAGGTGATTATCTGCCACTCACATTTCTTCTTTGGTGAAATATCTGTTGAAATATTTTACCCATTTAAAAAATTGTGTTCTTTGTTTATTATTGTGGTAAATGTTTATATATTTTAAATCAAAGTTATTTAATGGATAGATATATGTTTTGTAAATATTTTCTTTTTTCCCTCTTTGTTGTTTTATAAACTATGGCCTTTTTTCTAATTTTAGTACTAATTTTTTTTTTTTTTTTTTTTTTGCGGTACATGGGCCTCTCACTGTTGTGGCCTCTCCCGTTGCGGAGCACAGGCTCCGGACTCGCAGACTCAGCGGCCGTGGCTCACGGGCCCAGCCGCTCCGCAGCATGTGGGATCTTCCCGGACCGGGGCACAAACCCGTGTCCCCTGCATCGGCAGGTGGACTCTCAACCACCGCTCCACCAGGGAAGCCCCTAATAATTAATTTAAAAGCATATATATTTAATTGTCTCCTTCTCTAACCAGGTATAAAGTTATTCACTATTTCTGTCCCCTTCCTGAATATAACATGGATCTTAACACATTTTAGCCACATATTAATCAATACCACCTCATCTGGTTATTGTTGCAAGTGTGTTATTTGTTCCTTTTTTTAACACACAAATGACATATTATTGTCATATTCATGTGTCATTTTGTAATTTTTCTGCTTATTGCTGTTTCTTAATTCTATACTTTCATTCCTCTTCAGTTTTATTCTTAGTAAAATTTACTCTTTATTGTTTTCATGAGATCCTGTGGCTATTAAACTCTTAGCATTTTTCTGAAAGTTCTTATTTTGCCCTTACTCTTTTTTTTTTGTTTAATGTAAATTAATTTATTTACTTATTTTATTTTTGGCCGTGTTGGGTCCTCGTTGCTGTGCACGGGCTTTCTTTTAGTTGCGGTGAGCGGGGGCTACTCTTCGCTGCCGTGCGCGGGCTTCTCTTGGCAGTGGCTTCTCTTTATTGCGGAGCACAGGCTCTAGAGCACAGGCTCAGTAGTTGTGGTGCACGGGCTTAGTTGCTCCGCGGCATGTGGGATCTTCCCGGACCGGGGCACGAACCCGTGTCCCCCGCATCGGCAGGCGGACTCTCAACCACTGCGCCACCAGGGAAGCCCCACAAATATTATTCTTGTTTTGATCCTCCCTCTCCTCTCACCACTTAAAAAGGCAAAAGCCATTCTTAATTTGCAAAACTAAGCTGCACAAAAACAGATGGTGGGCTGGATTTGTCTTGCAGGTTGTAGTTTGGATTCTGGAGTTTTATTCTGACATCTGCACTCTTACTCAAGTTGTTTCCACTGCATGTCTTGTCTTCCTGGCTTTCTGTCACTCTCTGACCCTCTTCAACAGCTCTTCTCTTCTTATCCCTTCCATTGAGTTCTGCCCACACCTTTTGGTGGATCTCCTTCACATACTGACTTCTAGTGGCTCTGCTCTTTGTTAGCTGGAGGACCTTGGGTAAATTATTTAATATCTCTTAGTCTTAGGTTTCTCACCTGTAAGATGGAGATAATACTAGTACCTACCTCAAGGTATTCTGTGTGTGTGTGTGTGTGCGTAAGTGAGCGCGTGCGCACACACACACATTCAAAGAGATAGTGCATATAAAGCACTCAGCACAGTGTCAGATATACTAAGTGCTCACTAGTGTTATTTAAGTTATTTAATGTTACTTAAGTTAAGCACTTATGTTGTTTAAGTGTTTTGTATGTAACAGTTTTGTTCCTTCATTTGAAGCTTCCCAGATGCTAATGTTTTTCTTGTGTTCTCACAATAGCCTAGGGCTCTATTTAAAGCAGGTGCTATAAATATTGAAAGTACAAAATGAGTTAAATGTAAGAAAGGTAAACATTTCTAGAAATAGTTATATGGAAGGCAGGAATCATAGCAGCGGCCCAGGCCATACCTACTGCTGGAAACTATAGGGCAGGCTTGTATGGCATTCTCAGGCTCTCAGTATGGTGCCTCTTCAAATTCCTGTTCAGCTGGGGAAAGGTTAAGTGCTCCTTGTGGGAGAGGCAGACCCACCCCCCTCAGCTCTTAGCCCTTGACAAGAACACTTCCCGTCTAGCCCCAAACTTGTTCACCTCCCCCAACAAGTCAAACTCAGAGGCTAACCAGACGCCCCACCACCACCCCTTCTTACCAGGCATTTAACCACCACCTTTACACACCCTTGTGGGATCTTACCATCTCCAAGTGACTTTTTAACATATTCCTCTCAACCACATGTCACATTCTTCATGGAAGGAGTTTCGATGAATACAGCATTTTCTGTCTGGTTCCATTTCCTATGATAACTCAGCGCTTGCCTGCCTCTTAACCCAGCTCAGTGTGCACTGATCAGGTTGCTATTGGGTTTTGGATAAAAACCTTTGCTCCTTGGGAAGGGGAATTGCAGTGTCTGTCTTAGATTTAGTCCTCTGGTCCGGCATAGGGAGAGAGGGATCTGAGGCAGAGATGAAAGTGTTTCAGAAGATGCTCTGAGAGATACTATGGTAAACTGCTGTTTGGATATAAAAGAGGGACACTGGATTGGGTGAGAGAGGCATCCTCTGCACTTCTGGATGGTTCTTCTGTGCCTGAGAGCTTGCAGGGTGGGCACAAATGTGCCACTCTGTCTGATAGGAGGGGACTGACAATGGGCTTCAGAGGCATGACAAGGTGCCCTCATGCACGTTTGCACAGAGAAGGCCTTGTCCACTGGGCATGAAACCTGGTGGTGGAGAAACCACTGGTGTGGAGAGTGTGTGGACAGTAGGAACATGGACTTTGGTGTCAGATGCTCTACCACTTAACTAATAATTGTGGACTATTTCTCTGGAAATAGAGATAGTACTTACTATATAGGGTTGTTGAAAAGATTAATACATGTAAGGCATGTGGTAAGTGATGTTAAATTATAAGAGACATGAATCAGTAACATATGAGATATTACTGGCAATGTGACCCCATTTGAATCTATGAAGAGTGGTCTGGCATTTAGATACATGAGTCACATATGTTTCCATGTGCCTTGGGTGGCCATGAAATTAAGTGGTCTTTTTTCTCTTTTAAAAACCACATCCCTTTAATAGAAAACTGCAGCAAACACCATGCAATATGTGAAAAGGACCACTTATTTATTGTCACTACATGTCAGAAGCCAGCTGGACCATTTTCTTGTAGCAGATGTTTGCCAAATTAACTTTGGAAACAGGATTCATGTAGGGTATTTCTGTTAGCACAGTGAATGCAACTAGGACACATACAGATAAATGTTTGAAAACATTTTTCAGGAAATGTAATACCCTCTTAATTTAAATGTCAATACCCTCTCAGGAAATGTCAATTTCCTTTCAGGAAATGTCAACACCCTCTTAATTTAAAAGAAACTCATTTACAAATAATCTGCAATTCAGAACAGCTTTAAAAATTTGACCATGAAGACTTAAGAACATTTAATTTATGTTGTTTGTGGTAATGGTAATTATGAAGTGTGATAATGTGCTTTATAATAAGAAATATATATTTGGTCATTGTCCCATTCCTGGCACAGAGCTCCTAAAATCCTTGGAATTTTCTCTGAAGAGAGCAATAAAGGTGTCTTTTGTTATGTTACTGAGGTTGCTTTTGAAAAGCTCCTAAGGATGGGGGCTGGCTGCCAGTGGAGGCAACTGTGTGAACAGAGGGTGGAAACTTTCAGCCCTGCCCCTCAACCTCCTGGAAAGAGAAAGGGTCTGGAGACTGAGTTGAATCATCCGTTGTCAATGATTTAATCAATCATGCCGATGTAATGAAGCCTCCATAAAAACCCAAAAGAGTGGCGTTTGGAGTGCTTTTGGGTTGGTGAACATGGGGCGACTTGGGGAGAGTGATGTGCTTGGCGAGAGCATGGAAGCTCCAGGCCCTTTCCATATACCTTGCCCTATCTATGTATCTCTTCCACCTGGCTGTTCCTGAGTTACACCCTTTCATAATAAATCAGTAATCTGGTAAGTAAAACATTTCTCTGAATTCTGTGAGCTGCTCCAGCAAATTAATTGAACCCAGAGAGGGGTTTATTGGAACATCCAATTTATAGCTGGTTTGTGAGAAGCACTAATGACAAACTGAACTTGCGTCTGAAGTGCGGGGCGGGGGGCGGCACTCTTGTAGGAATGAGCACTTAACTTGTGGGATCTGATGTTATCTCCAGGTAGATAGTGTTAGGACTGAGTTAAATTGTAGGACACCCAGCTGGTGTTGGAAGACTGGTTGGTGTGGGGAAAAAACCCACACAAATTGGGTGTGGAGCCTTATTAAGAAATAGAGTTATCTTCTGTTGATTCATAAGGAGTGTCTAATTCTTTTTCATTCACAAACAAGCTGTGCCAGGACCTGGGAATAAAAAGTCTATTAAGAATTAGCCTCTGCATAAATTGTAGCAATATTTTTGTGGATCTGTTGACTAAGGCTAAGGAAACAAAAGCAAAAATAAACAAATGGGGCCTACTTAAACTTAAAAGCTTTTGCATAGCAAAGGAAACCATCAACATAACAAAAAGATGACCTACTGCATGGAGGTACATATTTGCAAATGATATGACCCTTAAGGGGTTAATATCCAAAATATACTAAGAGTTCATACAACTCAACATCAAAAAAAAAAAACAACAACCTGATTAAAAAATGGGCAGAAGAACTGAATAGACATTTTTCTAAAGAAGACATACAGATGGCCAACAGGCACATGAAAAGATGCTCAAAATCACTAATCATCAGAGAAATACAAATCAAAACCACAAGGAGGTATTACCTCACACTTGTCAGAATAGCTATCATCAAAAAGACCACAAATAACAAATATTAGTGAGGATGTGGAGAAACGGGAATTCTTCTACACTGTAGGTGGGAATGTAAATTGGTGCAGCCACTGTGGAAAACAGTATGGCAGTTTCTCAAAAATCTAAAAATAGAACTGCCATATGACCTAGCAATTCCACTCCTGGTTGTATATGTGAAGAAAACAAAAACATTAATTCAAAATGATATATGCATCCCAACATTCATAGTGGCATTGTTTACAATAGCCAAGATATGGTGGTAGCAACCTAAGTGTCCATCAACTGATGAATGGATAAAGAAGAGGTGGTATATATACACAGTGGAATATTACTCAGCCATAAAAAAGAATGAAATTCTGCCATTTGCAACAACATAGATGGACTTGGAGGGTATCTCACTTAGTGGAATAAGTTGGACAGAGAAAGATAAATACTGTATGATATCACTTATGTGTGGAGTCTAAAAAATAAAACAGACTCACAGAGAACAAACTAGTGGTTACCAGTTGGGAGAGGGTTGGGGGAGGCATAAGATAGGGTAGAGGATTAAGAGGTACAAACTACTCTTTATAAAATAAATAAGCTACAGAATATATTATGCAGCACAGGGAATATAGCCAATATTTTGCAGTAACTATAAATGGATTACAACCTTTAAAAATTGTGAATTACTGTGTTGTACACTTGAAACTTATAAATCAACTATAAGTTAAAAACAGAGAAAGAAAGAAAAAAAAAAAGAATTAGCCTCTGCCCTCAGGGATCTTTCAGTCTAATTGGGAATCAGGTAAAGTAACACATCCAGCGTGGTAAAGGGCTAAGACTCAGGTGTGCCTTGTGTCCTGTGGAAGCCCAGACTGAGGGGCCAGGGAACACTTCTTGAAGGGGTGCAACTTGAGAGATGAGGGAAAGTTTGCAAAGCAAAAAGCATGCAGGGCCTTTCACTCAAGCTGACAAATGCAGAAAGCAAGTGTTTACCTAGGGAAGCCTGAGCTCTGGCATCCTGAGTTTCCACCACTGTCCACCATTACGAACTCTGAGACCTGGCAGGCTTAGTACCTTTCTAAGCTCTGGCTACTTTTCTGACCAATGGGGAATTGCTCCCAGAGCCAGGTGATCACGGGGCATCTTTTGGCCACCGCTGCAAAGACCGCCCTGGGCAGCAGAGGCGCGTAGGAGCTCCCTTCTGGGAGGCGGTGGATGTTCGGAGGCGCTAAGCTGGTGTCCGGCTGGGCTAGGCGGAGGACGGGTCCGGAGACAGCGCCCGCCAGTCTCCCAGGCAGAGAGCACTCCCTTAAGGCCCCAGATGTGTGTCAAATCAGAGGCCTGAACTCGGGCCGAAGCTGCAGGACAAGCAGACGAGCCTCCCGACCACAAAGTCTGGGCGCCCAGCGGCTGCTCCGCATGGGGCCCTGGAGCAGGTGAGTCCCAGCGCTAGGCCTGGAAAAGCTGTTTCTCTCGTCGCTACAGCCTTGTGGGTCTTGGGCATAAGAGTACCTTGGTTTTCAAAGCTAGATGTTTTGGGGGCTCGCCTCTCAGGTGCAGGTCTTGGAAGTTGGGGTGCCTGGTGTGGGGTTCAGATCCTTTGCTCCTCGGAGACACTCTGGCTGTTGAGTTGCCTCCTGACTGGGGCGGGGGGGGGGCGGGGGGGAGGAGAAGGGGTGGCGTTTATGCCTAGACTGAGTCCCAGCCCTTCCCACGTGCTGCCTGTGGGCCTTCTCCTTGGCCCCATTTATAGAAGTTGCTCAGTTTTTAGGTTTTTTCAGAGGAAGTTGTTCTTTTTGTATCTGTAGATTCAGTGTGTGTGTTGCCATCTTGAACCTGAGTTTTAAACGGAAGTACTTAATCATATATTTTTTAACAAAGTCTATAGTAAATCAATATTTCTGTCTTCCTCCTGAAGAAGATTAGTATTTTTAGAATGCTTTAACTTCGTTTAAATATTCCTCCCATGGTCTGCTGTGAGAGGCTTTTCCATCTTCTGTGCCATTTTTATCTAGTATTTCCATTTTGTTTTTCAGTACAAAAAAGTTATCATTTATGTATTTTTTTAAAAGTAGACTATTTTTTAGAGCCGTTTTAGGTTCATGGCAAAATTGAGTGGAAAGTATTGAGAGTTCTCATATACCCCTTGCCCCCATCCTCATTATTTTTATAGTCAGTTCTTACATAAATTTACCAACAGGTGTTCTGATTTTTTGTGTCCCATTGCTCCATGCATCCCATACCTCCCTTCTGAATTTATTTCCATTAATGTGATATGAACCTTTATTATAATTTCTAGGAATGCAAAATAAATATATCTGTACTTTTTCAAGGGTGAAGAACTTCTAGTTGTTGGTTCTGTGGGCTGAGTCATTAGAATTCCTGTTTTTTTTTCATAGTTTTGGTGAGTGAGGTCATCTACGTGGATATTCTTTTGAGAGTACCATGCATGCCTGGGATGGGAGACCTCCCATGAGATGTTTTTTTCTGTTTGCCTGTGTCCATGCTCAGTAGTGTTCATGAGTCCCCCATCAGTTTTTGTTTTAAATAATTTTAAACTTAACAGAAGAGTTGCAAAGATAGTACAGGAAGCTCCCACATACTGTTCACCCAGCTTTTCCTATTACTGCAGCCCTTAGCAAGCCTAAGATTGGCCTTCAGCAATTTGTTAAACATTTCGAGCTCAATTCTTCCTAATGGCTTATATGGTGTCCAGAGGTGTTTGTCGCAGCCAGGCAAAGGCCTGGGTCCTGTTTCTTCCTGTGGATGCCTGTTTTTCCTCAGATTCTGGGTTGGTTATTGGCTCCGTGACCTCCGCTTTCTGATGAGTTCATGAAAAATTGTTAATTTGCCGTTTGTCTAGCTTGTTCCTTGTTGTAAGTGTGGGTGTGATGCTTTCCAATGCTATGTCTCCAAGTGGAACCAATTTTGGCGTTCCTTTCTTCTTCTAATTTCTGTACTGCTCAGGTGGTGCAAATTTGGGACCTGCACTGGCGGCAAGCACAGCTTCAGTGCTGCTGGCACAGTTGGCTATCCGTTTGTTGCAATCCTGGGTTGGTAAGCCAAGATCCTTTGGTCTCTGCTTATGGACAAGTAGGTGGGTTTTATTTTGCTTTTTGTTTTTCTTTATTTTTGGTTCTACCTTTGTAGAAAATTGTGGTTACCAATGACTCCATGGGGATTTCCCTGAAGATAGACATGACCTAAAAGAATATCTTTTCTTTATTTAGTGTTTTATAAGATACATGGGGGCTTCCCTGGTGGTGCAATGGTTGAGAGTCCGCCTGCCGATGCAGGGGACACGGGTTTGTGCCCCGGTCCGGGAAGATCCCACATGCTGCGGAGCGGCTGGGACCGTGAGCCATGGCTGCTGAGCCTGCGTGTCCGGAGCCTGTGCTCCGCAACGGGAGAGGCCACAACAGTGAGAGGCCCACGTACCATAAAAAAAAAAAAAAAGATACATGGACTGCCTATGCACCTCTATGGCACTTTCCATATAATCTGATCTACATGTGATTTTCTTCTATTTTTTTCTGCTTCCATTTGTTTTGCATATATTAGATTGGAATCACTTTGAATAAAGAGGACATAATTTCTACTTTTGTACATCATGTTAGTGCTGAGCGTGTATATTCATTCAGCAAATATTTTCTGATCCCCTGCTGGGTGCCACAAACTATTCTAGGACCCGGGTGTAGAGTGGGGAGCAAGAAGAAAATTTCCTCGCTTTTTAGTATTGTGAGGAGTAAGACACAGAATAAATACATAATTACCAACTATGATAAAGGAAAGTACATGGTGCTCTGAGACCTAGTTTATGGTGGGGGCTCAGAAAGACTTGTCTGAGGGAGTGACTTTTAAATTGAGACTTCCAGGCAAATAAGACTTATGGGAAGAGTGGGAGGGAACAGCATCACAGACAGCGAACAGCATATGCTAAAGTATTTTGGTGGCAAAGAGTGTGGGGTGTTCAGAGAACTGAGCAGTCAGTGAAGCTGGAGTGAGTGAGGAAATGCACCTGAAGGAGTGGTCAGAGGCTGGAAGATACAGGGTCTTGAAGGAGTTGATATTTCATTGTAGTCTTGGCAGCCATGGAAGGGTTTTGCTCTAGTTTACATTTAAAAACATTACTCTGGATGCTGGGTAGAAGACTGATAATAAGGGAAAGAGAATGGGAATAAGCTGATAATCTAGGTGGTCCAGGCAAGAGAGTACAGTGGCCTGAACAAGGGTAGGAGCAACAGGGATTGAGGGAAGAAGGACTCGAGGTACAGTCTGGATGTGGAAGGGGCAGGACTTGATGATGCTGTGTTTGGGGGAGGGGTAGTTGGGAGGCAGAGGAAAGTATCAACCAATGCTTTCAAGCTGATTTATTCACTTCCTCTGCCCACTCAAACAAGGGAAGAAAATTGTCATGTGAGTCTCTTTTTTCATGATTTTCACTGAGCAGAAACCTGCTCTATAGCCACCTAAGCCTGGTTTGTCTTACTCGCTGTGTTCCATTCTACATTCTGTCTTGTCTAGTGGGATTTTCCTTCTCAACTGGATTACTAGCTGTTTGGGGGTGAGGCGGGGCAGGGGGAAGGACTATGTTGTTTTCATCTCCCGTCCTATGTAGCACTTAGCACAGTCCTTTGCTCAGATGCTGAAAATCATTTTTGAAATATACATTTCTTTTGAGCACTTTATGTTTCTTCAGCTGGACAAGAAAGATTTCACTTTCCTTTGGACTTAACCCTTCTTTCAGTTTCTAGTCCATTGGTAAATATGGTGCACATGGCATATGGATTATAAATTCAAGTTAAATTTTCCTCTGCTGTTTGCTTTTAGTCTACAGTAGAATCGAGTTGCTGGACCAGCAAAAAGCCAAGTGCTTTATCCAAGCCTGGTATTTGTATTTGTGAGGTGAGCTCCTGAGAAGCACATTGAAGCATTTTGCACATACATTTTTCTCTTTTGCCTCTGTGGTAACACATTTTCCTAGCTGTGCTTTGGATTTTTCCCATTTCAGTTTTGAAATTTCCACATGGGGTTTAGCCACTTGGTGAAGTGCTCTCAGCTTCCCTGCTCACCATCAGGTTGGCTTCAGCAGTGAGACCTTTGATATCTTTCTGTTTTTCTGAGCTTGGGTTTACTGCCGCACTTGCTGGCCTCTGGCTTTATTTCTTTCCCAGTATTTTATAGTTGTAACATATGGGCTTTTCCTTTCAACAGTTCTCTGTCCTCAGGGAAGCACTCCGTCTTGTCTGTTCCATGGTTTTTGATTTTGACTCTGTTGCTACCCAGCTGTGACTATTGCAGCTTGAATCACAGCACCCCAGAGCATGGACCACTTTTCTTCAGTTTGCCTGTTTCTCATCTTCTCTGCCTGACATTGTTTCAGACATAGTTTTTAATTCGGTGGAATTTTTCTCATTATTTTATTTCTTAGTTGCCGATTCCAGTGTGTCTCTTTAAAATAAAGCCGATTCTGTTAATTTCTTTCTTTCTTTCTTTCTTTTTTTCTATTTGGCAATGTGGAGATTGCCACTGCTCTTGACAGCTGCTTTCCAATATGTCATTACTCAGCCTTGGAAGTAATTGTAGAATGTTGTGTGCCCCTGACTGGAACACTGCATTACCAATGTCCCGAGTGTGGCACATCTGAAGGTGGGGGTGACCTGAAGAAGAATCTGGGACATTTGCACAGTGCCGTGCAGTTTACAAGGGACCTTTAAATCTGTGATCTTGTTTAGTACTCACAATAAGCCTAGGAGGGTGGCAGGGCATTATAATTTCCTGTTTTAAAGTCAAGGAACTTGAAGATCATAAAGTGAAGGGTTTTCCCAATGTCGCCTAGCTAGAAGGTGATGGAGCCAGACTTTGAACTTATGTCCCAACTGTGCTCTTTATACTATAGGAACTTTTCTTTTCAATATCATTTAAATTTCAGGCTGGGATAGTCAGGGTAGATTTCAGGCACAATTGGATTCAGGAACTCAAACAATGTTATCAGGGCTGAGTCTTGCTCTCTCTTGGCTCTGCCTTCCTCTGAGTTAACTTTCTCTTTATCCAGGCTCTTCTTTTGGGGGGCACTGTGGCTTCCAGTAGCTCCAGGCTAATATCCACCAATCTGGGGGAAAGGAGAACATTCCTCTCCTGCAGAAGAACGGTGTTTGCTTCGCATTGTCCTTAATTGAGTTAATGTTTATCTCTGAGTCAATCACTATTATTAAGAGGGTTGTGATGCTGATTGGACAGGCCTCAGTCCTGAGTCACATGACCTCTCCTGCTGTTCGAGGTGTGATCAACTGGGCTTAAATCATGTGACAGGAGAGTGGGTGGGAAGTGGTTCCCTAGAAGAAAATTGAGGTATTGTTACCAGAATAAAAGTGAATGCATGTTGGGCAGACAAGATATGAGATGTCTTCCGAGCTGGATATTTTCCATTTGCCCCTCAGGTCTGCTCACCGCTCTGCTCTGTGCCCCAGGAATCTAACTTGTATAAAGTGCTTTGATGTGCTCCCTTTCCCTCAAGTTTCCAATTACGTTTAACCAGTGAAAACCTCTGGCAGGAGATTAGAGTCAAGGAGAAGAGTGAGGGAGGGGTATTTATTCCACCAAGGCCTGTCCTGTGAGGCTGCCATCTGAAGCTGAAGGTTACAGCTCCTGCCAGGCAATCCTCTTTACTTGGCTGGCCCTGTATCCAGTTCTGCTAACTGCTTTCCTTGTTCATTGAAGCCTGGAGTGGTAATACCCTGGGGTATTGTACAATCCCTTTTAGTTTCCCTACCCTGTGCTCACACTTTTGTAAATGGTCCCTTTGTTAAACTGTCCTCAAGTTACTAAATTGCAGTGTGCCATACCTTTCCTGACAGGACCTGATTGACCTCTACAGGTAGGAAAGTAAAAACTCAATGCATGCAACATTAAAAATGATTTGGAGCTTCTGTGGTGTTAGGTTAGGAGTTGAGAAGATTTAGTGGGCTATGAAAAGTATGATCAAGGTAGGTGTGAAGGATGGCCACAAGGAAGAGGGAGTAGCGTTTTTTGTGTGTGTGGTTTTATTCAATTCAGAGTTGTTAGAAGTTTCTAACAATTTGTGCTATCTAAAAATGAATCAAGCTGCCTTAAAGGTAATGAGTTCACCATCATTGATGGTATTCACCTGGACGGCTCTAGTGACACGTGATTGTTCAGGGGTTTTTCTGAAGGGGATTCCTTCCTCAGATAGTCGGTGGGCTAAATGATCTGGAGAGTTCTTTCCTACAGTTCAAGTGATGCAGGAATTGCCTTCGCAGAGGAAATTTTCATTTCTTCTCTCCTTTGGGGACCTTCCCAGCATCCCCAAACACCCTCTGGTGTGAATATCAAGAATCAGATGTAGTGAGCTCTGCTTTGTTGTCTTGTCAGTTCCATGTTAAAGGCATTAAAAACCCTCACCCGCGCCTTTGCCATCACAGATGAGCAGATGTCGCCAAGGGGAAGCCACGGAGAGGTGTCTCTGATGCTTAATGCTGATGGTGTACTATGTTGTCACAAAGCAACCAGCTGCTAGTCCTAAGGAACTAAAATTACCTCAGCAATAGGAGATCACTGTGCATGAACTACGGGACTAATTTAATATCTGGGAAATGGTGTCCATATTCCTTTATATGCTTCTGCATTCAATACTTGAATTAAAATATATATATATATATATATTTTGTTGTTGTTGCGGTACGCGGGCCTCTCACTGCTGTGGCCTCTCCCGTTGCGGAGCACAGGCTCCGGATGCGCAGGCTCAGCGGCCATGGCTCACGGGCCCAGCCGCTCCACGGCATGTGGGATCTTCCCGGACTGGGGCACGAACCCGTATCCCCTGCATCGGCAGGCGGACTCTCAACCACTGCACCACCAGGGAAGCCCTCTTCTAAGGTTTTATACATTCAAATCAAGACCTCTCTCCCCTAGTCCTATTTTGTTCAGAAGGAATCAGATTCCTTAGAGACAAATTCTCCTACCCTGCAGGTTTTTGTGGACCTATTGTATCAGCTGGGTCTGGTTACAAGTGACACACTGATCTGGCCAACTTAATTTAAAAAGGAATTTACATCTGAAGAACCAGGCTTGGAAAGGACAATTTGCAGAGCAGCAGGAATGAAGAGTCTTGGAAGGCCACTGATGCAGGTACAAATCAACTCTCACTAAATTTCTGTCCATGAGTCATGATATTCCAGATGTGAAATTGTGGGAAAGGAGTCCTAATGGGCCATTTGGGTCTCAAGCCTATCTTTGGTTAGAGGAGGGCAGGGCACCTTGACTGAAAGTCCTACCAAAGCTGCACACGGTGGGAGAGGTAACTGCCTGGATGCTGGAAAAATAGAAACCACTGTCCACACACCACCTCTTATGGCAAATGAGAAATTACCACATGAAAATAGAGATTGAAACAGGTGTTACAATAGTTCTGAGGTGGTGTAGCCTATCCTAGAAAAGTAGATTATGGTTAATGTGGAAAAAGTACCAGCATATAGACATATATGTAAGAAAGATCCATGAGAGAAATAACAAAGGGTTATGATTCCATTGTTCCTCTTGCTTGTGGTTTTACGATTGTCCATGGGATAATGAGATATTTGCCAATATAATGTGGGTCTGGGGCAGGGTTGACAAACTTTGTCTGCAAAGAGAGGGCTACCTCATTAATATTTTAGATTTTGCAGACCATACAGTCTCTGCCATTGTAGTGTGAAAACAGCCATAGACAGTATGAAAATAAATGGGCGTGGCTATGTTCCAATAAATCTTTATTTACAAAAGGAGGCAATGGTGAGGTTTCGCCCACAGGCTGTGCTTTGCTGAGCCCTGGTCTAGAGGGATGCTTCAGTACTATGGTAGCTTGGTGGAGCCCAGTCAAGGCCAGCAATTGCAGGCTCAGTGTAAGTGAATAGTTTGTGTAGTAGCTGAGTCCTTGAGCAAGTTGAGATGAGCCCTGGAAGACAGGTCTGGTAGAGAGGAAAGCACAAGGGACTTTATATTGGGCGGCCTGAGTTCATATCCTTGCTTAAGCACTCTGTGCTTGAGGGCAAGCTTTAGACTTTCCTGAGTCTCGGTTTCCTCATCTTTAAAATGGGGAATGTAACTAGAATGCCCCTTATGTTTGTTGTTTATTTAAATGAAGTAACATATGAAAAATATTCAGCATGGGGCTTCCCTGGTGGTGCAGTGGTTAAGAATCCGCCTGCCAATGCAGGGGACACGGGTTCGAGCCCTGGTCTGGGAAAATCCCACATGCCGCGGAGCAGTGAAGCCCGTGCGCCACAACTACTGAGCCTGCGTGCTACAGCTACTGAAGCCCACGCACCTAGAGCCCGTGCTCTGCAACAAGAGAAGCCACCGCAATGAGAAGCCTGTGCACCACAACAAAGAGTAGCTCCTGCTTGCCGCAACTAGAGAAAGTCCATGCGCAGCAACGAAGACCCAACGCAGCCAAAAATAAATAAATAGATAAAATAAATACAATTAAAAAAAATTCAGCATGGAGCTTGACACATAATATTCACTGAACACTCTCTATTTCCTTTCTCCTCCCTTCCTAAAGTTATGTAGAAAGGATAAATTGCTTAGTTAGGGTACCCCACTGCAAGATCACTGACATCTCCTCCAACTCAGGAAATGTTTGAAAAAAGCTGATGCCATATCTCTGAAGATTCTCAGAAGCGCAGAGTGATGGGGTGCGCGTTAGTGGGTAGAATGATGAAGAAGACCTGGTCCCCTGGCTTTCTTTACAATCCTCTCCCCAGCCTGGCCTCACCTTAGAGCTGGGCAGCCTCCCTTCCAGGAATTGGGTGGCTCTGAAGCGTATTAACAAGCAGAAGTTCCCGTAGAAGGGACTGTATCAATCAGGCCCTGGGATAACACTTTAGGAACATGGGGTTATTCAGCCTAGAAACTTGATAATGTATTTACATGTTTGAGGGGCTAAGTACCTTCTGCTGGGTGGACCCACGGGACAAAATTAGAAACAGTAGGCCATCCACAAGTCACATGGACAGCCAAGGGGCAGTTTCCTTTTGCTGGAGATATTCAAGCAGAGGTTTTCTGGGATGTTAGAAAGGGAATAAGATCTGCATAGGGCTGTAGATCTGGCTCTCCAACTCATGAATCGTTTTGGAGCCTGTGGAAATTCAGAACAGACAGGTTAGTGTATGAACTGTTCCCGAAGATCAATTGCCCAAAGAATATTAGCAGTAGAGTACTCCTGACTGCAGGCAGGTTCTTCTCCCTGACTGAAGAGTAATTACCATGCCCCGCCTAGGGAAGGATAACAATAGATAACAGTTACTGAGCTCTTAGAATGTGCCAGGCACTCATATATGTACTGCAAACTTTTTATTTTCTCAAAGTGGCTTTAAGAGGTAGGTGCTCGTTGTTATGTCATTTTATAGATGAGCAAACTGAGGTCATAGGAGGTTATGTATGGTGCCTAAGACCACATAGATATAAGTGATGCCAAAATCTGAACATGAATATTCTAATTCCAGAGCCCACTCTTAATCCCAAAATAAAATCCCACTTTTATTCGAAATTAAATAATTCGGGGAGAGAGGCCTTTCTGGCACGACATTATGCTGGATTAGGTGCTCCTCGTGGCACTGACGTAAATCCACATTTAATAAGAAAACTGTATTTCAGGAGCTAAAAGTTTGAAAATTTAATGAAGACAAATGGCCCCTTTTAGCAAAATTAAATAGCAGTGTTTGAGGCGCTGGTATCCAGTTTGTGGTAGCCCTCTTGGGGTAGGAAACTTTCAAGTTATGCTTTGGCTGTGACTGTTCCTTATCTGCATTATAACCTTGAGTCAAAATATCTGTTTACTGCAGACTCTGCTTTTTGTGGAGGCCCCATAAAGAAGTGACCCATTCTGGTAACTGGTGTAGGGAGGGGAGGAAGGGAATGCACCAGCAAGTTCAAAAGAAGTCCCAGGACATATATGCAGTTGGGAAAAAAACCCCAGCCACGTTATTTAGACAGCTGGGCTTGGGAGAGAATGGTCATTGTTTGGGAAAATTGCTTAATCAGCCCTCTAGTGCAGAAGGCAAGGGCTGGAAGGAATGATCTGGATGACAGGATCTGAGAGAGGAGTTCAAGCCCTTTGGACGGACTCTCAAAGGATGTGTTGACCCTAGTTGACAGGTAGGCTGCACATACATACAGTCTCTTAATCCCCCATCCCCTCCCTGGGAATAAGGCCAGAGTGCGCTGGCGTACTCTGCTGACATCTTACACACGCTAGGCTGCGTGTTTGGGCCTTTTCCACGTAAGGCTGCTCTAGCGATGTTAATTTTAACCTGATTGTCCTTGGATGTGAATACTGGCAAGCTGAGGAGGGGGTGGCTGACACTGATTTGCTATAGGCCTGGAAGCATTTTTGATATGTGATTCAAGAGAAAAAAATAAAACCACAGAGAACATAATTGGAGCTTCTATCTTGGAAAGCATGGTCTCCAACCAACCGTGGGCTGCTGCTAGTGCCAGCTCTGCTGTGCGACCTTGGGAAAGGCATTTAGGCAGTCTCTCTGAGTCTCTCTTGCTTTCCTGTTTGTATAATAAGGACAGCTGGACTGAATGACCTCTCAGGCCAACCCTTCAAGCTGTAAATTCTATGAGTGTTCACTATTTCTTTCTCAGTATTGAAGAGTTTATTTATTTTTAAATTCGATTTTTAGAAGATATAACAATTCATCCAAGGAGGACAGTAGTGACATGATCCTGGGAAAAAAAAAAAAATCATTGTATTTTCAGAACTTTTCTTTCATGTAAATGTGTGTTTCTTGCTCCCTCTTCTGTCCAAACTCTAGTTTACTCTGGGTATTTTCTTTTTTTAAAAAAATTTATTTTAATTTATTTATTTTTGGCTTTGCTGGGTCTTCGTTGCAGTGCACAGGCTTCTCATTGTGGTGGATTCTCTTGTTGCGGAGCACAGGCTCTAGGCACACAGGCTTCAGTAGTTGTGGCACGTGGGCTCACTAGTTGTGGCTCGCGGGATCTAGAGCGCAGGCTCAGTAGCTGTGGCACACAGGCTTAGTTGCTTTGCGGCATGTGGGATCTTCCGGACCGGGGATCAAACCGGTGTCTCCTGCATTGGCAGACAGATTCTTAACCACTGCACCACCAGGGAAACCCTACTCTGGGTATTTTTACGTTTTGAAGGCCATTGTATAAACTTGCTCTTTTCTGTTTGAAATCTATGCTATTTTTATAATTGTTGATATTTCCTCTCCTTTTTTAAACTGCGGTGAAATTCAAATAACATAAAATCAATCGTTTTCAAGTGTACAATTATGTGTCATTAAGGACATTCACAGTGTTGTACAAACAACACTTTTATCTAGTTCCAAAACAGTTTCCTTGCCCCCAAATGAAATATCCCATATCCATGAAGTAGTTACTCCGCATTCCTTTCTCCCCTTAGTCCCTGGCAACTATGGTTCTGCTCTCCATCCCTATGGATTTACCTTTTCTGGATATTTCATATAAATGGAATCATACAGATGACCTTTTGTGACTGACTTCTTTCACTTGGCATAATATTTTTGAAGTTCACCAACATTGTAGCATGTATCAATACTTCATTCCTTTTTATGGCTGAATACCGTTGCATTCCATTGTATGTATATATCACAATTTGTCTATCCATTTATTGGTTGATAGATATTTGGTTTGTTTCTGTTGTTTAGCTATTGTGAATGGTGCTGCTGTGAACATATGTGTACAAGTATTTGTTTGAGTACCTGTTTTCAACTTTGGGGGGCATATACCTAGGAGTAGAACGGCTATGGTAATTCTACGTTTAACTTTTTGAGAAACTGCCTTTTTTTCCTCAGCCACTGCACCATTTTATATGCCCGCCAGCAATGTATGAGGGTTCCATTTTCTCCACATCCTCATCATGCCTGTTACTTTCTGTTTTTTTTGGATTATAGCCATCCTAGTGGATATGAAGTGGTATCTCATTGTGGTTTTGGTTCCTTCTCTTTTCTTTTTTTTTTGGTCTTGCCATGCGGCATGTGGGATCTTCGTTCTCTGACAAGGGATTGAACCCTCATGGAGTCTTAACCACTGGACCACCAGGAAAGTCCCTCATTGTGGTTTTGATTCTTACTTTTAGGAAGTAACAAGGTACCTTTCATATTACCACCACTCCAAGCCAGTATAAGAGCTAATAGATGCCAGGCAAATCCTTTGGCAAAATTCATTTGAACCGCCAATCTCTTCTGTATACCTGGCCACTTACTTTCACGCCTGTCTCAATCTTGTTCCTAGGGTACAACTCTGTGTCTTTGTGTGAAATGTCTTTTACTGACCCTTTGTTTGTCGTAACAGAAAATACTTAAAAAAAATCATATGCAAAAAAGGGTATGAAAGCCAAGATTCAAGGAGGGAAGTGTTTTGGTTTTGGTCAATATTCACCGAAAGATACTGGGTTCTTTTCTCTGGGAGAGGTTCTAGGTGACATAGTTAATTACTCCTGGTCCTATGTGGAGTTGGGTGCACCAAGAGCATCTTCTTGGACAGATGTCTGGAGATCCACACCAACTGATTTAAACACTTGGTCTCTTTGAGGGATGCTTGAAGTTGCTTTTTGTACCACACTCAAAGGGTAGTCTGTACCTCACCCACCTGAGAAGTGCTGCTTCTGCAGAGGATGCCCTTGGATTTCTAACTGCAGTGGTTCCATCCTGAGGGAACTATACTCAGGTGGTTGATCAGCACAGAGGAAGGTGAACAACTTCCCCTTCTGAATTCCAGACTTAAGAGTGTCATAGTCAGTAAGGTCTGGTAGGCTGGCAGGTGGCTAAGATTAGCGGGGGTTAGTTGTTTCCCATTGCCATCTGAGTGACCTTTCAAATCAGGAATTTCTTCTCTTTCCTCATACACCATTCCTCTTGCCAGTCAGTCAAGGCCAAGGTCAACATTTTCTATGGACAGTCCAGTTTTTAAAAATTTGAGGAGGGGAGGTTCTCTAGCTTCTGTGGTTAATGAGATTTGCCCACCCTCTATTATAAAATAAAGCACCAAGGAGTTAAGAAAACTTATTTAAAACTTGGAAGTAAGACAGAACGATAGGTAATATGTCCTTTTAACATCATCTAGGGGCATAGTTTAGCAGCTCCACCCGAGGGGTATTTA
Source organism: Delphinapterus leucas (assembly GCF_059928025.1). Lineage (NCBI taxonomy): Eukaryota > Metazoa > Chordata > Mammalia > Artiodactyla > Monodontidae > Delphinapterus > Delphinapterus leucas. Next base: position 51,865,610 of record NC_143145.1, read on the forward strand.
GGCAGGAGAATATGCTTTGTTCATCCCAACCATTATTTTTCATTAAAATTTCCAGACTCAGTGAAGTCACATGTTAACATGTAGATCTGGCAAATAATTTCTGTTCAGTATAATAGATAACCCCAAAGGTTATGGCTTATTGCTCTCTAGGTCATTAGCCAGTTTTGTATTTAACATCGTGATCTTGTTCTAATGTTGTTCCACATGCTTATGAAAATCTAGATCCTGAAAATGCTCTTTGAAGGAGCTTTACCATCTTAATGTTTCCCTCATTAATTAACAAGTTGGATAACATCTTTGACACATGTTCATTTGATATTTGGATGAGAGTCATGTTTTTCACTTTTTGAAAATTACAGTTTCAGAAGATTTTACTGGAAACCCAAGGGAGGATGGAATTGGGTCAAAGCTAGTATCAGTAAAGGGATTATGTCCCACAGGGAGTGCTATCATATGCTTTTCTAGACAAGATGATCATGGGTCTGTTTGCTGGGTCTAGCTGAGCAATGCAGATTTTGGGGTGTGGGGTGTATTTGGCTCCTCTAACTTTAAGACTATGACTCACGGTGTTTCACAGCCTTGCCTTCCATTGCCAATGATAATTCTGCCCAACATTGGGACTTCTGCTCCTGGCTTCTCTCTGCTCTTCCAGCTCTTCAGTGTCTTTCTATTCCCAACCCAAACAGACAACTGGTGAGTCCTTTCACTCCCAACTTCTTTTAATCTCCCTCTCTTGAGAGTGAGACTTCTGTACTTAGAGGTTCTAAAAGCTGGATTTTCAAGCCACTCATCAGTACTTGCTGACACTCGTTTCACCTTCTGGCTGTCTGTGGGGCACATATCTGATCTGGCTGGAGAAGAAACGCTGGGGCAGTATTTTTTACAAGAGCAACTTGTGAGTTCTAAAGTAAAAACTTGCCTTCAGACTGAGTTGAGTCTTTTCTAGTCTTTGGGGATGAGTGATCCTGTGTGCTCAATTATATCACTGCTGTAATTGGAAATCTGCTTGTCATCAGTTCGTCAGGCTGTTTAATCTCTTGGTCACTCATTGGCAGCTTGGGCTGTTCTGTTTTTCCCTCCGATGTGTTATTTCTTCCCACAGTTCAAACCAGGATTTATTGGAATGTGGGCTCGTTTTGTTACTCCTTCCTCTTCTCCCACCCCTCAGAGAGCATTACTCCTCTTTCTTTTAGCTCAGAGTTAGTTTGTGTTTCATCTTCTCTCTGCTTCTTGGATGGAATGAGCTCTTGAGAGGCAGATCATCCTGTCTTGATTTAGGCTGAGGAAAGATTAATTTTATTGGTAGGGCTTCTCTCTTGCCTTTCTATTCTCCTCTATTCTCATAATGGCTTCTCTGAGGTGTCTCATTTCTCTCAACTTCTGGGATTCCAGGGGAGGTCAGGGCCGAAGAGCTGAGGGACTGGCTCTACATGCAGAGGTCCTGTCTGTCCTGAGGTAAGCTCAGCTTTCCCCTCCAGCCGTATATCCATGTTGACGTCCATCTTTGGGTCAAAGGTGTCATAATGCCTGCTCTGGCACAGGCTTGTTAGAGTCTGGAGGAAGCTACGACCTCACCTCTGTTTCCCAGGTCATCAGAATCTTTGTAAGGGGCTTCTCAGGGGCAGCAGGGAAGGAACTGTCTTTATGCCTCCCAGAAGCACTTTTTACATTTTGCCATGGGATGTGATGATGTACGCTTTATAGGTCCCCCACAATGCCTAGAATAGTTGCAAAAAGATGTTGCTCAATCTGTGTTTGATGAATAAATGAATGAATCAAATAGTGGGATTTATTTTGACACTTGATTTCCACTTTGGTTCGAGCCTGGATTGGTTCATATAGCATTTCCATAGATCTAGCTTTATAGTCTTCATTATTTAAATTGTTATTGTAATAATAATTAAAGAAATTTCATATAAAATACAGATGCTGGTATAAGTATAGTTGCCTATATAATTAAAAGCTGGGGTCTTTCTGTTTTTAAAATTCTGCAAAACACAATTTCTAGCTATATTGAGAAAATTCCAGGCATGGCAGGTCTATGAGGTGCACGTCAGACCAGGACTGCATTAACAACTCAGCCGCCGCCTGTGGTTGCACCAGGGGAAGGAGGTCAGTTGTGGAGTTTAGTCCTGACTAAAGACTAATAAATGTTATTAAACTGTTTGATTACTTAATACAAAAGAAGAATAGAATCTTCCCTGTATAGACTGACTGCACAGTGATCGCCAGGGTTTCCTTTCTGTACACAGACTGAAGAAAGATTATTTTAATTTTTAAAACTTCTTTTTTTTTAAACATCTTTATTGGGGTATAATTGCTTTACAATGGTGTGTTAGTTTCTGCTTTATCACAAAGTGAATCAGTTATACATATACATATGTTCCCATATTTCTTCCCTCTTGCGTCTCCCTCCTTCCCACCCTCCCTATCCCACCCCTCCAGGCGGTCACAAAGCACCGAGCCCATATCCCTGTGCCATGCGGCTGCTTCCCACTAGCTATCTACCTTACGTTTGTTAGTGTATATATGTCCATGCCTCTCTTCTTTCTTGCCTTTCTACTCCTCGATTCTATTCTCAAGCTGTTGTTGATGGGATCTAGGTTTTCCCAAATGGGACCATTTGAAACAGAAATGAATTCATTCTCAAATGAAATATATGAGGAAAGAGAACAGCTCTGAAATGTATTTTGGTGATTAGCCATCAAGCCAGGACAGAAAGGGCAGCAGTTGGCTGGAAATCATCCGTATCAAACCTGCATTCATTTAGCATCCTTCTTTATCCATATGTCACTTTCCTGTTTTAATGGAAAAAATAAAACAAGTAAACACTTTAAAGCGTGCACTTTTTTTGGTGAAAAGGATTTAGTCTTAAAATAAGATTATGCACAGTATTCATACAAGAGAATTTTGAAATTTTTAGAAGCAAATGAAATTAGGTGCAAATTCTTGCAGATTGAAGTGATGTGTTCAAATAAATACAATGAAGAGAGGTTTCTCTAATCATCTTTGGGTGCAGACAACTGGGAGATGAGGAGAGTAAGTTTAGAGGGATTGAATGAATAACATTTTTATGAGAAGTTTATGAAACACTGCAGCTTTCAATTCGGATACTGACGTATTTAGAAAAGAGAAGCAAAAAGATGTCACCAAGAGAAAAGATGGAACAGAAGATGACTCATATTGTTTTTTGTCCTTTTGTTTTTTAGTTTAAATAAATAAATTGAATCAAAAGTTATCCTAAAAAATATGACTCATAGTGTGTTAAAGAGAATTCAGAGGTTATTTTGTCCAGTCTCTTTATTTCACACAAATGAAATTGGTGCTTAGGGACATTGAGTGACTTGCCCAATGTCACCCAGTAACTTAATGGCACATCCTGGGGTTGAATCTAGTCTCCTCTTAAATAAACCAATATTCCTGTAGTGTTATGACTCCCCAGCCACCATTTAACCAATGTGGGCCAAGTTAAAGGTTTGGGAGAATCCAAAATGCTCCAGTCGAAGACAGAGGATTGCAGTAATTTACAGTCCCATGACCTTGCTTTGCAGTTATGGAGTTCGCAGCTCATTTTATTAAAATATGCTGGTCTCTAATGGATAGTTTTATGGCAGACTTATATTTTAAAACTTTTGTGTTAGCCCTTTGGAAAGGATTGAAAGCTCCCAAGGACATTGCAGTTTCCCTGGATAGACTTTGGTTGTAATTAAAATGTTCAGGCTCTATTCTGCATTCAGATCCATGTGAAACCAGGGCATTTTAACTTCATTTCTCCACTGCTTTGGTAGCTGAAAATTTGAACATTTATTTTATTATCCTGGCACATGTCTTTGTGAAAATTTGAACATTTATTTTATTATCCTGGCACATGTTTTTGTGAGCATATATCTAATAGGTAAACATTATTGTATTTAATTCTTTCTGAAAGTTTTTCTAGGCCCTTTGCCTTTTTGTGTTTTAAAGCTTTGTTCGTGTGTCCTGAAGATTTACCAAATTTGCTGACCATTTGTTGCCTAAATATTTTTTTTTCTTCTGTCCTTCTGGCTAAATGAATAGATTCTCTTCTATCTAGTCGCCTGACCCTTTTCAGACTTTGCTATTTGATTTTGAATGGGCAGAGATTTTCTGTATAGCTTAATGCTTCTTTTAATTGTGGTAAAATATAGACAACATAAAATTTACCATTTAAATCATTTCTAAGTGTACGATTCAGTGGCATTAAGTAACTCACAATTTGTACAGTGTTGTGTAGCCATAACCACTAATCCCTTTCAGAACTTTTCCATCATTCCAAACAGAAACCCATTAAATAACAATTTCCCGTTCTCCCCTCCCCTCAGTCCTTGGTAACCTCTATTCTGCTTTCTGTCTTTGTGAATTTGACTAGTCTAGGTACCTCATCTCAGTGGAGTCATACAATATTTGTCCTTTTGTGGCTGGCTTATTTCACTTAGCACAAGGTATTTATTAATTAGTATTTGTTTATTTTTATTTATTGTTGATTTACAATATTGTGTTAGTTTCAGGTGAACAGCTTCAGATTCTTTTCCATTATAGGTTATTACAAGATATCCAATTTAGTTCTCTGTGCTCTACAGTGAATCCTTGTTGTTTGCCTATTTTATATATAGTAGTTTGTACCTGTTAATCCCATGCTCCTACTTTATCCCTCCCCTGTGCCCCCGTTTCCCCTCTGGTAACCGTAAGTTTGTTTTCTATGTCTGTGATTCTGTTTCTGTTTAGCACGTTTTTAAGGTGCATGCACGTTGTAGCCTGTTTCAGAATTTTATTCTTTTTCTAAGGTTGATTAGTATTCAGTTGTGTGTGTGTGTGTGTGTGTGTGTGTATACCCACCACATTTTGTTTATCCATTCATTTGTTGATGGACATTTGCCTTATTTCCACCTGCTAGGAACATTGACTACCAGTGTCTTTGTGTCCCAGCTTTTGATTCTTTTGTGTATATACCTAGAAGTGAAATTGCTGGATCATACGATAATGCTATCTTAACTTTGTGAGGAATTGCCAGACTGTTTTCCACTACTGCACCATTTTACATTCCCAACAGCAATATACAGGGGTTTCCCATTTTTTTGGTAATAGCCATCCTAATGGGCACGGAGTGGTATTTCATTGTGGTTTTAATTGTCATTTCCCTAAGATGAGTGATTTTGAGCATCTTTTCATGTGTTTGGCCATTTCATGTCTTCTTTGAAGGAATGTCCACTCTAATCCTTTGCCCGTTGTTTTGGATCAGGTTACTTATATTGTTGTTGTTGAGTTATGGGAGTTTTTTAGGCATTTTTTTTTTTTTTTTTTTTTTTGCGGTATGCAGGCCTCTCACCGTTGTGGCCTCTCCCGTTGCGGAGCACAGGCTCCGGACACGCAGGTTCAGCGGCCATGGCTCACGGACCCAGCCGCTCCGTGGCATGTGGGTTCTTCCCGGACCTGGGAACTAATCCGTGTCCCCTGCATTGGCAGGCGGACTCTCAACCACTGCGCCACCAGGGAAGCCCATAGGCATTCTTGATAGTAATACCTTATCAGATGTAACTGTTTGCAAATATTTTCTCTCATTCTGTGGGTTGTTTTTTTCCCTCTTCATAGTGTCTTTTGATGTGCAAGAGTTTCTAATTTTGACGAATTCCAGTTTATTTTTTCGTTTGTTGTCTATGTGAGGCTTACTGTGTTTGAGCGTCAGGTAGGCTGGTGACTGTGTTGTAACTGTGAGGTCAGATGTGCAAGGATAGTGGTGACTCTGTCTCCACAGCTGCAATTGTCAGCCATGGATACTCTGGGCTCTGCCTCACCCTGGGAGCACCTCTTACGTGCCCCTGTAGAAGGCTGCTTAAAACCTGGCAGAGGACAAACAGGCCCTTCTCAGTTCAATAACCCAGTGGCACCACTCTGCAGACCAGGGGTCACATACCATAAAACTGACAAGTAGGAAATATGACGATGGATTTGGCTGAGTGTAAGCCTGGGCTGGAGAGGCAACTGCAGCATTGTGGCTAGCACCTGCGTCTAAATCCTGGCTCGGCTATTTACTAGCTGAGTGAGGTCAGGCAAATTACTCAATTCTCTGTGCCTCCTTTTCTTTTTTTATAAAGTTATAGCCAATTATGTCTGTTTTCTTTAAAATTAATTAATTTATTTATTCTTGGCTGGTTGGGTCTTCGTTTCTGTGCGAGGGCTTTCTCTAGTTGCGGTGAGCGGGGACCACTCTTCATCGCGGTGCACGGGCCTCTCACGATCGCAGCCTCTCGTTGAGGAGCACAAGCTCCAGACGCGCCGGCTCAGTAGTTGTGGCTCACGGGCCCAGTTGCTCCGCGGCATGTGGGATCTTCCCAGACCAGGGCTCGAACCCGTGTCCCCTGCATTGGCAGGCAGATTATCAACCACTGCGCCACAAGGGAAGCCCTCTGTGCCTCCTTTTTCATAGGTAATATGGGGATAGGATTGTTAAAATTGTTCATGAGTTAATGCACATAAAGTGATTGGAATAGTGCTTGGCATGTCGTAAGAACTCCTCAGCATTGTCTCTCTGTGTTTCTAGACTGCTTGCTTTCCCTTGGATTCATTCTTAGGTACATCTCCAAGTGGTGGTAAGATGAGCCCCACTGGCTGCCGGCTTACATGGTCCTTAAAGCCTGTGATCCCAGAGTCTCCCAGTCTCTGGTTTAATGCTGGGATACTGACTGGTCCTGTTGGTTATGTGCCCATCTCTTGGACCAATCCCTGTACTGGGTGAGATAACTTGCCAGGTCTGGGTCGCATGCCCATCCCTGTGACCCCACATAAAGAAGGGGTTTATGCCTACAAACGTATAGATGTCGCCCTCATGCACTTTCCATTAATGACTAGAAAGAGGCCTTTAAAAATTTGAGAGGGAGTGTTTTTCCCAAGTCTGCTTATTAATTTAAGGGTAGTTTAGACTAACTTAACTTCATCCACTAGTCTTCAGTTCTATTGGACTTGTTTATACAAAATTAACTGTGGTCATTTGGTCTTGTTTTAGGTGCTAGCACAGTGACATTCAGGTGAAGCTCCCTGTGAGCTCTATCAGCCCCGTCTCTGAGGTGAGGTCAGCCTGTGGTTGGCTTTCTCAGGCCACTGGGCTCACTCACTCATCGGGATCCCACTGCCCTCCACGTGTTGGGGAGTAATCTGACAGGAGAGTAGTAGGTCATTTCATGAGATCTCTCTTTTTATTCTTCATTGTGATACAAAATGTGTGATTCTTTGTCACAAAGCAAATACGACTATGATTGGTTTTGCATTTGATGTAGTTTTTTGTGTGTATTTTGTTTCACACTGAATCATGTTTGGGACACTTAGAAAAATGAACATGGCTTTAGAAGTTTTATTCTGACTATAAAAATGATAAATGCTCATTGTAAACAATTCAAGAAGCATGGAGAAGTGTAAAGAAGACAGAAAAATGGCCCCAAATTCTGTCACCCAGAGATAAATGCTGTTAACATTTTGATGAATATCTCTCTGTATACCCTTCTGGGTATTTCGCTATGCATATATATTATTACCTGTCTAAAAAAATTCAAGAATGAATGTTGCATTTCCTCAAGTGCCTTTTGGAGCCCTTTGAAATGGTCATACAGCCTATTGAGCATTTTCTATATTGACCTATTGAAACAATGAAAAACAGTACTTGTCTACATATTTATTGATCTGTATATGTTTTCCTATAGAAGCTGATGGACTTCTTACAGAAAGACTTACTTAGTCTGGTTTTCGAATTCCTTAATTTCTGCTTTTTTCCTATTGTAAGTATTTCTTGTTTTCCTTAGGCTTTTGCTGTCCTTTTTCTGACTTCATAGTCATATATTATGGCAACCTAAGTTGAGTCCTGTTTTCTGACCCTCCTTTTACCACCAGAAGAAACTCAAGAGTTCATACTAAATAAACGTCTCTCTGTTTTGATAACACTTAACTTGGAGTAAAGAGACAATGGGAGAGGCTGGTGACCTTTTCATATAGCTGGCTGTTAACAGATGGTATTGCCATTTACTTGTGTTTTGGAAGCTAGAGGCAAATAACCATAGCATCTGGGATGAGATCAGTTAAATTTAAGAATAGAAGAAAAGAATTTGGGCTTTTCTGCAAGATGAAGATGAAACAGTCCGCTCTAAATGTCACCACCGAAGGCAATGTTACCCTCTGCATAAACTTAGCAGTGCGGGCTCACCCAGCAGGCTTAACAATATTTAGTATGGATTGTGGGCTAAGGAGCCTGATGTTCTTAAGAGAATTTGGGGATTTCTATGACCTGTTAGAACAGGATGTTTCTGGAAATCATGTTTCCTCTGTTGTTGTAGTTAGTGTGGCCGGTCTTTTCAGCCTGAGGTCTTACAACCTCCAGCATAAAACCTGCCCTACGAGGGGGACCAAGAGTGCAAACTGGGGTCAGATAGAATCTGTGCTCAGTCCCTAATGAGCTATGACCTTTCGAGTCTCCGACCTATTTGAGCTTTAGTCTGCTCTTGCAGAATACAAGACTAGTGTAAGAATAAAGTTGGCTAATGAGTGGAATACAGCACTGATTTTCAAAATATTCAATGGGGGCATTGACCAATCAGAAGAGGCACAGGTCACAAGGCTGAAGAGGGGTCCTAGCAGACTCCTTTTATGTTTTTACTTCCTGGAGGGAGGGGACACAGGAGGTTCTAGTAGTGGGGAGAGCTCAGATGATCAGGGCAATGGGGGCTCCCTAAGGATGCTCAGCGTAATAGCTGCTTGGTAATGCACGTGACAACATTTCAGTATCGTAATAGCTGGCATTTCAGCCTGGAGAAAAGCACTTAGCACAGTGTCTGGCATACAGGAAGCATTCAGTACATGTAAGTTATGGTTCCTGTTGTTATTTTAAAATGATGAACGTGATGATGATAACTATGCTTATTCCTGCCCACAAGCTTGTGCTCTCATTGTTACCCTGCTTGAAAAATGGTGCTTAGTATAAATAAGCAGTGTGGTCCGACACAGCTCTTTTTTTTATTTTGCCAGTGGCATTTCCTATTTAGTCTTCTATTTCTATCATGACCCTCCTTACCCCCAAGTTAGCTCTCCCCCTACCCCTAAGGATCACATTTCTCGTTGACAGGCACCACTGAATATTAAGTACCTCTGACGTGCTCAGCACTATGTTAGCAGGCTGGATCTGGTCCTTGTCCTCGGGGCCCTGAAACACCTCTTTGATGGCCTTCTTCGGTTGTCTTAAAGGCTTCAGTGGCTCCCAGTGAACTCTGGATTCTCCATCAAAATTTCCAATGCTGTCTTCTGGCACTCTTCACACTACAGAACGTCTTCGCACTAGACAAAATGTCTTAGTCCCACGTTCTTGACTAATGGGGCTATTGGTCACTCTTCTCCAACCAATTAGGTAACTTCCTGCCTCGTTGACTATTCTAATTTTTCTACATGGCATATCCTCCCCTCTATCTTCACCAGCCTGGCTTCCTCTTCCTGTTTGCTGAAAATGCACTGAGAGTTTCTGATCTTTGCTGATGCTAGTTTCTCTATAGAATGTTTTTCTTACTGCCTCTCTGTCATGTCTCCCGTTCTTCTAACTTCCCCAACCTTGTAATTACATCCTCCATAGAATGGAGGTTATTTGGCACTGTTATTTGCACGATTAATTTGATACATTATATTACCGTGGTTTTACATCTTTTAAAACTTATGTCCTCTGTAATTTCCATAATTGTATCATAGGCTCCTAGAAGATGTTTTGCATCTGTACACGCAAGCATCCATAGTAAGAATTCAGTAAATATTTGTGGATACTAGTGATGGGGAATCCACTGTTGGTTCTGAATAGGGGAATCACATGCCCAGTGCAAGGGAGGTGGGAGAGATTTTGCAGTGATGTACAGAATGGACATGATTAAGAGACTGTGGAAAACAAGAGACCAGTTAAGAATCTGTTGAAGTTATATGTGCTAGGGCAAAGGTAATGGCATTGGGGACGGGGAGGATAGCACAAATCTGAGAGCTATCTGGAAGAGAAAACCTGCAAGGTTATAGTACAGATTCCACTTAAGGGATAGAGTAGAGTCAGAAATAAGTTCTGAGGTCTCTTGTATATAGAAAATTGAAAAAAAATGGGCAGGTAACTGAGGAAAATTTGGATGCAGAGATAGTTTTGCTTTGTACGTATTGAATTTGAGCGGGCTCATGGACAAGTAAGAGCTAAACAATACAGTTAGAAACCATAGGCCTGGTATTGGGTAAGGCCACTAAGAGAAAGAATTACTAGAAAGACTATATACAAAGAAGAGTAGAAGCCCATGGACTGAGCCAAAGATCAATCAAGGACTGGACACCAAGGAGAGAGAAGGGGCTGGGAGAAGACGTGGGAAGAGGCTGAAATTAGGAAGCACAATGTCATGGAAACCAACAGAGGACAGAGTGTGAAGAAGAGTTGGCGGTCAGATTCTATTCGTACTTGTGGAGCATGAAGAATAGCAGACCGAGAAAACAGCCAGGGCCTCGGGTGGGATAGGGATACATCTACTGGGGGGCTGGTGAGGGTGTTTTAGTAGGGCGGAAGCCAGCCTGTGAGAAAGGGGTGGGTAGGAAACCAATTTAAACCACAGTCTTAATAGCTATTGCTGATGAAAAGGAAATGTATCGAGAGCGTGGAGGGATATTGCATGGAACCTGGGGTTAGGTTGTACAGCCAGGCTCTATGAGATTCTGGGGCAGGAAAGGGACAGCCCGTGGTCGGCTTCATTCTTCGTTCTCCACAGAATTTCTTTTCTTTTTTTTTTTTTTACATCTTTATTAGAGTATAATTGCTTTACAATGCTGTGTTAGTTTCTGCTTTATAACAAAGTGAATCAGTTATACATATACATATGTTCCCATATCTCTTCCCTCTTGCGTCTCCCTCTCTACCACCCTCCCTATCCCACCCCTCCAGGCGGTAACAAAGCACCTAGCTGATCTCCCTGTGCTACGCGGCTGCTTGCCACTAGCTATCTACTTTACATTTGGTAGTGTATATATGTCCATGCCTCTCTCTCGCTTTGTCGCAGCTTACCCTTCCTGATCCCCATATCCTCAAGTCCATTCTCTAGTAGGTCTGTGTCTTTATTCCTGTCTTACCCCTAGGCTCTTCATGACATTTTTTCCCCTTAATTTCCATATATGTGTGTGTGTGTGTGTGTGTGTGTGTGTTAGCATACGGTATTTGTCTTTCTCTTTCTGACTTACACTCTGTATGACAGAATCTAGGTCTATCCACCTCATTACAAATAGCTCAATTTCGTTTCTTTTTATGGCTGAGTAACATTCCATTGTATATATGTGCCACGTCTTCTTTATCCATTCATCCAATGATAGACACGTAGGTTGTTTCCATCTCCAGGCTATTGTATATAGAGCTGCAAGGAACATTTTGGTCCATGACTCTTTTTGAATTATGGTGTTCTCAGGGTATATGCCCAGTAGTGGGATTGCTGGGTCATATGGTAGTTCTATTTGTAGTTTTTAAAGGAACCTCCATACTGTTCTCCATTAGTGGCTGTACCAATTCACATTCCCACCAGCAGTGCAAGAGTGTTCCCTTTTCTTCACACCCTCTCCAGCATTTATTTTTTCTAGAATTTTTGATGATGGCCATTCTGACTGGTGTGAGATAATATCTCATTGTGGTTTTGATCTGGATTTCTCTAATGATTATTGATGTTGAGTATTCTTTCATGTGTTTGTTGGCAGTCTGTATATCTGCTTTGGAGAAATGTCTATTTAGGTCTTCTGCCCATTTTTGGATTGGGTTGTTTGTTTTTTTTGTTATTGAGCTGCATGAGCTGCTTGTAAATTTTGGAGATTAATCCTTTGTCAGTTGCTTCATTTGCAAATATTTTCTCCCATTCTGAGGGTTGTCTTTTGGTCTTGTTTATGGTTTTCTTTGCTGTGCCAAAGCTTTGAAGTTTCATTAGGTCCCATTTGTTTATTTTTGTTTTTATTTCCATTTCTCTAGGAGGTGGGTCAGAAAGGATCTTGCTGTGATTTATGTCATAGAGTGTTCTGCTTATGTTTTCCTCTAAGAGTTTGATAGTTTCTGGCCTTAGGTTTACGACTTTAATCCATTTTGAGCTTATTTTTGTGTATGCTGTTAGGGAGTGATCTAGTCTCATACTTTGACATGTACCTGTCCAGTTTTCCCAGCACCACTTATTGAAGAGGCTGTCCTTTCTCCACTGTACATTCCTGCATCCTTTATGAAAGATAAGGTGACCATATGTGCGTGGGGTTATCTCTGGGCTTTCTATCTTGTTCCATTGATCTATCTTTCTGTTTTTGTGCCAGTACCATACTGTCTTGATTACTGTAGCTTTGTAGTATAGTCTGAAGTCAGGGAGCCTGATTCCTCCAGCTTCGTTTTTCATTCTCAAGATTGCTTCGGCTCTTCAGCATCTTTTGTGTTTCCATACAAATTGTGAAAATTTTTGTACTAGTTCTGTGAAAAATGCCAGTGGTAGTTTGATAGGGACTGCATTGAATCCGTAGATTGCTTTGGGTAGTAGAGTCATTTTCACAATGTTGATTCTTCCAATCCAAGAACATGGTATATCTCTCCATCTATTTGTTATCATCTTTAATTTCTTTCATCAGTGTCTTATTATTTTCTGCATACAGGTCTTTTGGCTCCTTAGGTAGGTTTATTCCTAGATATTTTATCCTTTTTGTTGCAATGGTAAGTGGGAGTGTTTTCTTGATTTCACTTTCAGATTATTCATCTTTAGTGTATAGGAATGCCAGAGATTTCTGTGCATTAATTTTGTATACTGCTACTTTACCAAATTCATTGATTAGCTGTCCTCTCACTGTTGTGGCCTCTCCTGTTGCAGAGCACAGGCTCCGGACGCGCAGGCTCAGCGGCCACGGCTCATGGGCCCAGCCGCTCCACGGCATGTGGGATCTTCCCAGACCGAGGCACGAACCCGTGTCCCCTGCATCGGCAGGCGGACTCTTAACCACTGCGCCATCAGGGAAGCCCTGTTTGTAGATTTTTTGATGATGACCAGTATGAGGTAATACCTCATTGTAGTTTTGATTTGATTTCTAATGATTACTGATGTTGAGCATATTTTCATGTGTTTGTTGACAATCTGTATATCTTCTTTGGAGAAATATCCGTTTAGGTCTTCTGCCCATTTTGGGAGTGGTTGGTTGTTTTTTTTTTGATATTCAGCTGCATGAGATACTTGTATGTTTTGGATATTAACACTTTGTCAGTTGCTTCGTTTGCAAATATTTTCTCCCATTCTGTGGGTTGTCTTGTCATCTTGTTTAGGGTTTCATTTGCTGTGGAAAAGCTTTTTAGTTTCATTACGTGCTATTTGTTTATTTTTGTTTTTATTTCCATTTCTCTAGGAGGTGGGTCAAAAAGGATTTTGCTGTGATTTATGTCATAGAATGTTCTGCCTTTGTTTTCCTCTAAGAGTTTTATAGTGTCTGGCCTTACATTTAGGTCTTTAATCCATTTTGAGTTTCTCTTTGTCTATGCTGTTAGGGAGATTTCTAATTTCATTCTTTTACACGTAGCTGTCCAGTTTTCCCAGCACCACTTATTGAAGAGACTGTTTTTCCTCCATTGTTTATTCTTGCCTCCTTTATCAAAAATAAGGTGACCATATGCGCATGGGTTTATTTTTGGGCTTTCTATCCTGTTCCATTGATTTATATGTCTGTTTTTGTGACAGTACCATACTCTCTTGATTACTGTAGCTTTGTAGTACAGTCTAGTGTCTGTGAGCCTGATTCGTCCTGCTCTGTTTTGTTTTCCTCAAGATTGTTTTGGCTATTTGGGGTCTTTTGTGTTTCCATACAAATTTTGCAATTATTTGTTCTAGTTCTGTGAAAAATGCCATTGGTAGTGTGATAGGGATTGCACTGAAGCTGTAGATTAATTTGGGTAGTAAACTACTACCCACAGTGTTGATTTTCACAATGTTGATTCTTCCAATCCAAGAACATGGTATATCTCGCCATCTGTTTGTATCGCCTGTGATTTCTTTCATCATTGTCTTATAGTTTTCTGCATACAGGTCTTTTGTCTCCTTATGTAAGTTTATTCCTAGGTACTTTATTCTTTTTGTTGCAATGGTAATTGGGAGTGTTTCCTTAATTTCTCTTTCAGATTTGTCATCATTACTTGATAGAAATGGAAGAGCTTTCTGGGCATTAATTTTGTATTTTGCTATGTTACCAAATACAATGATTAGCTCTACTAGTTTTCTGGTAGCATCTTTAGGATTCTTTATGTATAGTATCATGTCATCTACAAACACTGACAGTTTTACTTGTTCTTTTCCAATTTGGATTCCTTTTATTTCTTTTTCTTCTCTGATGGCTGTGGCCTTTCAAATTGTTCTGAAAAAAAGAGGATACTAGTTCCAGTGAAAGGTACACAGGTTTTCATTGTACATTTCTTTCAATTTTCTATTTGAATTTGTTTTATTATAGAATGTTGGACGAAATGAAAAGTAAGAAATGTCTAAATGTAACTTTCTTGATTTGGACATATTTTAACCAGGCCACAGAATGGCATAAACCTGGTGTCTTAAGTAAATTAGTTTTTTAAATGAAATATTTTGCAAGTATTATTTGTGTTTTGTGGAAGGAAGATGGTAGATATATGTTTTAAGAACTTATCACAGAAAGGTGCTCAGAAATTGTATGTAATCATACCAAGATAGAATGGTAAAATAAGCCAAGCATTTCTAGATATATCCAGGTAAATCCATATAATTTGAATAGTATATTTTCCCTTGCTCCTTCAAATGATTTGGGAAGTATAAATTTTCCTATATATCAGTGCCATATTTTATTTGATAGCTTATTTTTAATTTGCAGGAATCATGCATCTCGTGCTAAGCCATATTTGCATAGATATCAGTTGAAAATAATTTTCTGAATTATTTTTATAAATTGACTTTTATTGAATTCTCTTATATTAAATATAGTAACTAAATAAAACTTTTGGGGCAATATGATCTAAATAAATAATGTCCGCTAGAGATCACCAACTTAGAATACTGTTTTGTTATTCACAATATTGATCCGAATCAAACTGTCATCACTAGGTGATTGCTATCATCACTGGGGATTTAATGTTACATGACTAGAACAACACTTGTGAAATTGGCAGTGTGATACTGTGCTGTTTTAAAATTGAAGTATAGTTGATTTACAATGTTGTGTTACAGGTGTACAGCAAAGTGATATATTGTGTGTGTATATATATATATATATGTATGTATGTATGTATATGTATATATATTCTTTTTCAGATTCTTTTGCATTATAGGATATTCTGATATATAGTTCCTAGAGATTATCATACTAAGTGAAGTAAGCCAGATGTAGAAAGACAAATATCATATATCATTTATATATGTGGAATCTAAAAAAATGATACAAACTAAAGTATTTACAAAACAGAAATAGACTCACAGACATAGAAGACAAACTTATGGTTACCAACTGTGATATTGTGCTTTTGCTTTACACTGTCTGTTGGAGACAGCTCTCCATGGGTGGCTCACATTTCTGCATGTTTTGCAAACAAATACTGTCAACCCTTGAATAACACAAGGGTTGGGGCCCTAACCCCCTAGCAGTTGAAAATCTGCATATAAGTTATAGCCAGCCAACTTACAGTCTGCCCTCTGTATCTGTAATTCTACAACTGTGGATTCTCCCAAGTGTGGATCATGTAGTATTATGTTATTTATTATTGAAAAAACTCAGTGTATAAGTGGACCCTAGCAGTCCAAACGTGTGTTGTAATTAACTGTCCTTTGTTAACAAACTGTATTTTCAAGGATTTTGGTATACCTTGACAGAGAGAAATAGTGTCTCCTGCTGGAGCAAAACCAGGCATGCTTAGGTTATTCTGCAATAGGTTAAAGAGAACGTCTTCCTCCAGAACAAAGGGCAGCATTCTTTCTGCCCATTCAAATATAGTCAGGTTCGGTCAGCTCAGAGTTCCTCTCCTGCACTAAAGCTACTGCATGGGCAGGCATTCATCTGACCTCATTCACACCACCCCTGTGGAACTTGGGGGCAAGGGGAAATTACACAAACATGCCATAAAATTAGAAATGCTTAACTTACTTTTAACATTACATAAAAGAAATTTAATAGTGTTTCATCTGGGCTGATATAAATGTGCTAGCAATATAGATCCATCTTAATATTGAAATAGATATACATTATGTATTATTTTTTTAAAGATTAGGCTAGAAAACTTATTCTAAAATGATTCCAGACTAGATAATGAAGATCAACCTGCATTTTGTTATCCATATACTTATCGTGCACAGTCAAAGTTGTATTATAAGTAGATGGAACCATGATTGACAGGTGTTTTCACAGGTATCTAATACAAATTAAATAAATTCCTTTCTTTACATTTATAGTAAAACTCTCCACATTCATATATATCTATAACCACACCTCATCTCATTTATATAGCCTCTTATTCACATCAGATGAGTTTCTGAAATCCAGCTCCATTCCTTGTCACTGCTTTGATTTAGGCCTTCCTCTTCCTTTGGCTGGCTTTCCACCATCAACCTCTGCAATTTGAACAATCTTCTATACCATTTTCATAATTATCATCTAAAAATTGTAGTATTAATAGCACTTTTCTTTTTTACATATGAGTCGTTTCTAATATTTAAGTTTGACTGAGGTCCAGTCTTTCTTTCCAGTTTCTCTATGACTACCAGACACTTTCTTAATATCTTATCTTACATGAGATACATTCTGTGAAAAATTTCCCACTCCTGTGCACAGAAGCAGTTGCCCCATCAGCAATGTTCCCCTTGTACTTTAGTCTTAGTCCATTCCATCCTTAATGCTGTAAAATTCCATGGGCATTTCCGAGTTGGTCTCCAGACTAAGGGTGGTGCCTGGATACCAGCATTTTGGTAATGGTGGTTTCATCTGGAAATGGAATGAGGTCATCTGTGGGTCAAAGGACACTCTGTTTCTTTTTTTAAAAAGTGAATGTAGTAGCATATTTTGCCAGTACCAGTGAAAATAATAATTTTTAATATCCAAAGCATCTCATGTAAATCTTCTAAAGTAGGGGGTTTAACTCAATCCACAGGTTTCCTGGTAACCAAGAAGGAGAAAAACATTGAACCCAGAGGACACCAATAAGAGATGTACCAAGAGCAGACCTGATGAGACTATCTTAAGACCACATCCTTGAATGTGCCTGCTGCTCATCTATCCCCTAAAACATTCTGAAATTATTTTTTAGGAAATATCTAACCTAGACAAAACTACAACTTAGAAAAGAATCAACACTTATGCAGTTTGTACTATGTTCCAAATACTATTGTAAGTCTTGTCTTATATTGACTCATTTAATTTTCACAATATACCTATGAAACAGTTACTACTAACAGATGAAGAAGTCACAGAGTAACCTGTCCAAGGTCACAAAAGAAGGGGCAGAGAAGAGATTTGAACTCAGATAATCTGGTTCCAAAGTAAACAACTTAGTCTCGAAACTAACCTGTTACAAGTTAGAATAAACATTGCTGAAAACAATGTTAGGGTAAGGGGGAAGAATCTTTAGAAAATGGAGCAAAATGAAATAGAAGATAAAGCAAAGGTAACAGCATCATTTCCTTGGCAAATTTAGACATTAGCATTTAGATGTATCTTATTCTTCACAAAATATTCCATCGCATGTGTGACTCATGACTAATATAATCAGTCATCTATTGATGGACACATAGTTTGGGTACTTTCATACATACTCTTTCAACTAAATTGCTGGGTGAATGGGTATAAACATTTAAAACCATAGACACATTAAAAATCTTACCTTTAAAAATGACAGAATTTATACATTATAAACAGTAAGCAAAGTCTCTTTTCCCACACTTTATCAAGAATGGGCATCATTGACCTTCATTCTTTGTCAACAGGATGTGTGAATAATTATTTCTAATGTCTTATATTTTAAGAATTAAATCGATGCAGAGAAAGCTTTCGACAAAATTCAACACCCATTTATGACAAAAGCCCTGCAGGAAGTAGGCATAGAGGGAACATTCCTCAACATAATGAAGGCCATTTATGACAAACCCACAGCCAACAGTGTGCTCAATGGTGAAAAACTGAAACCATTTCCACTAAGATCAGGAACAAGACAAAGGTGCCCACTTTCACCACTCTTATTCAACATAGTTTTGGAAGTTTTAGCCACAGCAATCAGAGAAGAAAAAGAAATAAAAGGAATCCAAATCGGAAAAGAAGAAGTAAAGCTGTCACTGTTTGCAGATGACTATACATAGAGAATGCTAAGGATGCTACCAGAAAACTACTAGAGCTATGGTACAGTAGCAGTATACAAAATTAATGCACAGAAATCTCTGGCATTCCTATACACTAATGATGAAAAATCTGAAAGTGAAATCAAGAAAACACTCCCATTTACCATTGCAACAAAAAGAATAAAATATCTAGGTATAAACCTACCTAAGGAGACAAAAGACCTGTATGCAGAAAATTATAAGACACTGATGAAAGAAATTAAAGATGATACAAAGAGGTCTCCATCTGATATACCATGTTCTTGGATTGGAAGAATCAACATTGTGAAAATGACTCTACTACCCAAAGCAATCTACAGATTCAATGCAAACCCTATCAAACTACCACTGGCATTTTTCACAGAACTAGAACGAAACATTTCACAATTTGTATGGAAACACAAAAGACCCCGAATAGCCAAAGCAATCTTGAGAATGAAAAACGAAGCTGGAGGAATCAGGCTACCTGACTTCAGACTATACTACAAAGCTACAGTAATCAAGACAGTATGGTACTGGCACAAAAACAGAAAGATAGATCAATGGAACATGATAGAAAGCCCAGAGATAAACCCACACACACATGGTCACCTTATCTTTGATAAAGGAGGCAGGAATGTAAAGTGGGGAAAGGACAGCCCTTCAATAAATTGTGCTGGGAAAACTGGACAGGTACATGTCAAAGTATGAGATTAAATCACTCCCTAACACCATACACAGAAATCAGCTCAAAATAGATTAAAGACCTAAATGTAAGGCCAGACACTATCAAACTCTTAGAGGAAAACATAAGCACAACACTCTATGACATAAATCACAGCAAGATCCCTTTTGAGCCACCTCCTAGAGAAATGGAAATAAAAACAAAAATAAACAAATGGGACCTAATGAAACTTCAAAGCTTTTGCACAGCAAAGGAAACCATAAACAAGACCAAAAGACAACCCTCAGAATGGGAGAAAATATTTGCAAATGAAGCAACTGACAAAGGATTAATTTCCAAAATTTACAAGCAGCTCATGCAGCTCAATAACAAAAAAACAAACAACCCAATCCAAAAATGGGCAGAAAACCTAAATAGACATTTCTTCAAAGAAGATATACAGACCGCCAACAAACACATGAAAGAATGCTCAACATCATTAATCATTAGAGAAATGCAAGTCAAAACTACAATGAGATATCATCTCACACTGGTCAGAATCTACAAACAATGCTGGAGTCGGTGTGGAGAAAAGGGAACCCACTTGCACTGTTGGTGGAATGTAAATTGATACAGCCACTATGGAGAACAGTATGGAGGTTCCTTAAAAAACTACAAATAGAACTACCATATGACACAGCAATCCCACTACTGGGCCTATACCTTGAGAAAACCATAATTCAAAGAGTCATGTACCAAAATGTTCATTGCAGCTCTATTTACAATAGCCAGGACATGGAAGCAACCTAAGTGTCCATCAACAGATGAATGCATAAAGAAGATGTGGCACATATATACAATGGAATATTACTCAGCCATAAAAAGAAACGAAACTGAGTTATTTGTAGTGAGATGGATGGACCTAGAGTCTGTCATACAGAGTGAAGTAAGTCAGAAAGAGAAAAACAAATACCATACGCTAGCACATATATATGGAGTCTAAGAAAAAAAATAAAAGGTCATGAAGAACCTAGGGGCCAGACGGGAATAAAGACACAGACCTACTAGAGAATGGACTTGAGGATATGGGGAGGGGAAGGGTAAGCTGTGACAAAGTGAGAGAGTGGCATGGACATATATACACTACCAAACGTAAAATAGATAGCTAGTGGGAAGCAGCCGCATAGCACAGGGAGATCAGCTCGGTGCTCTGTGACCACCTAGAGGCGGGGTATAGGGAGGGTGGGAGGGAGGGCGATGCCAGAAGGAAGAGATATGGGAACATATGTATGTGTATAACTGATTCACTTTGTTAAAAAACAGAAACTAACACACCATTGTAAAGCAATTATACTCCAATAAAGACGTTAAAAAAAAAGAATTAAGAGGTTTATTAATTATGTATTCCTGTGTAACAAATAGTCCAAAAACTTTAGCAGCTTAGAACAACAGACATTTATTATCTCACAGTTTCTATGGAAACAGATATAGGAAAACAGGTGCAAGTTAGCTGGGAGTGTCAAAGCCTCCGGCTCCGGCTCTCAGGCAGGGTGCCATCAAAATATTGGCAGGGCCTACAGTCATCTCAAAGCTCAACTGGGGGAGAGTCCCCTTCCAAGATTGCTCATGTTGTTGCTGTCAGGTCTTGTTTCTTTGTCACATAGGGCTCTCCACTGGCTCCCTGAATGTCCTCATGACATGGCAGCAGTCTAAGGTGTTGAAGCCAGAGAAAGGAAGATACAGTCCTTTATTATTTAATCATGAACGTAACATCCATCATTTTTGCTTTTTCTATTTGTTGGAAACTGTCACCAGATCCAGACCACATTTAAGAGAAGGATAATACACGAGGATAAGGATCATTAGGAGCCACCTCAGGAACTGTGTATCTATGAGGGATATAGAACAACTTTTTCTATGTATTTGACTTGGAGTGTGTGTCCCCTAAAAACTCTTGAAAATGTTTATATTTTCAAATTTATCTTTTATGTTGTCTGAAGTTATTACTGTACTCAGGTCTTCCCCATTCTTAGAGTACTTTCAAAAAATTAAACCCTAGGAAGATTTCTTATGCTATTTTTATGGATTAGTTTTGTATTTAAGTATTTTAGCCATTTGAGCAATTTGGAAGTTACAAAGAATGAGGTATGGATTTTACTTTATTTTATCCAAATAGTGAGCTATTTGTCTCAAAAATATGTATTTTTACATATAATAATTCAGCTTCCCTTTCCTGGATTTGAAATGCACAATGGCAGAATTTTACCCCATTCTACTCAAAATAAATAGATTGCTCCTCAAATCCTTGTGATTTCTTATAAAATTTTCTTTTATAATCTTGTGATTATAAAATAGGTATAGCCTGTGAGAACAAAGCTTGTTCTGAAAAAAATCATCTAACTCTTCATATCACAGAATCACTGTTCTAAATCTTAATATATATATGTGTGTGTGTGTGTGTGTGTGTATATATAGTTTATGCCATCATGTATCATATGACTTAAACTCTTAAGGACTTAGTTGTATTATCCATGTAGGTGTAAACTTTGTATCTACTAAATGAAGCAGTATTTTGAAACCATCAGCAATCACTTGATTTTGGGACTGTGAGTATATACTCCATAGTCAATATTAGAAATTAATATTTTCTTATGACAATTAAAATTACGTGTGTAGATTCTTACTGCTACTCACTCAAGACCTAGGACTGCGGAGGAGCTGATCTATCAGGTTTTCTTGCTAGCTATCTGTTGCCAGTTACATACTTAATAATTGAGAACATAATTCACTTCTTTCAGTTTCTCAAAATCCTCCTCTATACAACCTCTCTTTGAGCTGAAAACTTTCCATTCAGTAAAGTGGGTTACTTTTGTCTATAGGAACATGGTGGGTTAATGATGACATAACAGCTCTCATAGTTTCTTGGAAAGTCTTGCATCTACTGCCACCCTCTGAAGTGGCAGGGTACGCAATACCTATTGTATTGTTCTCAGCTTCTTATGAAAATCTAAAACTTAAAGAGTTCTGTTTCTTATTCAGTTAAACTAGTTGTCTGTATGATTCTTATTGTTGTTATACTTACCTTGTTATATTTACCTTGCTTTCTGGCTATCAATACTTACGTCATTTCATCTGACTATTACCTCCTTGAGATCATACTATATTTCATAAGTTTTGTATGCTCTGCAGGGCTTAGCACAGTGCCTTGCACAAGATAGATAATGAAAATATGTTTTGAATGAAGTAAATCATAATGCACTGGTTGGTGTATTTTGTCTGTGACTGAAAAAAAATTGTTTTATAGTAAGCATACATGATGTTTGGCTGATGCCATACATTTTCACTTAATTCATTGTCTATTTTAACTGAAAATATTTTGTTAGAATATAAGGGAGTTTAAACTTTTATTTGGAAAGAGACATAATTTCTTTGTAGCTGAAAACTTCAAAGGTTTGCTAGTGGTAGATTATCCTTGCCCGATATAATTATCCTATGTAGTTAGAGACTATACTATAAGACATTACCATACAAAAGTTCCTTGACTGTAAGGCTGTTTTCTTTCTTCACACATTTTCTCTCCCATGAAGTAAGGTTGTGATACACATAAAGTTAATATTTGAGAAATGACTACATTGTAGAGCTTCATTGGTGGTGACATTGGTCAATCACATAAAATTTAGATGAACTCAATGTCATCAAATTCCAGTTCAATCTAACACTGACTTCCAAAACTGTGCCCTTCTCTCAAATTTCATGACCACATCCATAGTGCTGCATTATAATATTTCAGCATGTGGACAAGTGCAGAAATCATGCATACAGTGCTCACTTGTTATAAAAATTGAGAAAATAAATCTAAATACCAATAAAAGGAGAAAATAAAATCAACTATAACTTGATCATTTAGAGATAACATTTTAGTGTTTCCATCTAGATGTGTTTATTTGCATATAATATGAACCTGTCATATAGATATTCAATTTTTCACTTAATGTGTCATGAACATTATTTTATGTCAACCATGTACCGTGAACATTGTGTACTAAATATGCTTTTTAGAAATCAAATTCAGTGGCTTCATTAGAGTGGAGAGTAGCATATTTATTTTACCAATCCCTGATTTTTGACAATTTAAGCTCTTTCCAAATATTTATTATTATAAAAATTCTCACAATAAAAATTCATGAGCCTAGGTACTTACACACATACACTATTATGATATTCCTGATGTACAATATTGCTGTATTTCTTTCAATTACTATATTTGTTTATATTAAACCCCACTTTTCCTGACTCTACCATTTCAGTCTCCACATATCATCAGAGTAATCATTTCACAGTGACATTTATACGCCAGGCCTCAGTTTAATCATTTTCAGTGGGTCCCCATTGCCAGCCTGCATATCTAAAAGGTCAAAGCATCCTCCTAGCCTTTGAATTCTGCCTCTTCCCAATTAGGATCTCTTGATTTTTACCTGTAGGCTTAGTTCTTCTCCAAATTCCCGGAGCAAATCCTGGTGATTTTATACTTAAAGGCATACAGTCCTCAAAAAATTCTATTAAAATTCAGAACCTTCTCCCAATGACAAAACAAAAAATGTAGATAACTCCACGATGAAGCAGAATTTGGGTCTCACTTAGTCATAAATTCAAACTGTCATTTCAAATAGACACGATTTGGCTGATGTGAGCATTTCACAAAATAAGTGGTAAGAAACAGTTTTGTAAGACAGTAGTACACAGAGGAAGCGTTTAATGTTATCTTTTAGATGTGAAAGCAGAAACTAAGGTTCAGAAGAATAAACTTACTTTTCATCCTGCTTAGCTACGCAGTCTCTTTCTATGGAAAGCAGTAAATATTTATTATAGGTTAAAGGCAATGAAAATAATGGACCTGTAGCTGGCAGCCATGCCAGGTAGTTCTTGGCACTGACAACATTTACCATATAAGCAATGACTGTCAAATTTAAAGAGCAAACACATTTTCCAGGAAAAATCATTTAATATTCATTTGCCAAGCACAGGGTATATTCAATTTGAGGGTTAACACTTAAAAAATACAGACACGAGGCAGAAAATATTGATTTTAAAAGAAGAAAAGGGGGAGGACATTTAAAAATCCATTTAAAATTAAAACTTTTCACAGAATCTCTAAAGTGGATCTAATAAATCCTGTGTCTCATATAAGAAACAGGCTTATTTCTGCTGTCTCAGATCATTTTGCAGACCCTTCGTTTAAGTCATGGCAGCTTAGCCAGTCTGGCAAAGACTGAAGGAGAAAGAAAACGTTATTTATAGGCTTCTTATAGGATATGAATTGCTCTTATTTCTTCATAAAAATTCTATTTAAAAAAATTTTTATTACTGTATTTATGTAGCCCACCATACAAGGGGCTCAAAAATACCACCACTCCACACACACATACACACCCACCAAAGTGAATTGGTATGAAACGGGGCCCATAATTTGTGAAAGAAAGGATCTGGCCTCAGCTTGGATCCAATTAGGATTAAATCCCACTCACTACCACCTGGAAATAAGAAAGCAATGAGAGGAGATGAAATGAAAGTAATGAAAGTAATTAGAGAGAGACAGAGACAGAGAGAGAGGGACAGAGAGAGAGAGGGAAAGAAGAAGGTGAGGGGAGAAAGAGAGAGAGAGAGACTCTCAAGCTACAAAAATAGAAGCCATTGCCAGTCTAGTAATACCTGGATAAAGACAGTTAATAGACATTATCATAGGAATTCATCAAACTAGACACATAATGAAGAATCTTTAAAAATGTACTAGAAACAAATACAGACTAGGTGGAAGTCAATTTTATAAAATTACACAAAATTCTATCCCTATAATGGATAGAACACTATGGTATAAACAGAATTTAAATCAAAACTAATATTTCTGAATACTAGCTTGAAGAAAACATTGCATATATTATACTTTTTAATTCTCAGAGATTAAATTTTATTTTCACTCACTCCTCACATTCAATTAAGCACAAAATCCTGTTGATTTTACCCGCATAACATCACTAGAGTATTCCCTTTCACTCCATTCCTTCTACCATATTTCCACTTCAGGGTTCTATCATCTCTCATTCAGAATATTAAAATATCTTCTTAGTGGAACTCCTTATCTCCTGTCTTGAGCACTCCTAACACATTCTCTACATTGAAGCTAGAAAAATCTTCCTAAAACGTTGTATGTTTTCATGTAATATTCCTCCTTAAAATTTGTCGGTAGCATCTTTTTACCTTCAGGATGAAAGACATCATCTATCCTATGGCATCCATGTCCTTTCACAACCCAGGCTTTGATTACCCTGTCAGCCTCATTCCTCACGCCCATCTCAGATTCACTGCCCATGTGGCATCTCTGCCAAGTCACCTGCAGTTCCCTCAAAACCGTCAGCTCTTTCTCCTCTGAACACTTGCTTATTCCATGCTTTCTGACAGCATTTATTTACCTCAATATTTTGCCTGGGTAGCTCCTGATTATCACTTTGGCTAACCTTAGGTTTCTTCTCCACTAGGAAGCCTTGCATAATGATTTCTAGTTCAGATTTGTTACTTCCTTTAGAGAGTCCCATCATATTATCATGTCCAATCTCTCATAATACTTAGTAAAAGTGTTACAGTGATTTCACTTGAGGTCATGGACATACTGAATGATCAGGAATGAAGAAAGTACCAAACACTGAAAGATGTTTGAAAAGTACTCACAAAGGGAACATGCCAGATAAAGGCAGTATCTGCCTATATATTATAACCTGCCCTAAGCATTGCCGTGGTGACTAACATAACGGTGTAGGTGGGAGATTTTGAGGCTTTAGGACAAGTTAGTGGAATAAGAGTCAAGACAGGAAGAAATAGTAAACAATGTAAAACAAGGAGAATAAAGAAGTCATACAACTGTGAATTAAAGAATGAAGTAGGAACTAGAAGAAAACTCCAACAGATCCGCTTTGGTGAAAAACAGGCTTGTTTTTTTCTTTGCAAGATTATGTAATCTACACAGTGGCCTTTCATGCACCACTCTTGGGAAAATAAGCTACTTTTTCACATTTTAATGAATGGAGTCATTTGTTTTTCATACCTCTCCTATTCTGATCTTCCAAAGGTCATAGAGTCTTCATCAAATATTTTAAACTATAAATATCTAACAAATTAAAATAGAAATGTTATAGGAAATAAAAAATCTTTAATAGGAATCTTGCTTATACTAGCTAATGAAAGCAGCATACAGACTGAAGTATTACCAAACAATGAATCCCATCAAACTGCTAATGGAAAGCCTTATAGCAAAATAATAAAAATGGTTTTTGAATGTGGTGTATGGCTACCAGTGGCATCATGCTAATCAAAACTCATATATGCCCACAGCTCTCCACAATTTCGTACAAACTCTTACCCTAATTTTGTTTCTCAGTCTTCCCTTACATATTTGTTTTCACTTACATCTATTTACTCTCTCATGAGCAGAATCTGAGTTGTCCAGTATTGATGCCTTTGTTTACACAGTTGTTTCCACATAGAGTGCTATCTTTATCTCTCTACACATCTCCAAATGGTACTTGTATTCAAGGTCTAATTTAAATCTTACTTCTTTCATAGATAATTTCTTGGCCAATGTCTATTGAAATGCTATCTCTTAGCTCTGAATTATATTAGGATTTATCTTTTCATTTAGTGTCCTGCATTAACGATAACCAAACAAAAATGAGATTAAGTCTTTTACATTACTTGTAAACTGAGTCTAAAGGCACACTAAATGGCTAATTTAAGAATATTTTAGCAATCATAGTATTATTATATTGCTTACCTAGATAATTCTGAAAAGAAAATCATTCATGGATGCACATATTCTGTTATATAGTTTTATAATAAACAAATTATTTTTAAAATATTCCCTTAAAGCAGTGAGCTGATTGCTCTGTGTGGAGCAGATGCCCTGTCATTCCTTAGTCAATCTCTATTGAAATGAGTTTTTCCTACTCTAAACTATGGTGGACTTATCATCTCTTATTTCCTCGTCTATATTAGCTATAACTGTGCAAACATGAGATTGTAAATTGAGTCTAAAGACATCTCCAAACAAATGGTTCAAAAATATTTTTTAGTAACAGTAGTATTATCAGAATAAGTATTACTTCTTGAAAAGATTCTATGAAAGGAATACCTTCAAGCTTTATGCATTCTGTGAACATTCATGTCATTACTTGACTATTTTAAAGGAATTTTCCCAAAGCACTGTTATGTATACTTTACGAAATTAAGTCTTATGGACCCCTGCTTTCTCCCTAGCCCTGCTGAGGCCCTCTGCCTCAGTGGGGAAGGTTCTTTCTCCATTTGAGTTCATGCAGCCAAAATAAAACCGAAGCTGAGATTGAAGCAGCTTTATTCAATGGTCAGAGAATGGAGAAGTAGAAACTTAGTTCACGAATCAACTTCTCACCTTAATGGTGAGAGGGATTTGCTTTTAAGGAATAAGGACGATGAGGGTAGGAGTGAGACTAATGACGGTGAGGCACGTGCATTGGTTTTCTGGGAAAGAAGCAGGGCTTCCCTGGAAATGGGGTACCACCCCTTTTCTGTCCTTTTTTGCTTTGTGACGTCCGGTCATAGTCACCTGTAGGTGTGTCATATAGTATACTATATAGTAAAATCAGCATAAAATGAGACTCAGGGTCTGCTGCAGGTCAGATTCATAGCCATTTTGGTTTCAGCTGATTCTAACCAGTTTTTTTTTTTTCTCTTCCTATAACTTCCTTTGTGTCCAGACCCTGTGACTTATAGATATACGTTAGTTCCTGTTCAAAGGAGGGATTGGTGAGTTTTGAGCAAGGGTCTGGTGGCAACTCTGGTAATACATAGAGCAGAGGCTCTTTCTCTAAATATTAGCCAATTGATTGGTAAATTCAATAAGGGTAAGCACTAAATTGAAAGGTAAAAGAGCACTTATGCCTCATCACGATAGAAGGGATTTGGGTGTAAAAAGTATTAAAACAAAGTTGTCCTTAGTACCCCTAGCAATTCACTGAATCCCAGACCTGAAAATGGTGGTTATTCTCCATTATGTGTGAAGTGTTCCAGTTGGTTTTACTGGAAGAAAGCTGAAAATTTAGAGTTTGCTCTAAACAATAAGCAAACAATAAGCAAAATAAACCAAAAAGATCTTAGTCATCTATGTTTTGAATAGGTAATATACTTATATGTTTCAAAATTCAAGAATTACAAGAATGCATAAAGAGTTTCTCTTCTTCTCCCTGCTCTTCAGCCACTTAATATCCCAACTGTGAGGCAACCAATTATACCAGTTTGTGAGACCTGCTTTAATTAAATTTATATTTCCTAAGCTGAAACAGGTCTGTATTTGCCTCATGAAATGTAGGTCAACAAGACAGTTATTGAGTAGCACCTTTGCCGGGAAGGTTCCTGGATACTCTGAGAAAGAATTATAGAGAGGGCATGCTAGGGGATATCTTAGTGATACTTAATATACTAATTCCCCCTCCCATTAAGAGTATGATGCATTCTTCCTTCTCTTGTGATCCTATTATGTGTTGGCCACTTTACTACAGTTGGTTTCATTATCCCTACTTTATATATGAGAACACTAAGGCTCACATAAATTAATAGTTTCTATTGGTCATGCCAACAATAAGTGGCAGATTTGGAGTCAGATTTGAATTGCAATTGTGGGACTCTAAAGCCTTTGTTTTTTCCACTCACTGCTTAATCAGAGAAGGAAAATTCTTGAAGTCAGATTTCAGGAAGAATGAATGGGAAAACAGAGAAAGCCAAAACAGTTTAAAAATAGGTTTTTATATTAAAAAAATTAAAATGTAAAACAGCTTTTATAGACATATTACCAAAATTACCCATAGCAAATTTCAGTTACAAAACAGTTACACTGTTTACACAAGGTATTTGAACAACCTATCAGACTCACCTACTCATAGGCGTTGGGAGATTGTTGAGGAAGGTCCTCTCATGGGCAGAAGTCAGGTTACAGAGAATAATTCACCAATCACTAAAATAAGAACATGTTACAGCACATAAACTTATTTTTCTTTTGTGATCTCAAAGAACAATGCAAACATTATCCACACCAGAGCCCAAGAAGTACATGTATCTGTTATTCCCACTTCATAAGCGAGGACATAAGACACCCTGTGAGTCAACTGCATAGCCCAGTCCTATGCTCAGACTACATAAATACCGCTAATGTTCACATTCTAGGAAACAAGTGGAAGAAAAAATGTGATGCAGTAATGCCAGAGTGTTGCACTGTTCCTTATGGCTTCTTTGACGGCAGAATTAATTTCCTACCCGATGTAGTGAAGAATTTTAGATTATGAAATTGTTAATGAGCACGAAAGGGAGCTCCCTTCATTTCTTGGTCCCAAATGGCACAAAACTTAGATAAATTAAAATCTTGAGAAGCAGCATCCAAAATGCGAGGATCAATCTCCTTTAAAATACCTAAGGAATCCATCCGTGCTAGATTACCATATATTTTAATAGTTGATTCTAAAATACATCTACCCTCTCTAATCAACCACCACCCTTCAAAGTTGACTACATACACCTAATTTCCCAGTAATTGCTCCACAGAATTCAAGACCCAGGGTAAATATACCCTGTATATCACTAAATCAGGATTATGGTACACAAAAAGCGGGAACAATTTCTAGAGGTGTCTCAAACTTACTGTGAGATCTAGCCCATCCAAGCCTGATCGCAAGAGAGCAAGTAAAAGCCACAGGCAGATGAAAGTCAATACCATTAGCAGGGCTGAAGCTGAGGAATTTATCTGCTGTTGGATACTGACGGCCTCTGGCTAATCAGGCATCTAGCATGATGTATTTTCGCTTTAGATATAGGGGGAGGAGAGGAGAATGTTGCAATCATGGATGTTAACTCACTAAGAATTGAATGCAGGGCCTAGTTAAATTCCTATTGGAAGGAAAATACACAAGGCTAGTGACTAGACTCACTGATTAATATATATGGTTGAAAGGTTTTTCTGGAAACAGGAACTAATCTAGCCTTCCCTTGAAATCTGGACATTGCACTAAACTTGTTCCAGGATGGGAGAGACATTCAAAAGTTTTGGTCATTTAACAGCTTTCTGATTTCCGTTTATTGTTAGCAAAAATAATACAAGTTTCCTCTAGAGACAGGCTTCCTTCCCTGTGACGGTAAGAGGAGAAACTAAATTGAGTTTGATATCTAAACTTTCATGCCTACATGTGTAAACCAAAAACAACAAAAAGCCCAAACCAAAACGTCCCAGACTCTACAGCAGTGCTGTTCAATAAAAATATAATGTGAACCACATATACAATTTGAAATTTTCTAATAGCCACTTAAAAAAAAAAGTAATAGCCACCTGTGGCTAAGAGCCTACCTATTGGGCAGTGCAGCCCTAGAATTCGACTTCAGAAAAAAAAAAAGGGAAAAACAAAGCAAACAGAACCCAATTTCAATAAAGAGGACGTTTAGAGTTGGGCTGTGATCACTGATTTTTGGTGTCTGGAGAAAGGAAGCCCAGGAGTAAGAAAAAAAGGAGAGGGCAGTGAAAAGGAGCGTGATTGCTGCATCTCCAGAGAAGCCTGCTCTCCCCACCATGTTAGCCCAAGCGTTGAACGGCTGCCTAGAGGTGACGAGGTGTGCGGCCGATCCTAAAGGGTCACCGTCGCTTGGGCTTCAAAGCCCGCTTGCCCGGGATTAGAGCCAGTGGGATGGGGAACGCAGATTTCGGGGCTCCGCGGTGGAGCCGCCAGGGCGCCCTACCTGTCGAGCAGCGGGGTGTGAATGTGCAGGTGTTTCACGGCCACCTGAACGCGCCAGTCTGCGTGGCGGGCAGAAGACACGGTGCCGGACCCGCCGCGGCTCAGGTAGCGCAAGTCGGCGAACTTGTGGTACGGGATGGTGGGCAGGACGCTGCAGATGGCCTCCTCGTTCATGGTAGCGGGTGGCGCGGGCACTCAGGCAGCCGGTCGATTACGGAAGTGCCCGCCGCTCCCTCGGCTCCACCCCCTGCGCGAACCGGGTCGGCAGGCCCTACAGCCTGCCGGACATGAGGTCACGAGGCCGTCCATTCTCCGCGCAGCCCACGCCAAGCCGCTGCTTATCCGGAGCCGGAGCGGACTCTTCTCTTCTAGAGACTGGTCAACTCTGCGGCGGCGGGGCGCACAGGGGAGGAGCTTCCTCTCTCCGACCTGGCCCTCCCAGGCGCTGCCTGCCACCGGAGCCCGCCTGTCGGAGCTCCACCATCCCCAGACTTCTCAGGCGACGTCAGCGGCGGATGCCGAGGCGGGGATGAGGGCCACTGGCCCGCGATCCTCCCAGCAAGGCTCCGGCCTCGGCCTGAGGCCCGAGATCTCTGCCTTGTGGCGCCCAGATGACGTGTACCACACCTGCGGGGCTCGGGCGGGGGCTTGGGAATGGGGAAGTGAGCCAGGGGCGCTCAATTTGTCTTCTCTCCACCCAACCCACTAGGTTGGAAAGGTTTTCTTTTGGGGAAATTTCCTCTTCGCAGCTTCACACCCAGTCAGCGGACCCTCCCACCCAGGAGGAATCGCCTCTGGTCCAATCGGAGCGTCTTCCGGGAGTCACCAAACACCAGACAGAGGTAGTGGGGTGGGTGTGGCAGCTGCCGTTTCCTGACTCCGCGCCTGCGCGGAAAGCCCTTTGAGGACGTGCAGTGGTGACTTACTAGGGCTCCGCAATTCTCAGCCCGGTGAGTCAGGTAGGGTTGTAGATTCACTTGCTTATCTGGGCTGCAATCTAACCTCACTTCCAACTACTTTAGTCCTGTGGGGGTGGCTGATAAGCCCTGTCAGAGTTTAATCCTGTCTAAACGTTCAGATGTTTAGTTCCTGTTGGGTGCTTCTCTACTAGGGACCTATTTTTCTGACTTTTTTTTTCTCTCCTGACGTCCATAATTACGGACAGAGATTGAAAAGTAACCTTGAGAGAGTCCTTCCCTTGATTCCAGGTAAGCCTGCAAACATTACTTTCTTATAGATCTGGGAAGAATGCGGTGTTTAATGCCAATCAAAAAAGACTGCAAAGATCTTTTTACCTTAAACAAACACTTTTCTACACCAGAAATGATTATTTTGCAAAGTGTGGTGCAAATATTATACACAATACCAAGTCCATGCTAGGCATTTAATGAATTCTAAAGAAAAAGTAATAGGGAATGCCTGACCTCAATCAGGGATTTCTGCCTACAGAAAATCAGTGCTTCCTGTATTTTTGTATTGCCTGAAATGAGAGTAGCAGTGTTACATTTCACAATAAATGGAAGCTGTAATGAAAGAGTGTGTTTTAAAATTTGATAATTTAAAATAAAATACTTAGCTCTAAAGATATGGTCTGATAATCTGTGGTTCATTCCTTAATAAGCTTTTTGCTACAAAAAGTGCTCAGAAAACTTTTCCCATTCATTCATTCATCCAGTCAGTTTACAAACTAAGAATTCTAGAGAAAGAGAACAAAAATTAAGAAGGGAGGAAATGATCAAAATAATGATTCAAGAATTTCTTCCAGGACCAAAAGACAAAGATCTTCATATTTAGAGGACCCACCAGCTACCCACAGTGAATGAAGAAGGACCTATGTTAAAGCACACCATTAAAAAGATCAGAACACGAAGAATAAAGAGAGGATTCTAAAAGTTTTTAGAGGGAAGAAGCAGGAATAAACGGATGGGAATTAGAATGGCATTGGGTTTCTCAACAATAACACTTTTATGCTAAAACACTACAGTGAAATTTCAAGTTTTGTAAGACAATAACTTCCAACCTAGAATCCTGTAGTCAAACTATCCATCAAGTGTAAGAGTAGAATAAAAACATTTTCACATATACAAGGATGAAAACATTTATTTTCCATCCATCCATCCACCTTTTTTTTTTTCTTTTTTTTAGGGCAAGTTACTAGAGGTTGTGCTCCAACAAAACATGAGAGCAAGACAAGAAAGAGAAAGACATGGGATCCAGAAAAAAGGACCAAGAGAATGTGAAGGGAAATGCCAGGGTGAAAGATATGTGGCAGAATTAGAGAGCAATCGTTTTCACCGGAGAAGGAAGATGGCAGACTCCAAGAAGAAAGACTGGTTAGTGTAATTGAATTTATTTAGATTACTAGTTTTGAGTATTTGGGTAGTTATATTGATAGATGTTTGATAGATCTAATGAAATACGTGATAAAATTCGAGAGAGAACTTAAAAAATATAAGCAAGTAAAAAACGGAAGCAATTATTAATTCCATGAAAACTAAAAATTAGACAAGAATGGAAACAGCGTTTCTCCAACTGTTGTGTGGTGAAAATTCTAAGACTTTTTAGAGCTTCTGAAATACTCGTGTATTATAAACCTCGAAGGAGAGAACATGCAGCATAGAGCACTCTGAAATTTATGTATATTTTTAATCACATTACTTTAAAATTTTTAAAAATTAGTATTCACATGGTTCAAAATTTAAAAGTGTAACAGACAGATAATTCAATAGAAAATTAGGCAAAACACCTAGATACTTCACACAGGGTATATCTAAATAGCAAATAGTACATGAATGTGAAAAGGTGCTCGACCTCATCAGTCATTAGAGAACTACAAGTTAAAACCACAGTGCAATATCACTACACAAATACAAGAATAACTAAAATTAAAAGGACAGAATATAGCAAGTGTGGGTGAGGTTTTGTAACAATTGGAGCTCTTGTACATTGCTGGTGGGAGTGTCAATTGGTACAATCAATTTTGCAAACTGTATGGCAGTACTATTAAAATTGCAGTTATGAGGATCCTCAGCAATTCCTTGCCTAGGTATATGGACATGCATATGCATATATTAGAAAGTTCATAGTAGTGCTGTTTATAATAGCTTCAAACTGGAAATTACCCACATATCCATACATAGTAGAATGAGTAAATGATTTGTGGCCCATTTACACAGTGGAATACTAAACAGCAATGATATTGAGCAGTGTACAATATGATGAATTGCACAAATACAATACTGGATGAAAAAGCCAGACACAGAAGAGTATACATTTTATGAGTCAATTCCTATTAAGTACAAAAGTAAGCAAAACTAGCCTATGCTTTTAGAAATCAGGATAATGTCTGCTCTTGTAGAGTGGTCATAGTGACTAGAAGGGACAGGATGAGGCCTCTGGGGTGATAGAAATGTTCTGTTTCTTGATCTAGGACCTAGACTCTTGGTGCCAGTTACATGGGTATGTTCAGTTATGAAAATTCTTTGAGGTTACACAATGTGCACTTTTCTGTGTATATATATGTTATACTTCAATAAAAGGTTAATAGGTTTAAATACAAAATAAATAATATATGTGGGTGTATATTATGTCTCTTACTTTTATTTAATTAGTATTACAGTATATACCTGTTCACCTTGCTTGTCTTTCACTTAGTAATCTATTTCGGATATCTTTCCATACAAATGCATATAAAGCTTTCTCATCTTTTTTTTTTTAATGATGGATATGCCATAATTTACCCCTCATTGGTGGACACTTAGCTGGTTTCCACATATTTACTATTACAAATTATGCTGCAATAAGTAATCATATATGTCATTTCATACATGTGCAAGTGTATCCATATATATGTCCTAGAAGCTGAACTGCTGGACAGAAGCGTTATGTTCGTTTGTAATTTTGGTTTGTATTGACCTTCACTGAGGTTGTTCCACTTTTCTTTTTCTGCAGACAAATGAGAGTGCTGTTTCTCCACACACCTTCTTTCATTTCTTTTCGAGATAGATAGTATAATGTTGATCTGCTGATTCCTGTATTTCAGTGCTTTTAAAGTCATTTAAATGCTAAGATTCTTTTTATTGCAGACCTTCTGAATATCTGGCTTCAATTTGCTTATCACAACATCAAACCTTTAGCTTTCATGATAGTTTCACCATTATAGAGCTAAAAATATGTATTCTTAGTGATATGTACATTGTTTAATTAATGCCCATAATGAATGGCTAATGACAGAAAACCTAAATAATACTAATGCTAAACTACATCAACTAAATGAGAAACAAAACACATGAGAATAATTATGCAAATTAGGCTAAAAAACAAGCCTCACACCTATATGTTGAATTCATCTATTCAAAATTCTGTAGAATCATATTAAGTCATATTTCCCATTTACTGAGAATAAAGGTTATTTATATCTGCATGTGCTATTTTAGGGACATGGTAGCTTCAAATGGCATGCTTAAAATCTCTCATAGTCTGTTTTTTTGTTTTGTTTGTTTTTGTAACTTCAATGCCTTTTATTCCTGTAAGTTCTTTTTATTTTTTTATTTTTCTAATTTTATTTTTTAAATTAATTTTTATTGGAGTATAGTTGCTTTACAATGTTGTGTTAATTTCTGCTGTACAGCAAAGTGAATCAGCTATATGTATACATATAATGCCCATCAACAGAGGAATGGATAAAGAAGATGTGGTATATATACGCAATGGAATATTATTCAGCCATAAAAAGGAATGAAATTGGGTCATTTGTAGAGACGTGGATGGAGCCAGAGACTATCATAAAGAGTGAAGTAAGTCAGAAAGAGAAAAACAAATATCATATACTAACGTTTATATGTGGAATCTAGAAAAATGGTATAGATGATTTTATTTGCAAAGCAGAAATAGAGACACAGACGTAGAGAACAAACGTATGGACACCAAGGGAGGAAGTGGGGGGGGTGGGATGAATTGGGAGATTGGGATTGACATATATACACTATTGCTACTATGTATAAAATAGGTAACTAATGAGAACCAACTGTATATAGCTCAAGGAACTACTCAATGCTCTGTGGTGACCTAAATGGGAGGGAAATCCAAAAAAAGAGGGGATATATCTCATAGTCTTTAAAATTAGAAACAAGACAGAAAAGTTGAAAAATAAACCCCTTAAAAAAGTACAAATGCAAGAACTAAAAACATCTCATATTCTAATTTTTTCTATTTTTTGGTCTAAAAGCATCTGGTAACCATTGGGGGAAAATGGGTGAAGGATATGTGGGACCACTCTGTATTATTTTTACAACTTCCTGTGAGTCTATTATTATCTCCAAATAAAAAGTTTTAAAAAGTTGTACCTGGGTGTATTAGTTTCCAGGGACTGCCATAACAAAGAACCACAAGAATTATGAAAAGGTATGTAAAGGAGAAGTAAGGCTTCCTGATTCTTCAGATCTCCAGTTCACCTCCCGTAAGACAACAAATAAATTTAACAAATATTATGTGCCATAATGCTAGGTGCTGGAAATACAGGGATAACAAAAGACACATGGTCTCTGTCCTTAAAATGCTTTTAGTGTTCTAAGGGAGATAGAACCTAAGCATACAATTACAGTAGAGTGTGATAAATGTTCTGGTAGGGAAGTCCAGGGCACACTCAGAAATTAGGGGAAAGAAGCCTGCATGGTAATTTAATGAAGAGAGGTAAGGCAAACTGCCCAAAGTCATAGAGTTTTTAAACTACAGAGACATGATTCCTGCACAAATCTATTTGAATTAAAGCTCATATTCTTTCTGGGAACTGCTTGCTGTATCACTAGGGTATTACATTTTCAGTTTCACTTTATATGCTGTCTCAGGAGAGGAATTTAGTAGCAAGAGGGAATTTCCCAGCTACAAAAAGACAGTGATGGACAAAAATTTATTATTAATGGACATTTCATGGGAGATTCCATTTTCTTTTGACATTTTAATTGGCAGGTTTCCAAGAGTGTGGAAAGGTGTTACCAGTAGCTCACTCTGCATTTAAAAATTTTAGCTCCTGAATTAAGCAGGATATTTTGCTTTTTCAAATGTCTTCAGAACTCAAAATCATTTTCTCCAGCTGTCACTCCTAGCTTGTAAGCAAAATATACTAAGATATATTTTTTAGGCAATACACACACACACACACACACACACACAGACAAAGCCACACTTTTTTTTTTTTTTTTTCTGCTTTAGGCAGTGGCTATATGAAAGAGATTATAAGTTCAGTACCCTTTTTAGTATCCTTTTTTGGGCAAGTATAGACCAAGTTGTAGAGGAAGGCAGAGCTTTTCTTATTGTAGTAGCCAATATAGTGTAGGTCAGGAGTCCCCAACCTCCGGGCCGCAGACTGGTACCGGTGTGCAGCCTGTTAGGAACTAGGCCGCACAGCAGGGGGTGAGCGGCTGGCAAGCGAACGGAGCTTCATCTGCTGCTCCCCATCGCTCCCCATCGCTCGCCATCCCCCCCACCCAGTCCGGGGAAAAATTGTCTTTCACAAAACCGGTCCCTGGTGCCAAAAAGGTTGGGGACCACTGGTCTAGGTCATAACAGCGCCGGCTCGTGCAATTTGGAATCGGAAACATGACTGAAGCAGGGGTCCAATGTCAGCAGCTGAACAGGTTGCCAGAGAGAACTCTAAGGTTTATTGGGAACTAAGGAACACTCAAGAAGCTTCTTTGACTTAATTTTTATAATTGTAAAAAGGAATAGAAATGTCTGCCCTGCCAGGGGAACCTTGTTGCACACCTCCTGCCAAGGACACTGTTCACACAGGGGAGGTGCCATTCACGTGGAATACATTATGAATGGGCCCCCTAGAGTTGTGCGATGTGGAGGCCCTATAGCCTACCTGTCTCCCAGTATTGTTCTGAGAGACTCAAGTTATACAATGAATATAAAAGAACTTTATAAGTTATAAACCTGTCAATCTATGTAAATAATAATAATAATAGTTATTTTCCTGGCCAGCTCTGCCCTTCAAGCAAAACATTCTTATCTAGTTTAAGAAAGAGAAAAGCAGCCCTTATTAGCTGGGAGCTGGCCTGGCACTCCCAATGAATCTGTGGCATTCTCCTGTTCAATATAAACACTTTCATAGAACATCAACGTCAGACACGACTATGTTGTCACTGTAGTGGAGCAAGAAATAATAAGACCACTTCATTATCATGTTTGAATAGACAGAGGTAAAAACATTGTTCAAACCACAAAAATGAGCAAACATTGCCCTTTCCTGGCTAATAATAAGTGCCTGCTTCTTCTTTACCAATTATAGCTTTATCTCAATTTCATTATTCTCACTGTCTAGATATAAATTAAGATACCTGATCAGAGAATCACTCCTGCTTCCAGACAGCATCCAATGCAGGGAAGATACCCGTTTCCTTGAATGCTCCACAGAATCACTTACAAGAAGTCCAAATCCTATGATAAATTATTTCTAACATCCTCTTACTGAGATGTCCTGATTCTTCATGGTACACATAACTCCTGCTTGCAATGAGTCAGTAAACCCAGATTTATAGAACTGCAGATGTGTTCCTGGTGGTCTTTGGATAGAGGACATTGGCAGATTCATAGAGCAGTTATTATGAATGCTCTATGGAGCCCTCACTGTCTGCATTTCAGTTAAAGAACTGGCTCCTCTAACTTCTCTAGGGACTTAGCTATGGTGTAGGTTCTTTTTCATAGCCCAGAACTCCTGAGGAAGAGATTCTGGTTGGCCATAATATCACCCTTCAAGTCCTTTGTGGATTATGGGAATATGGACATGAGGTACTGAATTTCTAAAACAGCAACAACAACAACAATATCGACAACAGCAATAATAACTAAGACTTATAGGTTAAGAATCCGCCTGCAAATGCAGGGGGCACGGGTTCAAGCCCTGGTGCGGGAAGATCCCATATGCTGTGGAGCAACTAAGCTCGTGCACTACAACTACTGAGCCAGCTCTCTAGAGCCTGCAAGCCACAACTACTGAGCCCACGTGCCACAACTACTGCAGCCCACGTGCCTAGTACCTGTGCTCCACAGCAAAGAGAAGCCACCACAATGAGAAGCCCACACACCGCAACAAAGTGTAGCTGCCTCTCGCCGCAACTAGAGAAAGACTGCGCACAGCAACGAAGACACAATGCAGCCAATAAATAAATTAATTAATTTTTTAAAAAAACAACCTAACACTTATATAATGCTTGCTACGTGTCAGGGACTCTTCTAAGCAATTTCCATAGAGTCACTCACTTAGGACACCAACACTGTGCAATAGATGCTCTTATCACTCTAACTTCGCAGATGTAGAAACTGAGGCACAGAGATGTTAATTACTTGTGTAAGGTCCCACAGCTATTCAGAGGCATAGCCAGCAATTGAGCAAAGGAAATTATGTTGCTGTATTCTGAATCAGTTCAGCTGTTCTCATGAAGTAATAGAGTACTGAGAGATGGAGTGTGAATGATTTGGCACCACTCAACACACTTTTATATGAAGAGTTATTTTATACGTGAGCAAGGATATCTTTTAAAGGAGTTCAGTCTAGCAATCTTAAAGTGTTGATGTGTCTCTTTAATAATAGTGTCTGTTAGGAATAGTTTAAACTTTATGGAACTCCATTGGCTATAATTTGCTTTTTCTTTTACATATGAACATTTTAATTCGGCATTTATTGACTGTCCATGATGAGAATGGCTCTTTGGTATGTAGCATGGGACAAAAGCTCTACATTGCTATCTACAGAATAAATAAGCTCTACACTGCTGTCTACAAAAGTGATGACTAAAGTCTTTATATACATCATGATGATTTAAGTCTTTATATACATCATTTTTATCGTTTAGAAATCTTCCTTATTATAATAACAACTTGGAATTGGAATATAATTGGCATTAACTGATCTGATTCTAGCAGAAAAATATGGGGCTTCGGCACCCAATAGAGTTAAAAGTCTCCTTCTTCATTAATCTATGTGCATGACCTCTTTGGTATTTTGTAATCTCAGTGAGTCTCATTTCCTTCAACTATTAAATAGTGAAAATAATACTTTTCCTAAGGGTGTTAGGAGAATTAAATAGGATAATGTGCATAAGATTATACCCAATAAGTATTAGTTTTCTTTCTCAAAGTAAAATATTTGGGCCTTGCCAATTTTAGTCTAAGTGAGAATTATCAACTTTATGATTGTCAAGGCTGGGTTATGAATAGTGAAAAATGACTTAAAAACTGTGTAGCCATGCTGTTGTTTCAAATGTGATCTCTATGCAGACATGGACCGTATCTGTTTTGTTCAACAGTGCCTAGGACAATGAAAGTGATAATAATACACCTGGTATCACCTTAGACTGTGGAAGGATGTTATGGTCAGTAGAAGACTACAATTCTTGGGTGAAAAGCATGCAGAATTCTCTAGTGTGCTCATTTCAAGTTTTTGTGTTTTCAAAGTTACACGTTCATGTTTAAAAATCATTATAGTTCACAAAGGTAAATAGTAATAATAATATTATGACATCTATTATGACAAAAGTACAGGATTTTAAAAAATCTTTGCAGCCAATATTCTGATAACTCTGAATCTAAACTGTATCTCTAAACTCTTAGACTGTAGTCTAAGTAGAAGTAATATATTCTTTCACCTATTTAGAAAATTAAAGTATTATTAAAGAAACCACGTACAACTGAATATGTTGGATGGAAGATATTTGATTTCAAGCATAATTAGGTATTAACTTAAGTTTATTCCTTTTAGTAGATTTAGTGAAAACTTAGTCATCTGATTGAATGAATATATCAATCTTCTTTAAAAACTTATTATGAAATAAATAGATGAAAGAAGTATTAAAATTGAAATACTAACTTCTCACACATAAAAATGTTTTACATTCTACCAAATACAATATCATTAAGACAAGCTTGTGTTGTAATTATTATCTCTATTGAGATATGATGGGGCTAATAAATGATATTATAAAGACAGGAAGATTCCAAAAAGAAAGGGAAGAACAAAGATAAGCTACTATGTTACCAAACCTACAAGTCAGGTAAGATACTTCTCTTCCCCTAGGAAGGAGTACTGGCCTGATGAAGGAAGGGGAGTGGATGGTACAGCGAGAGCCTGGGTACGTTATTCCAGTGAAAGAACTCCTCCTGGAAGAAAATACGTGGAATGAGGGGATGGTGGTAAGTGTTCTCCCCAACAATTCCCATTTTAAAGATGGGAAAACTAAGTCTAAGAGTAGATTGACTAGCTTCAAGTATTACAAGTAAAAGGTGATAGAACTGGGAGTAAACCAGATGGTTTATTTCAGGTTTATCAGAGGGCCCTTATTAATGAAGTACACGATATAGTATCCTAGAATCACAGTAAAACCAGGACCTATACATGTAAAAGTTAGAGCCGAATATCATAAATTTGCAGCTTTCTTTATATTTGCTTTGTGATGAGGTAATGAACTTATTAGAATAAAAGCATTGTATATATTTTTATTTAGTGAGTACTCAAATGGTGCATACATCTGAATTAAATGCCTGAAATATCTCAGTTATTAAGAAGCTATCATTGGAGACGTAGCAGAGTGTACATATGTTTATGCACGCAGAAACACAGTAAAAAGGTTCAATTATATTCATGCTGAAGTATGGAAGTTACCAGAGAGTTAGTGAACGAGGAATTTAATCACTATTATTTTGTAGAGTGTAAATGATTGAGAAAAACTTACAGAAAGAGGTGATCTGAAGGTCAGTTCAAAGGAGAGAATCATTTTTAGTTGTTTCCAGAGAGATTTTGTTACATTTTAGAGAGGGCTACAAAATCCAAGAATGAGAACCATGTCCCACCAGGACAACTGGTGGGTGTGTATGTTGCAAAGAAGCAATAGCATGGTGAATGAAGTCTGTACCTCACTACACTCTGGGCAATAAAATGTTTTAAGAGTCAGGTTCCATAATATGAGTTTGTAACATCTTACCTATAATTTGTGGGTAGATGGGCAAAGGCTTGGCCTTAATCACACATATAAAAACACGTTAACAAGATCATGTTTGGTTTTAACCCCAGTCTCTATTTTCGTACCTGCATTGCTTATCCTTACTGAAACTTGCTTTCCTCATCCGTAAGGGAAGTACTTTATGAACTGTGACATACTAATTAATTTTAGTTTTGAATCATGGCTCTTCTTTAAGGTTTTCTTTGTTCTAGTTTAGTGTCATTTGAGGTTGAGCACTGCACAAGGCACATATAGAAAAACACAGGGTATTTCCTGCCTTCCAGGAGTTTCAAGAAAAGAGAGAACAGTTTTTAGAGGCTTAGCACTTATTCCACTCTTGGATGTTTCCCTACTAACATGGTTTCTAAAATTACTCATCTGTGTGGAGCTCAATAAATATTTCTCCACTAACTAACATAAGACAGGCAGATCAAATAATTAGATGTAACACTTTGATTCATACAATATAGCGTGTTATCTTACAGATGAAAATTGGCAACATGTTCAAAGAGTAACCAAGCTGGCTTTTAGGATCTAGCTGTGTCAGTCAGTTTTGGTTTATTATCTCTCTCCTCTGCCTGCTGTATCTTGTATTTATTTATGTCATCTTCATGTATAACTTCTAAACTATAAGAGCTAGCCACTATGGCTTTGAATGTAGTGAAGTCACAGTATGATGAAGGAATTGTTTTCTAATGCAACTCTCCCTAAACCTCAAAACATTAGAATAATTCTGTAGTCGTCCATTTGTCTCAGTTACTGCTCAGAGCGCTAATGCAGCAGGTTGTGTGCCTGGGCATTATGGGGTACTTGCTTTCACTGCTGAGCTTTCTAACACTACAAATAAAACATAGATTATTCAGAAAGTACAAAGGTTCAACATCTTCCCACAAAATCGTTGATGAAGTTATTTCATTAATTAGCTCTTAAAAACAAAACAACTGATAACAACAGGATACCTATTGATTTATGAGGTAAACAATTTCCTTTGAAAAGATAAATATTGATGACAATACACTGGTGATGAAGTGGAGCCTAGGGGATGAGGGGCTCCTCATGTGGGGATGAGGCCAGCTAGCAGGCGTTGTCTGAGTCAGGACCTTGAGCTGGGTCAGGAGGTATAGACCTTATAACTCTCTTATTGATCATTGATCCTGGGGGTGAATGGCAACATCCTGTGAGATTTCTGAGTCAGTTCTGAAGTAGGTTCTCGTTCAAGTTGGGCAAACATGTAAGAGCAGTATATAATTGCTTGGGCACCAGCCCAACCTGGAGTTGATGCTTAGGATGAGGTAGGTAGACAGAGACTAAAGGATCAATTTTTTAAACCAATGAGAAAATTGCTGAAGTTGCTCTACTCAGGGCAGGCCTTGCGGGGTGCAGAGTACAACTGAGGAGTGGTTTATCCTTAATTCTTAAGTGTGCTAAAAGTAGATGTGTAGTTTTATTATATGGTATTTTGGGTCAGTAATGATAGTCGTACATACATGTCTGCTTCTATATGTTACTTATACATTATATATATTACATATGCGTATCTATATATGACATTAGTTCATACATGTACATTGTATAAAATTTAGAAGAATCAAAAGGGGTATAGTGAAAAGTTAGTCTCTACCCCTTTCTATGCCTCCCAGCCACTAATTTCCCTCCTGGAAGGTGAATTACAATTGCCAGTCTCTCACTTCCTCCTTTCATGCTCTTTGTTCTAGCCGATTAATCTCCCCAAGCCCAAGGGCTCCTGCTCAGAAATTTTCCAGCTTCTGCATTTTCCTGTCTGGTTAAATTTAACCTTATTTACCTATCTTTCAAAGCCTCAATGTTTTATTTATTCTTCTTTAATTTCTTTTGTCCAGTCCTCCTAACAAGCTCTCTATGTCTCATTCCTACATGTACTTGTTCTCACTTCTCATTCATGATCTTCTCTCTTCTCTAGTCTATCTGAAATTTGTGCTTCTTTGAGACTGAAGTCAGACCCTATTTCTTCTGACTGCTCCACCCATCCCCATTGATTTCCTTCTTCTCTGAACTCCTAGGCATCTACAAAGTGGGTTATGCTTCAGTATCCCAAAATGATGCCAAAATATGTTAAATAAAATATTAAGTTGCATTATTTGGCTGGAACTATATAAATCCAAAGAGGCAAACAGGT
The DNA here is from genome assembly GCF_059928025.1 of Delphinapterus leucas. Taxonomy (NCBI): domain Eukaryota; kingdom Metazoa; phylum Chordata; class Mammalia; order Artiodactyla; family Monodontidae; genus Delphinapterus; species Delphinapterus leucas. Next base: position 51,909,568 of record NC_143145.1, read on the forward strand.
TAGCTCAAAGCTATCAGCTGTTACAATTACCTTTGATTAATAAAAAAAATTAACATACAGAATTTTTCAAAATATGGTTCTTGCGGGGAAAGAGAAAAAGGAGTACTTGCTGGGGAGAAGTTGCAAACCACTAACTGTACACACATCTAGTACCTAACTATGTAGTCAAGTGGTTGAGAGCATGACCTTTGAAGTCAGGCACACCTAGTTTTGACACTCTCTGATCTTTTGGAGCCTTGGTTTCTCAACAAGGAAATGAGTTAGCAGGTAAAGCACTCAGCACAATGCCTACTGTATGGTAAATGTCCAATAAATGTTATGTGTTATTGTTGTTAAATCTTATTTGCTATTTTGTAAGGTTTGTCTCCTGTGTTGGGCAGAATAGTTGACCCTCTTCCCCCTCCAAATGTCCACATCCTAATCACCAGAGCCTCTGAATGTTACCTTACATGGCAAAAGGGACTCTGCCGATGTGACTAAATCAATGATATTAAAATAGGGAACTTATTCTGGATTATCAGGTAGACCCAATATAATCACAAGGATCCTTTATAGATGGAAGACGAAGGCAGAAGATTCAGGGAAGAAGAATCCGTGTCAGAGTTAGAGTGATTTGATGTGAGAAGGAGTCAACCTGCTGTTGCAGGCTTTGAAGATGGAAGAAGAGCCAAGGAATACTGGCATCTAAAAAGAAGCTGGAAAACATAAAGGGATTGTCTCCCAGAGCCAGCAGAAAGGCTTTTAGCCCAGTAAGATCTGGTTCAGATTTGTGAGCCCTAGAATTGTAAGATAATAAGTGTGTGTTGTTTTAAGCCACTAAGGTAATGGTAATTACTAAAGCATCAATAGGAAATGAGTGCACCTCCCCAGCTGAAGACCAATTTCGTAAAGCTCATAGTGTCCAGAGTAGTGCGGGATGGGAACATAAATGCAAAAATTGGGTCTACTGAGGGTTCCAGCAGAGAGGCATAGCAACTTGTAAATTGCCCTTTATAGTGAAGAAGAGGAAATCAGAGTTAGCTACAAGCCAGGTCTCTTTCTAAATGTGGATTTCCATTACAATATAAATTGAAAATACTGGGGAAATTCCCTATCTCACTGCCCGGGAAAGATGCCAACAGGCCATAAATTCACCTATACTCCAGTCAGGTTTTCCCCCTAAGTGTCCTTGCCTCCCTTACTTACTGCTAATTTACAAGATCAGTAATAATCACTATCACGCACTGGGTGCACAGTCTGTGTCAGGCATTGTGCTAAAGGTTTGTACACATGATCATATTTAATCCTCACAAAATTCCCATGGTGGTAAAAAGAAATGTAGTACCTTGTTTTTCAAAGTTCAGGTCATGAGTCTCAGTGGAAGTTGAAATCAGTTTGGTGAGGATTGACAAGGAATTTTAAACAATAAAATACAGTAGAAAAATACCAGTGTACTGCATAAAATGAATAAGTATATTTTCATAAAATTTGGTTTCAATTATACATATAACAAAGACTCTCAAGTTACAGGTGAGTCTTAATTGATAAAATATATATGTATTGGGTTGTGTTGTAGAACATATTTCTTTTTTTTGTTTTTTTGTTTTTCTTGCGGTACACGGGCCTCTCACAGTTGTGGCCTCTCCCGTTGCGGAGCACAGGCTCCGGACGCGCAGGCTCAGCGGCCATGGCTCACAGGCCTAGCCGGCTCCGCGGCATGTCGGATCTCCCCGGACCAGGGCAGGAACCCATGTGCCCTGCATCGGCAGGCAGACTCTCAACCACTGCGCCACCAGGGAAGCCCTGTAGAACATATTTCTTATAGTGGGTTACATTAAAAAAATTTTAAACCCACCAGTAAAGTGGTTAAGAGTACAGGCTCTGGCAAAAAGGTTACCTTGGTTTAATCCTAGTTCTTTGTCTTACCAGCTCTGTGATCTTGAGTGGGTTACTTGTTCTCACAGTTACTTTGTCTCCTTGGGTCTCCCCTCAAAGGGTCTTTTTGAGGATTAAATGGATGAATCTAAGTAAAGCAGTTTGAACGGTGCTTTAGTAGCAAACACTCAGTTACTGTTACTTTCCCAATGTTACCTGGTTAGCAAGTGGCAGAACTGGGCAGATTCCTGTTCTGTCTGATAAAGTTTAGTCTTGAGTTTGAAATCAAAGGTAATTTCAAGCTGACTTAGGTGTCCCGTCAAAACAAACAAAGAACAAAATAAGTCTGCCTTTACAATAATTTACCAGCAAGTTAAAAAGATGGGAACCCTCATCTTCTCAGGAAGTTGGCCTATGTTGGCAGAGTCTTGTCTCTGAGAGAGTACAGGTTTCCTGTCTTGTTCTCCTCTGAGTTACAGGAGAAGAATATGTGGAAGGCACTAGGTTGTTTGACATATAGAACAAACTGGTGACTCACATAAAACTTTACCGTAGGATCACCATATAAATGTTTACATCTAAAAGGAATCAGGTAAAGGAGGAAATCATGCAAGAATCCGGAGGGAGGCCTTCAGCTAAAAGTTTGTGAGATGACTGCTTTTGTTGTTGGTTGTATTTGTCCTTTGTTTTTTTCTGCTCTGTTTCCTCCCTCTGCTCCAGCAGGCAGCTGAGGCATTTTATCAATTTCTTAAAAAATTTTCTGATGCTACCTGGTGTTACGTGCTTTGAGTGTTGGTTGAAATATATAGCCAGGCTATACTGCTTTCACAGGCTCTGAAAATTTAAGAATTTAAGAAGCTAATGAGTTTCTTAAGTTATGCGTAAGCGTTAGTTGCTGAAAATTATTCTGGGCCTTTAAACTGCTGATTTTTATATTCAGCCAAAAGCCAATTTAAAAATGAATTCCATACTACCTCCAATTTGCTTGATTGTAGAGTAATTTTATATCTAGTTAAGGTTTTGTTGGAATATGTATTTCTAGATTTTACGGTTTGGAAAGTGTGTGAATCCAGCCTCTCTACCAGGATGTGGCAGGGAGTTAGCAGTGTTTTGAACCATCAGGGAAAGGAAGTAGATATATTCAGCACCCTGCCCCATCTCAACAGATCCATTTTCTCATCTTAGTAGTGGTAATCTTTCATTTGTTATTTTGGTTTCAATGTTGTTTGTAGCATATAGCCCTAATGCCTTAGAGCTCTAAGTAGAAGGGAAAGCAGTGCTAATAATTCTCTGACGGAGACGTACCCCTTCTCCCTCCACTTCGTTGTTCTTGAAGGATATGATTTCTCTTTTATTATTTATTTATACTTTTTAAAAGAGCAGTTTGAGGTTCACAGCAAAGTTGTGGGGAAGGTACAGGAATTTCCCTTATACTCACTGCCCCTGCACATGCATAGCCTCCCCTATTCTCAGCATCCCCCGACCAGAGTGGTTCATTTATTACACCTGTTTAACATACACTAACACATCATAATCATTCAGAGTCCATAGTTTACATCTGTTTACATTACATAGTCTACATTGCAGTTCATTCTTGGTATTACACATCTCACACCAGTCAGAATGGCCATCATCAAAAAATCTAGAAACAATAAATGCTGGAGAGGGTGTGGAGAAGAGGGAACACTCTTGCACTGCTGGTGGGAATGTGAATTGGTACAGCCACTGTGGAGAACACTATGGAGGTTCCTTAAAAAACTACAAATAGAACTACCATATGACCCAGCAATCCCACTCCTGGCCATACACCCTGAGAAAACCATAATTCAAAAAGAGTCATGTACCAAAATGTTCATTGCACCTCTATTTACAATAGCCAGGAGATGGAAACAACCTAAGTGTCCATCATCGGATGAATGGATAAAGAAGATATGGCACATATATACAATGGAATATTACTCAGCCATAAAAAGAAATGAAATTGAGCTATTTGTAATGAGGTGGATAGACCTAGAGTCTGTCATACAGAGTGAAGTAAGTCAGAAAGAGAAAGACAAATACCGTATGCTAACACATATATATGGAATTTAAGGAAAAAGAAATGCCATGAAGAACCTGGGGGTAAGACAGGAATAAAGACAGAGACCTACTAGAGAACGAACTTGAGGATATGGGGAGGGGGAAGGTTAAGCTGTGACAAAGCGAGAGAGAGGCATAGACATATATACACTAACAAACGTAAGGTAGGTAACTAGTGGAAGCAGCCGCATAGCACAGAGATATCAGCTCGGTGCTTTGTGACCGCCTGGAGCGGTGGGATAGGGAGGGTGGGAGGGAGGGAGACGCAAGCGGGAAGAGATATGGGAACATATGTATGTGTGTAACTGATTCACTTTGTTATAAAGCGGAAACTAACACACCTTTGTAAAGCAATTATACCCCAATAAAGATGTTAAAAAAAAAAAAAGAAAATATATAGGTGAAGTGTAAAAGGGTTGGAATAGATATACCATAACAGTAAAAACAAAACAAAACAACAACAACAAAACCGGAGTGGCTAAGAAAATATCAGAAAAAAATTACATTTTAAGACGAAAATTTTTACCAGAGACAAAGACATTTTAAAATGATAAAATGATTATTCCATCTAGAATGCATAATAATTATAAACCTATATGCACGTAACAACAGGACTTCAAAATACAATGAAGCAAAATCGACACAACAGAAAAGAGAAACAGACAGTTCTACAATAATAGTCGTATACTTTAAAACCCTTCTTTCAATAGCAGAACAGACAGAAAATCAACAAAAAAATAAAAACCTTGAACAGCATTATCAATCAAGTAGACCTAACAGCCATCTATAAAACATTCCACCCAACAGCATCAGAATATAGATTCTTTTCAAATGCACATGGATATACTATATGCTAGAGCATAAAACAAATTTCAGTACATTTTAAAGGATATAAACCATACGAAGAGTGCTCTCAGATGACAACAGAATGCAGTAAGAAATCGTTAACAGAAAGAAATTTGTTGAAAATCACAAATGGAAATTAAAGAATATATTCCTAAATAATTCATGGGTCAAGTAAGAACTCGTAAGGGGAATTAGAAATAATTTGAGATGAATTAAAATGAAAGTATAACATATTATTACTTGATTGGTCCCACATACTCTTCTGAAAAGCAGAGGGGTTAGACAAAGAGATCTAAATTAATTAAAATATCATTCATTATTCTGGGAATAAAAAGAACTGGGCTTAGTCTCAGTTTTGCCTTTATCTTTGTGTCTGTTGATTATCTTGGAATAGTCATTACATAATCAACATACAGTTGCCAGCTCAGGAATCAAATACTGTCATCTCTAGGGCTACCATAACAAGATACCACAAACTTGTTAGCTTAAAAGAACAGAAATTTATTTTATCACAGCTCTAGAGGCCAGAAGTTCAAACTCAAAGTGTTGAGAGGACCATGTTCTTTCTGACGCCTCAAGGGGAGGATCCTTCTTTGTCTTAACCAGATTCTGGTGGTGGCCATCAATCACTGGTGTTGGCAGTTTTTTGATTTGCAGCTGCATCACTCTGGTCTCTTTCACTCTTGTCACATGGAATTGTCTCTGTGTGTTTCTGTCTCTGGAAACAATTTGAATAGAAATTTCTATTTTTAAAAAACAAACTGTTGATTATTATGCTCTATTTAGATACTTCCTCTAACCCACACCCACCTCCATTTCCCCATATGTATTTGAGGAGGAAAGAGGAACTCCTGTGAGCTATCATATTGGAAAGAATCAATAATACAATGTTTTACTAGAGATGCCTCTTATCTAAAATATTTGAATTAAATATAAAATCTGGGGAAATGATCGCCCAGTTTCCCTCTTCTAGAGGCATGTTCTAAATGATAGACAGCAGAATATTTTATACCCATGAGGTTTGCTGACATTATTGATTTGGGCCAGGATCTGTATTTTCTCTCTAAAGAAAACAGTATTCTCTCTTTACTTTCTTTAATATATAATGTTGGTGTCTTAAGTTTATTGTCAGAGAGGATGCTTATAGTTCAAATGATTTGGTTGTATTTCACCAGGATTATTACAAGATAGTCAAACAATGGCCGGGCTCCAGGATAGACCTCGGTCCCTTTGTTCCACTGGGATACTGATCTGAAAGCCACTGTTTTCTTATATTCCAAAGACCAAATAAATAAAACAAATAAATAAACAAACAAAAAAACAAGTAAATGAAACTATTTTAAAACCAACTCTCTTTTCTTCCTCATCCATGTTAATTCTCTTCTACCTAAAATTACTTCCTGGAAGTGATTTTTATGTTTCTTAGAGCTTCTTTATGTATATATCCACACTAATGCATATAAAACTGTGCCTTGTAGATCTTATACTTTTGCCATTTGAATAACTATTTTCTCATGTCATATAGAGTTTATCCATTGTCCTAGATATGCGTTTTCCCTGTGTATTTGAGCATCATAGGAAGATAAATTCTACTCTTGAAAATGTTAACTGGTCACTGAGACACAGAAAGCTATTATTCTTACCAGTTTTCAATAGTGAGTAGATTCTGTAGGGGTGGAATTTTAAGATGTAAGTATACTGTTTTTCTACACTCAAATTCCCTTCCCCTTATCATAGAAATTGACCAGCGAAGTGTGCTGCTGACTTTTCAGAATCCATGTACATATAATCCATTACGTTATTAGATATAACATTGGTCAGAAAAGCATACTGTGAAATGTTGCTTTTATTTAAACTCCCACTATTTTCACTACATGGTTTCAAGATTTTACTTCATTATTGTCCTCTGGTGGTGGGCTCTGTGAACTGCATATTTACGGGTCTGGAGCACATATCTTCCCGGAGGTATACAACTCCTCAGGTACCAGCTAAAGAGTAGATGATAAGAAGCATTCAGATTTATTAAAACTCATTAAGAATATCAGTAGCCTGACTGTTGTTTCTAGAAATATAAAATATTTATCCTTCTGTTGTCAAACAACCATATTTCATGAAAAGAAGTATAAATCCTTTTTTGCTTGCAATAGAAGAACAATAATTGAAGATATTCTTCATTTGGACCAAATACCTTCTCTGAAAATATAAGTTAAAATAGGAGTTGAAATTTGCAAACTTTTCTTTAGGAAATAAAACTTCACATATAATTTCAAATTATAATTTAGTTTTACCTTAAATTTAAATATCTATATTGAATTTAATTTAAGGAAGGAAGGAAGGAAGAAAGAAGAAAAGAAGGAAAGAAGGAAAGAAAGAAAGAAAGAAAGGACGGAGGGAGGGAGGGACGGTGGGAGGAAGGAAGGAAGGAAGGGAGGAGGGAAGGAAGGAAAAAAGAAAGAAAGAAAGAAGATAAAGTAAAATAAAATAAAGTAAAATATAATAAAGTTATTAAATTAAAAATTACTTATTAAGAAAAAAAAACGAACGGATAGAACCTTTGGATAAATGGTGGAAGCAAAGCTATACAGACAAAATCTCATACAGAAGCATACACTTACAAACTCACAAAAAGAGGAATAGGGGGAAAAAATCATAAATCTTGCTCTCAAAGTCCACCTCCTCAATTTGGGATGATTCTTTGTCTCAATGAGGGAAGGAAAGAAGGAAGGAAGGAAGGAAGGAAAGAAAGAAAGAAAGAAAGAAAGAAAGAAAGAAAGAAAGAAAGAAAGAAAGAAAGAAAGAAAGAGAGAAAGAGAGAAAGAAAGAATTTAAAGTAATATAAAATAAAGTTATTAAAATAAAAATAATTATTAAGAAAAAAATTTTTTAAAAAAACAGATAGAACCCTAGAACAAATGGTGGAAGCAAAGCTATACAGGCAAAATCTCACAGAGAAGCATACACATACACACTCACAAAAAGAGGTAAAGGGGAAAAAAATGATAAATCTTGCTCTCAAAGTCCACCTCCTCAATTTGGGATGATTCGTTGTCTATTCATGTATTCCACAGATGCAGGGTACATCAAGTTGATTGTGGAGCTTTAATCCGCTGCTTCTGAGGCTGCTGGGAGAGATTTCCCTTTCTGTTCTTTGTTTGCACCGCTCCCAGGGGCTCAGCTTTGGATTTGGCCCCGCCTCTGCGTGTAGGTCACTGGAGGGCGTCTGTTTTTCACTCAGACAAGACGGGGTTAAAGGAGCCGCTGATTCGGGGGCTCTGGCTCACTCAGGCCGGGGGGAGGGAGGGGCACGGAGTGCGGGGCGAGCCTGCGGCGCCACGGGCCGGCGTGACTTTGCACCAGCCTGAGGCTCACCGTGCGTTCTCCCGGGGAAGTTGTCCCTGGATCCCGGGAACCTGGCAGTGGCGGGCTGCACAGGCTCCGCGGAAGCGGGGTGTGGATAGTGACCTGTGCTCGCACACAGCCTTCTTGGTGGCGGCAGCAGCAGCCTTAGCGTCTCATGCCCGTCTCTGGGGCCCGCGCTTTTAGCCACGACTCGCGCCCGTCTCTGGAGCTCCTTTAAGCAGCGCTCTTAATCCCCTCTCCTCGCGCAGTAGGAAACAAAGAGGGAAGAAAATGTCTCTTGCCTCTTCGGCAGCTCCAGATCTTTTCCCGGACTCCCTCCCGGCTAGCCGTGGTGCACTAACCCCTTCAGGCTATGTTCACGCCACCAACCCCAGTCCTCTCCCTGCGCTCCGACTAAAGCCCGATCCTCAGCTTGCAGCCCCGCCCACCCCCGCGGCTGAGCAGACAAACCTCTCGGGCTGGTGAGTGCCAGTTGGCACCTATCCTCTGTGCGGGAATCTCTCCGCTTTCCCTCCGCACCCCTGTGGCTGTGCTCTCCTCCGCGGCTCCTAAGCTTCCCCCCTCCGCCACGCGCACTCTCCTCCCGCGAAGGGGCTTCCTAGTGTGTGGAATCCTTTCCTCCTTCACAGCTCCCTCCCACTGGTGCAGGTCCCGTCCCTATTCTTTTGTCTCTGTTTTTTCTTTTTTTCTTTGGCCCTACCCAGGTATGTGGGGAGTTTCTTGCCTTTTGGGAGGTCTGAGGTCTTCTGCCAGCGTTCAGTAGGTGTTCTGTAGGAGTTGTTCCACGTGTAGATGTATTTCTGGTGTATCTGTGGGGAGGAAGGTGATCTCCGCGTCTTACTCTTCCGCCATCTTCCCCTCCCAGGTATCCGTTTTTCCTAGACTTTTCTTTCTTCAGCTCACAAAGGGGCCCCTGAGGATTAAGCAGAGGAACGTCAGGGTTTCTTCCAGGCCAGCTTCAGCCCTGGGATGTTCAGGGCAGACTCTCATTACAAACCTCAGTTTCTGAGGCTCCTGGCTTATGGCCATTTAGTATAGAAGGAGGCTCCTGGCTGGGGAAGGCTCAGACAAAACGATGCAGGTTCTAATCTGTGGCAGTGGGCAGTGGGGGGCGGGGGGTGTCAGTGCAGGAAGAGGCATTCGCTGCCTTAGGCATTTAAACCATTGCCTTCTCTTCAGGATGACTCACCTGCAAGATTCTGTGGGGTCCGCCTCCTGCCACCATGCTACAATTGCCGGATTTTGGGTCTGGAGCAACCCAGGTCTTCGTCCGGCATTTCCAGAGAGTGCTTTCTCTTCGGAGCACGTCTGGGGACTGGCTTCTCTGCTTCCACCTTGGCTGGCGAGGCCAAAGGAGCATCTTCCATGGGGAAGAGAGGGAAGACATTCCAGTTTGGAAGAACAAAAGCAAAGACACACTCTTCTCTACCTTGTCCTGCCCCAAATATAAATTCATAGCACCTTCACATTTTTATAACTATGGACTTAAAAAGACCAAGAGATTAAGGGGCCTACCCAGTGTTACACAGGTAGTGGAGAGGTGTTCTGCTCAATGGTTAGGTTCATGGTGGGGCTCCGGATTTACAGCTGATAGGAATGCGAGGACAAGCTCATGCCATTTCAAACATTTCCAAGTGGTACTGAGAGAGATGTTGAAGGTGCAAAATGAGGGTGCTGAATGACCTCACAAAGTGGGGATGGTGGGCCCATTTTAACATGAAATTGAAAATAAGTTCATGACAAAAGGACATAATAGAAAATGACAACATAATCATAACACTCCCCTCTCCCCTGGAAGTAAAATTCATTAGAATCCTCTCTCTCTCCACCATGAAAGGATGAGATAAAGTCTCAGCAGCAGCCCCCGTGAAAAACATGGTCAACAGGGTGAAGAGGTGTCACTAAGACCATATGGTGCGACTCAGAGAAGCAAAGAGACAGCTCTGCCCTTAGCCTGATGAGGCCCACAGGAAGGAACATGTGTGGCAACCTTGGATAGTGTGGCAATGAGAGAGAACCTTCTTTAGGAGGGGACTCCCTGCTGCCACCTTGAAAAAGCAAATATGGGACATTCGTTTACTGTGGCTCTTGCAGAGGCGATGTGCCCAGAGGTTGGGCCACCCTGCTTGACAATCAAAGCACCTTGTATTCCTGTGCTGCTTGAAAGCTCCAATCGCCGGATTTTGGGTCTGGGGCAACCCAGGTCTTCGTCCGACCATTCCAGAGAGTGCTTTCTCTTCGGAGCACGTCTGGGGACTGGCTTCTCTGCTTCTACCTTAGCTGGCGTGGCCAAAGGAACATCCCCGTAGAGCCGGTAGCCACCAACCAGGCAGTATGTCTCCCCATGCCAGCCCAACTGCGTTTCTCCACACCCGCGGTACAGGACATGGTAGTGACCAGGTGTAGGATGAGAAGCGGGAGCCACTGCTGCTGCAAAGAAAGTCAGAACTGATCAGTCACTTCTGCTGTGCACAGTCTCCTGCCAGAATTTCCCTCTCTCATGTCTCTCCCAGTTTCTGGCTGAAGACCTTTTAATCTACTTGACGTCCAAAACACAGCCTTGGCGCATCATCTCTATGAGTCCCTAGAGAAGGGACACTGGCTGCAAAAGCAATCCCTAGAGCCTAGGGCTGCAGCACATGAGGAAGTCTCTTCACCATTCCCAGGGAAAACAGTAGAACCCGAAAGTAATTGCAATCATGATCCTCTCCATCTCTCCCTTCCACAACAGAGAAAACATTTCTTGCAGTCTGTCACTTCTGAGGCTTTCATGGAAATGTCTTTCAAGTTTTGGAAAAAAATAGTCTAATATAAATTGGTTAAGAACCCCGCCCACCTTGGCAACCCCTCTTGGGCCCCATTTATACTGCCTATTTCAACCACACTGAACTCTAGCTGTCTAATACTTTTATGTCGATTAGAACAAGGCCAAATACTGAGGCAGAGTGATCAGGAGACTCAGAACCGGGTTCTGGGTACCAAGTCTAGGCTCACATCAACCCAGCCTCCTGGGACACCATCTCCTCAGCCCTCCAGTCTCATTAGCACTTCATCACCGCCCCCCCTTCGTTCTTACGGTCTTCCCATCAATATGGCAACACCCTCTCCCCTAGTACTCAGCAACTCAGTAAGGGATGTGTCTGAGGGGACCGATATAGATGTCTACATGATAGCACAGTGGTGCCTGGGTTTGAAGGTGCGGTTCAAGAGTGGCCCTGTTCCTCAAACCGCTCCATTTGCAATTTGCCAACAAAAATGCGCTTGTCTTTTGTTAAGAGGCCAATCAGGAAAGGGTCTGAATGGAAGCATCCTGTAGCCCAAAGGGTAAGGCTACATTTATAAGGCTCAGAACCGTCCTGCACACTTGTCCAGGGATGAGCTTTCACTTGTCCTCAGCAGTGAGAACTGTGCGTCCCTGAAGGCGTCCCAGGTCACTGGTATTACTTACATCTGGGAAAGTGCTCAGCTGTACGTAGTTGGCAACCCCCACAGGAACATGTGCCAGCCGGGTGAGGTTGTGTGTATATCACACCTCCTGTAGAGTTGCCCTGTCTGGGTGTACCTGCTGCACTGCCCACCCAGGGAACAGAGCACAGGTTAGAGTACACAGACACTACCCGGTCACACATTCTCACACAGACAGCCAAAAAGATTGGTATCTGGTGGAGAACGGGTAGAGAAGTTTCTCTGAGTGCAGCCCGTTTGCACAGTTATGCTGCCATGGAAACCCTGAGAACGCCTGTGAGGGCATCACTACCCAGTGACGTCATATATGGAACCTTTGACTTGAGGGGCAGGCTTGAGGAGGAGGGGCAGTTTTGTGGAGGAGAACAGGGTAGAGGCAAAGGTACTCTGCCTCGCCCCTCACCCCTGGGCCTCCCCACCCACGCCCCAGTCTAGTAGACACCCCACGTGGGGCGTGCCGGTGGGCTGGCACAGCCGCAGGGGCCACAGGAGGGCAAGAGACACCCATATTCTGAGTTTGGCTTGAGAGACAAGATTAACGTAAGAGACAGCTAGGTTGTATGGCACTGACCCTAAGAGGCAGAGATTTGTGTGGCCTGGGGAATCAGGGAAGGCTCCTTGGCAGTCGGCCTGAAGGACAAGTGAGATTTGGACCCATGCGGAAGAGAGGGAAGACATTCCAGTTTGGAAGAATAAAGGAAAAGACACACTCTTCTCGACCTTGTCGTGCCCCAAATATAAATCCATAGCACCGTCACATTTTTACAACTGAGGACTTAAAGAAACCAAGAGGCTACGGGGCCTACCCAGTGTTACACAGGTAGTGGAGAGGCGTTCTGCTCAATGGTTAGGTTCATGTCGGGGCTCCAGATTTACAGCTAATAGGAATGTGAGGACAAGCTCATGCCATTTCAAATATTTCCAAGTGATACTGAGAGAGATGTTAAAGGAGCAAAAGGAGGGTGCTGAATGACCTCACAAAGTGGAAATGGTGGGCCCATTTTAACATGAAATTGAAAACAAATTCATGACACAAGGACATAATAGAAAATGACAACATAATCATTACACTCCCCTCTCCCCTAGAAGTAAAACTCATTAGAATCCTCTTTCTCTCCACCATGAAAGGATGAGAGAAAGACTCAGCAGCAGCTCCCATGAAAAACATGGTCAACAGTGTGAAGAGGTGTTTCTAAGACGATTTGGTCCGACTCAGAGAAGGAAAGAGACAACTCTGCCCTTAGCCTGATCAAGCCTACGGGAAGGAACATTTGCGGCAGGCTTTGATAGTGTGGCAATGAGAGACAACCTTCTTTAGGAGGGGACTCCCTGTTGCCGACCTCGAAAAAGCAAAGGTGGGACATTCGTTCACTGGGGCTGTTGCAGAGGCGATGTGCCCGGGAGGTAGAGACTGCTTCGACTACCATTTTAGAGGTTGGGCCACCCTGGTTGAAAACCACAGCACCTTCTATTCCTAAACTGCTTGAATCAGCGGGTGCACGTTAGGACACACGAAGTCAGGCCCCATTGGAGCAGATTGCCTTTGGGAATGGTAGAATGTAAAATGTGAAGGGGAATGCTCTGGAGGAGCTTTGTCATGGCAGGTGGGCCAGCATGAGACCATTCAGATTCTCCAAGGCTCCAGGGATTACTTGGCTGGGAGCATCCCTCTGATGTGGTGGGGGAACTTCTACCTTAATAGGACCTGGCTGGGCATCCGGGGGAGGCAGAATAAATGGTTTATTAACTACGAGAGCGAGAGACTCACCTGGGGGGTTCCACAAAAGCACTTAAAAAGACTTGTACCTGGATTCTTGAGCCAACCCTAAGAAAACTTATCTAGATGTGGAGTAGGGCTCAGGAAGCTGCACTTTTAATAAGCTTCCTGGGCAGTCCCACCACAGTGGTCCATGGATAGAATGACCAAATTATTGTGTATTCTCGGTTGCTTTTGGGAGTCAAAGCGGGCAATATGAGAAACCGCAGCAGCCCTACGTATAAACAGGGAATATTCAAGGCAAACAGAGGTGTTTAGTTATTCTATGCATGAATCAGATTTGAGAAAAGCTAGCCTGCTGGTTAAAGAACACAACCCTTACGACAGACAGACCAGATTCTGTCCTACTTACTTGTGTGATTTTGACCAAGTTCTTTTATCCTTCTGACTGTTTCTTCATATGGAAAAGAGCTATGGCTGTACATTTAGCACAATATTCTCTTTTGGCAAAAGTTGCTCTGGGTCCATGTGTGCTCTCTGCAACGTAATCCTTTACAGTGCGCAAGCATTTTTAAGTTGTTTGGTGAAGTACTACACTTGACTTTTAACTGTTCATTACTTCGGGCAAAGCTTATGTAGTGCTGCAGAGACTAGAACCTATGCAGAGATAGTGAGAGGATGTTATAAGCTTACTCTGCCGGTTTATGAAAAACTTTTAACCTTTTCTCCTCTTCCTCAACCTGCCACCAAGAGATGAGAAAGAAGGCAGAGCCTGGAAATGCACACCAAGCAATACTTCTGGGGAGTTAGTTGGAGCGGGAGGGCTGACGCCTGAGCCCAGCTCCGCTTAGCCGTGCGGGTCCGCGGCGTGTCCAGCGGCTGTGGCGGAACCCGAGGGTGGTGGGCGTGGGCCCGTGTCGCGGCTGCACTGGAGCGGTGAGTGAGGGCCATGGGCCGTTGTTGCGCGGCCGCCACATTCCCAGACCGCCCGCCAGCCCTCCTGGTTCCTTCGCCGCTCCCCGCCGCCGGGAGCCGGGAGCCCAGAGAAGCCCGCAAACGGGCACCTGCGCCCGCCGCCCGGAGATACACCAGAAATACATCTACACGAGGAACAACTCCTACATAACACCTACTGAACTCTGGCAGAAGACCTCAGACCTCCCAAAAGGGAAGAAAGTCCCCACGTACCTGGACGTGTGGATGAAAGGCTCTTGGTGCTGCAGCCAGGAGGCAGTGCTGTGCCTCTGAGGTGGGAGAGTCAACTGCAGGACGCTGGTCCACAAGAGACCTCCCAGCTCCACATAATATCAAATGGCGAAAATCTCCCAGAGATCTCCATCTCAACCACAGCACGCAGAATCACTCAACGACCAGCAAGCTACAGTGCTGGACACCCTATGGCAAACAACTAGCAAGACAGGAACACAACCCCACCCATTAGCAGAGAGGCTGCCGAAAATCATAATAAGTCCACAGACACCCCAAAACACACCAACAGACGTGGACCTGCCTACCAGAAAGACAAGATCCAGCCTCATCCACCAGAACACAGGCACTACTGCGCTCCACCTGGAAGCCTACACAACCCACTGAAACAACTTTAGCCACTGGGGACAGACACCAAAAACAAAGGGAACTACGAACGTGCAGCCTGCAAAAAGGAGACCCAAAACACAGTAAGAGAAGCAAAATGAGAAGACAGAGAAACACACATCAGATGATGGAGCAAGATAAAAACACACCAGACCTAACAAATGGAGAGGAAATAGGCAGTCTACCTGAAAGAGAATTCAGAATAATGATAGTAAAGGGGATCCAATATCTTGGAAATAGAATAGACAAAATGCAAGACACATTTAACAAGGACCTAAAAGAACTAAAGATGAAACAAACAACGATGAACAATACAAGAAATGAAATTAAAAATACTCTAGATGGGATTAATAGCAGAATAACAGGCAGAAGAACGGATAAGTGACCTGGAAGATAAAATAGTGGAAATAACTACTGCAGAGCAGAATAAAGAAAAAAGAATGCAAAGAACTGAGGACAGTCTCAGAGGCATCTGGGACAACATTAGACGCACCAACGTTCAAATTATAGGAGTTCCAGAAGAAGAAGAGAAAAACAAAGGGACTGAGAAAATATTTGAAGAGATTATAGTTGAAAACTTCCCTAATATGGGAAAGGAAATAGTTAATCAACTCCAGGAAGCACAGAGTCTCATACAGGATAAATCCAAGGAGAAATACGCCAAGACACATATTAATGAAACTGTCAAAAATTAAATTCAAAGAAAACATATTAAAAGCAGCAAGGGAAAAACAACAAATAACACACAAGGGAATCCCCATAAGGTTAAAAGCTGATCTTTCAGCAGAAACTCTGCAAGCCAGAAGGGACGGGACTGGCAGGACATATTTAAAGTGATGAAGGAGAAGAACCTACAACCAAGATTACTCTCCCCAGCAAGGATCTCATTCAGATTTGATGGAGCAATTAAAAGCTTTAGAGACAAGCAAAAGCTGAGAGAGTTCAGCACCACCAAACCAGCTTTACAACAAAGGCTAAAGGAACTTCTCTAGGCAAGAAACCCAACAGAAGGAAAAGACCTACAATAACGAACACAAAACAATTAAGAAAATGGGAATAGGAACATACATATAGAAAATTACCTTAAATGTAAATAGACTAAATGCTCCCACCAAAAGACACAGATTGGCTGAATGGATACAAAAACAAGACCCATATAGATGCTGTCTACAAGAGACCCGCTTCAGACCTAGAGACACATACAGACCAAAAGTAAGGGGATGGAAAAAGATATTCCATGCAAATGGAAACCAAAAGAAAGCTGGAGTAGCAATTCTCATATCAGTCAAAATAGACTTTAAAATAAAGACTATTAGAAGAGACAAAGGACACTACATAATGATCAAGGGATCGATCCAAGAAGAAGATATAACAATTGTAAATATGTATGCACCCAACATAGGAGCACCTCAATACATAAGGCAAATACTAATAGCCCTAAAAGGAGAAATCGACAGTAACACATTCATAGTAGGGGACTTTAACACCCCACTTTCACCAATGGACAGATCATCCAAAATGAAAATAAATAAGGAAACACAAGCTTTAAATGATACGTTAAACAAGATGGACTTAATTGATATTTATAGGACATTCAATCCAAAAACAACAGAATACACATTTTTCTCAAGTGCTCGTGGGACATTCTCCAGGATAGATCATATCTTGGGTCACAAATGAAGCCTTGGTAAATTTAAGGAAATTGAAATTGTATCAAGTACCTTTTCCGACCAAAACGCTATGAGACTAGACATCAATTACAGGAAAAGATCTGTAAAAAATACAATCACGTGGAGGCTAAACAATACACTACTGAATAACGAAGTGATCACTGAAGAAGTCAAAGAGGAAATCAAAAAATACCTAGAAGCAAATGACAATGGAGACACGACGACCCAAAACTTATGGGATGCAGCAAAAGCGCTTCTAAGAGGGAAGTTTATAGCAATGCAATCCTACCTTAAGAAACAGGAAACATCTCGAATAAAAAACCTAAACTTGCATCTAAAGCAATCAGAGAAAGAAGAAGAAAAAAAGCCCAAAGTTAGCAGAAGGACAGAAATCATAAAGATCAGATCAGAAATAAATGAAAAAGAAATGAAGGAAACGATAGCAAAGATCAATAAAACTAAAAGCTGGTTCTTTGAGAAGAGAAACAAAATTGATAAACCATTAGCCAGATTCATCAAGAAAAAAAGGGAGAAGAGTCAAATCAATAGAATCGGAAATGAAAAAGGAGAAGTAACAACTGACACTGCAGAAATACAAAAGATCATGAGAGATTACTACAAGCAACTCTATGCCAATAAAATGGACAACATGGAGGAAGTGGACAAATTCTTAGAAATGCACAAGGTGCCAAGACTGAATCAGGAAAAAACAGAAAACATGAAAAGACCAATCACAAGCACTGAAATTGAAACTGTGATTAAAAATCTTCCAACAATCAAAAACCCAGGACCAGATGGCTTCACAGGCGAATTCTATCAAACGTTTAGAGAAGAGTTAACACCTATCCTTCTCAAACCCTTCCAAAATATAGCAGAGGGAGGAACACTCCCAAACTCATTCTACGAGACCACCATCACCCTGATACCAAAACCAGACAAGGATGTCACAAAGAAAGGAAACTACAGGCCAATATAACTGATGAACATAGATGCAAAAATCCTGAACAAAATACTAGCAAACAGAATCCAACAGCACATTCAAAGGATCATACACCATGATCAAGTGGGGTTTATTCCAGGAATGCAAGGATTCTTCAATATACGCAAATCAATCAATGTGATACACCATATTAACAGACTGAAGGAGAAAAACCATATGGTCATCTCAATAGATGCAGAGAAAGCTTTCGACAAAATTCAACACCCATTTATGATAAAAACCCTGCAGAAAATAGGCATAGAGGGAACTTTCCTCAACATAATAAAGGCCATATATGACAAACCCACAGCCAACACCATCCTCAATGGTGAAAAACTGAAAGAATTTCCACTAAGATCAGGAAAAAGACAAGGTGGCCCACTCCCACCACTCTTATTCAACATCATTTTGGAAGTTTTAGCCACAGCAATCAGAGAAGAAAAGGAAATAAAGGGAATCCAAATCGGAAAAGAAGAAGTAAAGCTGTCACTGTTTGCAGATGACATGATACTATACATAGAGAATCCTAAAGATGCTACCAGAAAACTACTAGAACTAATCAATGAATTCGGTAAAGTTGCAGGAAACAAAATTAATGCACAGAAATCTCTTGCATTCCTATACACTAATGATGAAAAATCTGAAAGTGAAATGAAGAAAACACTCCCATTTACCATTGCAACAAAAAGAATAAAATATCTACGAATAAACCTACCTAAGGAGACAAAAGACCTATACGAAGAAAATTATAAGACACTGATGTAAGAAATTACAGATGATACAAATAGATGGAGAGATATACCATGTTCTTGGATTGGAAGAACCAACATTGTGAAAATGACTCTACTACCCAAATCAATCTACAGGTTCAATGCAATCCCTATCAAACTATCACTGGCATTTTTCACAGAACTAGAAGTAAAAATTTCACAATTTGTATGGAAACACAAAAGACCCCAAATAGCCAAAGCTATCTTGAGAATGAAACACGGAGCTGGAGGAATCAGGCTACCTGAGTTCAGACTCTACTACAAAGCTACAGTAATCAAGACAGTATGGTACTGGCACAAAAACCGAAAGATAGATCAATGGAACAGGATAGAAAGCCCAGAGATAAACCCACACACATATGGTCACCTTATCTTTGATAAAGGAGGCAGGAATGTACAGTGGAGAAAGGACAGCCTCTTCAATAAATTGTGCTGGGAAAACTGGACAGGTACATGTCAAAGTATGAGATTAGATCACTCCCTAACAGCATACACAAAAATAAGCTCAAAATGGATTAAAGACCTAAATGTAAAGCCAGACACTATCAAACTCTTAGAGGAAATCATAGGCAGGGCACTCTATGACATAAATCACAGCAAGATCCTTTTTGACCCACCTCCTAGAGAAATGGAAATAAAAACAAAAATAAAGAAATGGGACCTAATGAAACTTCAAAGCTTTTGCACAGCAAAGGAAACCATAAACAAGACCAAAAGACAACCCTCAGAATGGGAGAAAATATTTGCAAATGAAGCAAGTGACAAGGGATTAATGTCCAAAATTTATAAGAAGCTCATGCAGCTCAATGAGAAAAAAAAAAACAACGAAATCCAAAAATGGGCAGAAGACCTAAATAGACAATTCCCCAAAGAAGATATACAGACTGCCAACAAACACATGAAACAATGCTCAACATCATTAATCATTAGGGAAATGCAAATCAAAACTACAATGAGATATCATCTCACACCAGTCAGAATGGCCATCATCAAAAAATCTAGAAACAATAAATGCTGGAGAGGGTGTGGAGAAAAGGGAACACTCTTGCACTGCTGGTGGGAATGTGAATTGGTACAGCCACTATGGAGAACAGCATGGAGGTTCCTTAAAAAACTACAAATGACCCAGCAATCCCTCTACTGGGCATATACCCTGAGAAAACCAAAATTCAAAAAGAGTCATGTACCAAAATGTTCATTGCAGCTCTATTTACAATAGCCCGGAGATGGAAACAACCTAAGTGCCCGTCATCCGATGAATGGATAAAGAAGATGTGGCTCATATATACAATGGAATATTACTCAGCCATAAAAAGAAACGAAATTGAGCTATTTGTAATGAGGTGGATAGACCTAGAGTCTGTCATACAGAGTGAAGTAAGTCAGAAAGAGAAAGACAAATACCGTATGCTAACACATATATATGGAATTTAAGAAACAAAATGTCATGAAGAACCTGGGGGTAAGACAGGAATAAAGACAGAGACCTACTAGAGAATGAACTTGAGGATATGGGGAGGGGGAAGGGTAAGCTGTGACAAAGCGAGAGAGAGGCATAGACATATATACACTAACAAACGTAAGGTAGGTAACTAGTGGAAGCAGCCGCATAGCACAGAGATATCAGCTCGGTGCTTTGTGACCGCCTGGAGGGGTGGGATAGGGAGGGTGGGAGGGAGGGAGACGCAAGCCGGAAGAGATATGGGAACATATGTGTGTGTGTAACTGATTCACTTTGTTATAAAGCGGAAACTAAAACACCTTTGTAAAGCAATTATACCCCAATAAAGATGTTAAAAAAAAAAAAGAAAATATATAGGTGAAGTGTAAAAGGGTTGGAATAGATATACCATAACAGTAAAAACAAAACAAAACAACAACAACAAAACCGGAGTGGCTAAGAAAATATCAGAAAAAAATTACATTTTAAGACGAAAATTTTTACCAGACACAAAGACATTTTAAAATGATAAAATGATTATTCCATCTAGAATGCATAATAATTATAAACCTATATGCACGTAACAACAGGACTTCAAAATACAATGAAGCAAAATCGACACAACAGAAAAGAGAAACAGACAGTTCTACAATAATAGTCGTATACTTTAATACCCTTCTTTCAATAGCAGCACAGACAGAAAATCAACAAGAAAATAAAAACCTTGAACAGCATTATCAATCAAGTAGACCTAACAGCCATCTATAAAACATTCCACCCAACAGCATCAGAATATACATTCTTTTCAAATGCACATGGATATACTATATGCTAGAGCATAAAACAAATTTCAGTACATTTTAAAGGATATAAACCATACGAAGAGTGCTCTCAGGTGACAACAGAATGCAATAAGAAATCGTTAACAGAAAGAAATTTGTTGAAAATCACAAATGGAAATTAAAGAATATATTCCTAAATAATTCATGGGTCAAGTAAGAACTCATAAGGGGAATTAGAAATAATTTGAGATGAATTAAAATGAAAGTATAACATATTAATGCTTGATTGGTCCCACATACTCTTCTGAAAAGCAGAGGGGTTAGACAAAGAGATCTAAATTAATTAAAAAATCATTTATTATTCTGGGAATAAAAAGAACTGGGCTTAGTCTCAGTTTTGCCTTTATCTTTGTGTCTGTTGATTATCTTGGAATAGTCATTACATAATCAACATACAGTTGCCAGCTCAGGAATCAAATACTGTCATCTCTAGGGCTACCATAACAAGATACCACAAACTTGTTAGCTTAAAAGAACAGAAATTTATTTTATCACAGCTCTAGAGGCCAGAAGTTCAAACTCAAAGTGTTGAGAGGACCATGTTCTTTCTGACGCCTCAAGGGGAGGATCCTTCTTTGTCTTAACCAGATTCTGGTGGTGGCCATCAATCACTGGTGTTGGCAGTTTTTTGATTTGCAGCTGCATCACTCTGGTCTCTTTCACTCTTGTCACATGGAATTGTCTCTGTGTGTTTCTGTCTCTGGAAACAATTTGAATAGAAATTTCTATTTTTAAAAAACAAACTGTTGATTATTATGCTCTATTTAGATACTTCCTCTAACCCACACCCACCTCCATTTCCCCATATGTATTTGAGGAGGAAAGAGGAACTCCTGTGAGCTATCATATTGGAAAGAATCAATAATACAATGTTTTACTAGAGATGCCTCTTATCTAAAATATTTGAATTAAATATAAAATCTGGGGAAATGATCGCCCAGTTTCCCTCTTCTAGAGGCATGTTCTAAATGATAGGCAGCAGAATATTTTATACCCATGAGGTTTGCTGACATTATTGATTTGGGCCAGGATCTGTATTTTCTCTCTAAAGAAAACAGTATTCTCTCTTTACTTTCTTTAATATATAATGTTGGTGTCTTAAGTTTATTGTCAGAGAGGATGCTTATAGTTCAAATGATTTGGTTGTATTTCACCAGGATTATTACAAGATAGTCAAACAATGGCCGGGCTCCGGGATAGACCTCGGTCCCTTTGTTCCACTGGGATACTGATCTGAAAGCCACTGTTTTCTTATATTCCAAAGACCAAATAAATAAAACAAATAAATAAACAAACAAAAAAACAAGTACATGAAACTATTTTAAAACCAACTCTCTTTTCTTCCTCATCCATGTTAATTCTCTTCTACCTAAAATTACTTCCTGGAAGTGATTTTTATGTTTCTTAGAGCTTCTTTATGTATATATCCACACTAATGCATATAAAACTGTGCCTTGTAGATCTTATACTTTTGCCATTTGAATAACTATTTTCTCATGTCATATAGAGTTTATCCATTGTCCTAGATATGCATTTTCCCTGTGTATTTGAGCATCATAGGAAGATAAATTCTACTCTTGAAAATGTTAACTGGTCACTGAGACACAGAAAGCTATTATTCTTACCAGTTTTCAATAGTGAGTAGATTCTGTAGGGGTGGAATTTTAAGATGTAAGTATACTGTTTTTCTACACTCAAATTCCCTTCCCCTTATCATAGAAATTGACCAGCGAAGTGTGCTGCTGACTTTTCAGAATCCATGTACATATAATCCATTAGGTTATTAGATATAACATTGGTCAGAAAAGCATACTGTGAAATGTTGCTTTTATTTAAACTCCCACTATTTTCACTACATGGTTTCAAGATTTTACTTCATTATTGTCCTCTGGTGGTGGGCTCTGTGAACTGCATATTTACGGGTCTGGAGCACATATCTTCCCGGAGGTATACAACTCCTCAGGTACCAGCTAAAGAGTAGATGATAAGAAGCATTCAGATTTATTAAAACTCATTAAGAATATCAGTAGCCTGACTGTTGTTTCTAGAAATATAAAATATTTATCCTTCTGTTGTCAAACAACCATATTTCATGAAAAGAAGTATAAATCCTTTTTTGCTTGCAATAGAAGAACAATAATTGAAGATATTCTTCATTTGGACCAAATACCTTCTCTGAAAATATAAGTTAAAATAGGAGTTGAAATTTCCAAAATATTCTTTAGGAAATAAAACTCCACATATAATTTCAAATTATAATTTAGTTTTACCTTAAATTTAAATATCTATATTGAATTTAATTTAAGGAAGGAAGGAAGGAAGAAAGAAGAAAAGAAGGAAAGAAAGAAAGAAAGAAAGGACGGAGGGAGGGAGGGACGGTGGGAGGAAGGAAGGAAGGAAGGGAGGAGGGAAGGAAGGAAAAAAGAAAGAAAGAAAGAAGATAAAGTAAAATAAAATAAAGTAAAATATAATAAAGTTATTAAATTAAAAATTACTTATTAAGAAAAAAAAACGAACGGATAGAACCTTTGGATAAATGGTGGAAGCAAAGCTATACAGACAAAATCTCATACAGAAGCATACACTTACAAACTCACAAAAAGAGGAATAGGGGGAAAAAATCATAAATCTTGCTCTCAAAGTCCACCTCCTTAATTTGGGATGATTCTTTGTCTCAATGAGGGAAGGAAAGAAGGAAGGAAGGAAGGAAGAGAAAGAAAGAAAGAAAGAAAGAAAGAAAGAAAGAAAGAAAGAAAGAAAGAAAGAAAGAAAGAAAGAAAGAGAGAAAGAGAGAAAGAAAGAAGTTAAAGTAATATAAAATAAAGTTATTAAAATAAAAATAATTATTAAGAAAAAAATTTTTTAAAAAAACAGATAGAACCCTAGAACAAATGGTGGAAGCAAAGCTATACAGGCGAAATCTCACAGAGAAGCATACACATACACACTCACAAAAAGAGGTAAAGGGGAAAAAAATGATAAATCTTGCTCTCAAAGTCCACCTCCTCAATTTGGGATGATTCGTTGTCTATTCATGTATTCCACAGATGCAGGGTACATCAAGTTGATTGTGGAGCTTTAATCCGCTGCTTCTGAGGCTGCTGGGAGAGATTTCCCTTTCTGTTCTTTGTTTGCACCGCTCCCAGGGGCTCAGCTTTGGATTTGGCCCCGCCTCTGCGTGTAGGTCACTGGAGGGCGTCTGTTTTTCACTCAGACAAGACGGGGTTAAAGGAGCCGCTGATTCGGGGGCTCTGGCTCACTCAGGCCGGGGGGAGGGAGGGGCACGGAGTGCGGGGCGAGCCTGCGGCGCCACGGGCCGGCGTGACTTTGCACCAGCCTGAGGCTCACCGTGCGTTCTCCCGGGGAAGTTGTCCCTGGATCCCGGGAACCTGGCAGTGGCGGGCTGCACAGGCTCCGCGGAAGCGGGGTGTGGATAGTGACCTGTGCTCGCACACAGCCTTCTTGGTGGCGGCAGCAGCAGCCTTAGCGTCTCATGCCCGTCTCTGGGGTCCGCGCTTTTAGCCACGACTCGCGCCCGTCTCTGGAGCTCCTTTAAGCAGCGCTCTTAATCCCCTCTCCTCGCGCAGTAGGAAACAAAGAGGGAAGAAAATGTCTCTTGCCTCTTCGGCAGCTCCAGATCTTTTCCCGGACTCCCTCCCGGCTAGCCGTGGTGCACTAACCCCTTCAGGCTATGTTCACGCCACCAACCCCAGTCCTCTCCCTGCGCTCCGACTAAAGCCCGATCCTCAGCTTGCAGCCCCGCCCACCCCCGCGGCTGAGCAGACAAACCTCTCGGGCTGGTGAGTGCCAGTTGGCACCTATCCTCTGTGCGGGAATCTCTCCGCTTTCCCTCCGCACCCCTGTGGCTGTGCTCTCCTCCGCGGCTCCTAAGCTTCCCCCCTCCGCCACGCGCACTCTCCTCCCGCGAAGGGGCTTCCTAGTGTGTGGAATCCTTTCCTCCTTCACAGCTCCCTCCCACTGGTGCAGGTCCCGTCCCTATTCTTTTGTCTCTGTTTTTTCTTTTTTTCTTTGGCCCTACCCAGGTATGTGGGGAGTTTCTTGCCTTTTGGGAGGTCTGAGGTCTTCTGCCAGCGTTCAGTAGGTGTTCTGTAGGAGTTGTTCCACGTGTAGATGTATTTCTGGTGTATCTGTGGGGAGGAAGGTGATCTCCGCGTCTTACTCTTCCGCCATCTTCCCCTCCCAGGTATCCGTTTTTCCTAGACTTTTCTTTCTTCAGCTCACAAAGGGGCCCCTGAGGATTAAGCAGAGGAATGTCAGGGTTTCTTCCAGGCCAGCTTCAGCCCTGGGATGTTCAGGGCAGACTCTCATTACAAACCTCAGTTTCTGAGGCTCCTGGCTTATGGCCATTTAGTATAGAAGGAGGCTCCTGGCTGGGGAAGGCTCAGACAAAACGATGCAGGTTCTAATCTGTGGCAGTGGGCAGTGGGCGGCGGGGGGTGTCAGTGCAGGAAGAGGCATTCGCTGCCTTAGGCATTTAAACCATTGCCTTCTCTTCAGGATGACTCACCTGCAAGATTCTGTGGGGTCCGCCTCCTGCCACCATGCTACAATTGCCGGATTTTGGGTCTGGAGCAACCCAGGTCTTCGTCCGGCATTTCCAGAGAGTGCTTTCTCTTCGGAGCACGTCTGGGGACTGGCTTCTCTGCTTCCACCTTGGCTGGCGAGGCCAAAGGAGCATCTTCCATGGGGAAGAGAGGGAAGACATTCCAGTTTGGAAGAACAAAAGCAAAGACACACTCTTCTCTACCTTGTCCTGCCCCAAATATAAATTCATAGCACCTTCACATTTTTATAACTATGGACTTAAAAAGACCAAGAGATTAAGGGGCCTACCCAGTGTTACACAGGTAGTGGAGAGGTGTTCTGCTCAATGGTTAGGTTCATGGTGGGGCTCCGGATTTACAGCTGATAGGAATGTGAGGACAAGCTCATGCCATTTCAAACATTTCCAAGTGGTACTGAGAGAGATGTTGAAGGTGCAAAATGAGGGTGCTGAATGACCTCACAAAGTGGGGATGGTGGGCCCATTTTAACATGAAATTGAAAATAAGTTCATGACAAAAGGACATAATAGAAAATGACAACATAATCATAACACTCCCCTCTCCCCTGGAAGTAAAATTCATTAGAATCCTCTCTCTCTCCACCATGAAAGGATGAGATAAAGTCTCAGCAGCAGCCCCCGTGAAAAACATGGTCAACAGGGTGAAGAGGTGTTACTAAGACCATATGGTGCGACTCAGAGAAGCAAAGAGACAGCTCTGCCCTTAGCCTGATGAGGCCCACAGGAAGGAACATGTGTGGCAACCTTGGATAGTGTGGCAATGAGAGAGAACCTTCTTTAGGAGGGGACTCCCTGCTGCCACCTTGAAAAAGCAAATATGGGACATTCGTTTACTGTGGCTCTTGCAGAGGTGATGTGCCCAGAGGTTGGGCCACCCTGCTTGACAATCAAAGCACCTTGTGTTCCTGTGCTGCTTGAAAGCTCCAATCGCCGGATTTTGGGTCTGGGGCAACCCAGGTCTTCGTCCGACCATTCCAGAGAGTGCTTTCTCTTCGGAGCACGTCTGGGGACTGGCTTCTCTGCTTCTACCTTAGCTGGCGTGGCCAAAGGAACATCCCCGTAGAGCCGGTAGCCACCAACCAGGCAGTATGTCTCCCCATGCCAGCCCAACTGCGTTTCTCCACACCCGCGGTACAGGACATGGTAGTGACCAGGTGTAGGATGAGAAGCGGGAGCCACTGCTGCTGCAAAGAAAATCAGAACTGATCAGTCACTTCTGCTGTGCACAGTCTCCTGCCAGAATTTCCCTCTCTCATGTCTCTCCCAGTTTCTGGCTGAAGACCTTTTAATCTACTTGACGTCCAAAACACAGCCTTGGCGCATCATCTCTATGAGTCCCTAGAGAAGGGACACTGGCTGCAAAAGCAATCCCTAGAGCCTAGGGCTGCAGCACATGAGGAAGTCTCTTCACCATTCCCAGGGAAAACAGTAGAACCCGAAAGTAATTGCAATCATGATCCTCTCCATCTCTCCCTTCCACAACAGAGAAAACATTTCTTGCAGTCTGTCACTTCTGAGGCTTTCATGGAAATGTCTTTCAAGTTTTGGAAAAAAATAATCTAATATAAATTGGTTAAGAACCCCGCCCACCTTGGCAACCCCTCTTGGGCCCCATTTATACTGCCTATTTCAACCACACTGAACTCTAGCTGTCTAATACTTTTATGTCGATTAGAACAAGGCCAAATACTGAGGCAGAGTGATCAGGAGACTCAGAACCGGGTTCTGGGTACCAAGTCTAGGCTCACATCAACCCAGCCTCCTGGGACACCATCTCCTCAGCCCTCCAGTCTCATTAGCACTTCATCACCGCCCCCCCTTCGTTCTTACGGTCTTCCCATCAATATGGCAACACCCTCTCCCCTAGTACTCAGCAACTCAGTAAGGGATGTGTCTGAGGGGACCGATATAGATGTCTACATGATAGCACAGTGGTGCCTGGGTTTGAAGGTGCGGTTCAAGAGTGGCCCTGTTCCTCAAACCGCTCCATTTGCAATTTGCCAACAAAAATGCGCTTGTCTTTTGTTAAGAGGCCAATCAGGAAAGGGTCTGAATGGAAGCATCCTGTAGCCCAAAGGGTAAGGCTACATTTATAAGGCTCAGAACCGTCCTGCACACTTGTCCAGGGATGAGCTTTCACTTGTCCTCAGCAGTGAGAACTGTGCGTCCCTGAAGGCGTCCCAGCTCACTGGTATTACTTACATCTGGGAAAGTGCTCAGCTGTTCGTAGTTGGCAACCCCCACAGGAACATGTGCCAGCCGGGTGAGGTTGTGTGTATATCACACCTCCTGTAGAGTTGCCCTGTCTGGGTGTACCTGCTGCACTGCCCACCCAGGGAACAGAGCACAGGTTAGAGTACACATACACTACCCGGTCACACATTCTCACACAGACAGCCAAAAAGATTGGTATCTGGTGGAGAACGGGTAGAGAAGTTTCTCTGAGTGCAGCCCGTTTGCACAGTTATGCTGCCATGGAAACCCTGAGAACGCCTGTGAGGGCATCACTACCCAGTGACGTCATATATGGAACCTTTGACTTGAGGGGCAGGCTTGAGGAGGAGGGGCAGTTTTGTGGAGGAGAACAGGGTAGAGGCAAAGGTACTCTGCCTCGCCCCTCACCCCTGGGCCTCCCCACCCACGCCCCAATCTAGTAGACACCCCACGTGGGGCGTGCCGGTGGGCTGGCACAGCCGCAGGGGCCACAGGAGGGCAAGAGACACCCATATTCTGAGTTTGGCTTGAGAGACAAGATTAACGTAAGAGACAGCTAGGTTGTATGGCACTGACCCTAAGAGGCAGAGATTTGTGTGGCCTGGGGAATCAGGGAAGGCTCCTTGGCAGTCGGCCTGAAGGACAAGTGAGATTTGGACCCATGCGGAAGAGAGGGAAGACATTCCAGTTTGGAAGAATAAAGGAAAAGACACACTCTTCTCGACCTTGTCGTGCCCCAAATATAAATCCATAGCACCGTCACATTTTTACAACAGAGGACTTAAAGAAACCAAGAGGCTACGGGGCCTACCCAGTGTTACACAGGTAGTGGAGAGGCGTTCTGCTCAATGGTTAGGTTCATGTCGGGGCTCCAGATTTACAGCTAATAGGAATGTGAGGACAAGCTCATGCCATTTCAAATATTTCCAAGTGATACTGAGAGAGATGTTAAAGGAGCAAAAGGAGGGTGCTGAATGACCTCACAAAGTGGAAATGGTGGGCCCATTTTAACATGAAATTGAAAACAAATTCATGACACAAGGACATAATAGAAAATGACAACATAATCATTACACTCCCCTCTCCCCTAGAAGTAAAACTCATTAGAATCCTCTTTCTCTCCACCATGAAAGGATGAGACAAAGACTCAGCAGCAGCTCCCATGAAAAACATGGTCAACAGTGTGAAGAGGTGTTTCTAAGACGATTTGGTCCGACTCAGAGAAGGAAAGAGACAACTCTGCCCTTAGCCTGATCAAGCCTACGGGAAGGAACATTTGTGGCAGGCTTTGATAGTGTGGCAATGAGAGACAACCTTCTTTAGGAGGGGACTCCCTGTTGCCGACCTCGAAAAAGCAAAGGTGGGACATTCGTTCACTGGGGCTGTTGCAGAGGCGATGTGCCCGGGAGGTAGAGACTGCTTCGACTACCATTTTAGAGGTTGGGCCACCCTGGTTGAAAACCACAGCACCTTCTATTCCTAAACTGCTTGAATCAGCGGGTGCACGTTAGGACACACGAAGTCAGGCCCCATTGGAGCAGATTGCCTTTGGGAATGGTAGAATGTAAAATGTGAAGGGGAATGCTCTGGAGGAGCTTTGTCATGGCAGGTGGGCCAGCATGAGACCATTCAGATTCTCCAAGGCTCCAGAGATTACTTGGCTGGGAGCATCCCTCTGATGTGGTGGGGGAACTTCTACCTTAATAGGACCTGGCTGGGCATCCGGGGGAGGCAGAATAAATGGTTTATTAACTACGAGAGCGAGAGACTCACCTGGGGGGTTCCACAAAAGCACTTAAAAAGACTTGTACCTGGATTCTTGAGCCAACCCTAAGAAAACTTATCTAGATGTGGAGTAGGGCTCAGGAAGCTGCACTTTTAATAAGCTTCCTGGGCAGTCCCACCACAGTGGTCCATGGATAGAATGACCAAATTATTGTGTATTCTCGGTTGCTTTTGGGAGTCAAAGCGGGCAATATGAGAAACCGCAGCAGCCCTACGTATAAACAGGGAATATTCAAGGCAAACAGAGGTGTTTAGTTATTCTATGCATGAATCAGATTTGAGAAAAGCTAGCCTGCTGGTTAAAGAACACAACCCTTACGACAGACAGACCAGATTCTGTCCTACTTACTTGTGTGATTTTGACCAAGTTCTTTTATCCTTCTGACTGTTTCTTCATATGGAAAAGAGCTATGGCTGTACATTTAGCACAATATTCTCTTTTGGCAAAAGTTGCTCTGGGTCCATGTGTGCTCTCTGCAACGTAATCCTTTACAGTGCGCAAGCATTTTTAAGTTGTTTGGTGAAGTACTACACTTGACTTTTAACTGTTCATTACTTCGGGCAAAGCTTATGTAGTGCTGCAGAGACTAGAACCTATGCAGAGATAGTGAGAGGATGTTATAAGCTTACTCTGCCGGTTTATGAAAAACTTTTAACCTTTTCTCCTCTTCCTCAACCTGCCACCAAGAGATGAGAAAGAAGGCAGAGCCTGGAAATGCACACCAAGCAATACTTCTGGGGAGTTAGTTGGAGCGGGAGGGCTGACGCCTGAGCCCAGCTCCGCTTAGCCGTGCGGGTCCGCGGCGTGTCCAGCGGCTGTGGCGGAACCCGAGGGTGGTGGGCGTGGGCCCGTGTCGCGGCTGCACTGGAGCGGTGAGTGAGGGCCATGGGCCGTTGTTGCGCGGCCGCCACATTCCCAGACCGCCCGCCAGCCCTCCTGGTTCCTTCGCCGCTCCCCGCCGCCGGGAGCCGGGAGCCCAGAGAAGCCCGCAAACGGGCACCTGCGCCCGCCGCCCGGAGATACACCAGAAATACATCTACACGAGGAACAACTCCTACATAACACCTACTGAACTCTGGCAGAAGACCTCAGACCTCCCAAAAGGGAAGAAAGTCCCCACGTACCTGGACGTGTGGATGAAAGGCTCTTGGTGCTGCAGCCAGGAGGCAGTGCTGTGCCTCTGAGGTGGGAGAGTCAACTGCAGGACGCTGGTCCACAAGAGACCTCCCAGCTCCACATAATATCAAATGGCGAAAATCTCCCAGAGATCTCCATCTCAACCACAGCACGCAGAATCACTCAACGACCAGCAAGCTACAGTGCTGGACACCCTATGGCAAACAACTAGCAAGATAGGAACACAACCCCACCCTTTAGCAGAGAGGCTGCCGAAAATCATAATAAGTCCACAGACACCCCAAAACACACCAACAGACGTGGACCTGCCTACCAGAAAGACAAGATCCAGCCTCATCCACCAGAACACAGGCACTACTGCGCTCCACCTGGAAGCCTACACAACCCACTGAAACAACTTTAGCCACTGGGGACAGACACCAAAAACAAAGGGAACTACGAACGTGCAGCCTGCAAAAAGGAGACCCAAAACACAGTAAGAGAAGCAAAATGAGAAGACAGAGAAACACACATCAGATGATGGAGCAAGATAAAAACACACCAGACCTAACAAATGGAGAGGAAATAGGCAGTCTACCTGAAAGAGAATTCAGAATAATGATAGTAAAGGGGATCCAATATCTTGGAAATAGAATAGACAAAATGCAAGACACATTTAACAAGGACCTAAAAGAACTAAAGATGAAACAAACAACGATGAACAATACAAGAAATGAAATTAAAAATACTCTAGATGGGATTAATAGCAGAATAACAGGCAGAAGAACGGATAAGTGACCTGGAAGATAAAATAGTGGAAATAACTACTGCAGAGCAGAATAAAGAAAAAAGAATGCAAAGAACTGAGGACAGTCTCAGAGGCATCTGGGACAACATTAGACGCACCAACGTTCAAATTATAGGAGTTCCAGAAGAAGAAGAGAAAAACAAAGGGACTGAGAAAATATTTGAAGAGATTATAGTTGAAAACTTCCCTAATATGGGAAAGGAAATAGTTAATCAACTCCAGGAAGCACAGAGTCTCATACAGGATAAATCCAAGGAGAAATACGCCAAGACACATATTAATGAAACTGTCAAAAATTAAATTCAAAGAAAACATATTAAAAGCAGCAAGGGAAAAACAACAAATAACACACAAGGGAATCCCCATAAGGTTAAAAGCTGATCTTTCAGCAGAAACTCTGCAAGCCAGAAGGGACGGGACTGGCAGGACATATTTAAAGTGATGAAGGAGAAGAACCTACAACCAAGATTACTCTCCCCAGCAAGGATCTCATTCAGATTTGATGGAGCAATTAAAAGCTTTAGAGACAAGCAAAAGCTGAGAGAGTTCAGCACCACCAAACCAGCTTTACAACAAAGGCTAAAGGAACTTCTCTAGGCAAGAAACCCAACAGAAGGAAAAGACCTACAATAACGAACACAAAACAATTAAGAAAATGGGAATAGGAACATACATATAGAAAATTACCTTAAATGTAAATAGACTAAATGCTCCCACCAAAAGACACAGATTGGCTGAATGGATACAAAAACAAGACCCATATAGATGCTGTCTACAAGAGACCCGCTTCAGACCTAGAGACACATACAGACCAAAAGTAAGGGGATGGAAAAAGATATTCCATGCAAATGGAAACCAAAAGAAAGCTGGAGTAGCAATTCTCATATCAGTCAAAATAGACTTTAAAATAAAGACTATTAGAAGAGACAAAGGACACTACATAACGATCAAGGGATCGATCCAAGAAGAAGATATAACAATTGTAAATATGTATGCACCCAACATAGGAGCACCTCAATACATAAGGCAAATACTAATAGCCCTAAAAGGAGAAATCGACAGTAACACATTCATAGTAGGGGACTTTAACACCCCACTTTCACCAATGGACAGATCATCCAAAATGAAAATAAATAAGGAAACACAAGCTTTAAATGATACGTTAAACAAGATGGACTTAATTGATATTTATAGGACATTCAATCCAAAAACAACAGAATACACATTTTTCTCAAGTGCTCGTGGGACATTCTCCAGGATAGATCATATCTTGGGTCACAAATGAAGCCTTGGTAAATTTAAGGAAATTGAAATTGTATCAAGTACCTTTTCCGACCAAAACGCTATGAGACTAGACATCAATTACAGGAAAAGATCTGTAAAAAATACAATCACGTGGAGGCTAAACAATACACTACTGAATAACGAAGTGATCACTGAAGAAGTCAAAGAGGAAATCAAAAAATACCTAGAAGCAAATGACAATGGAGACACGACGACCCAAAACTTATGGGATGCAGCAAAAGCGCTTCTAAGAGGGAAGTTTATAGCAATGCAATCCTACCTTAAGAAACAGGAAACATCTCGAATAAAAAACCTAAACTTGCATCTAAAGCAATCAGAGAAAGAAGAAGAAAAAAGCCCAAAGTTAGCAGAAGGACAGAAATCATAAAGATCAGATCAGAAATAAATGAAAAAGAAATGAAGGAAACGATAGCAAAGATCAATAAAACTAAAAGCTGGTTCTTTGAGAAGAGAAACAAAATTGATAAACCATTAGCCAGATTCATCAAGAAAAAAAGGGAGAAGAGTCAAATCAATAGAATCGGAAATGGAAAAGGAGAAGTAACAACTGACACTGCAGAAATACAAAAGATCATGAGAGATTACTACAAGCAACTCTATGCCAATAAAATGGACAACATGGAAGAAGTGGACAAATTCTTAGAAATGCACAAGGTGCCAAGACTGAATCAGGAAAAAACAGAAAACATGAAAAGACCAATCACAAGCACTGAAATTGAAACTGTGATTAAAAATCTTCCAACAATCAAAAACCCAGGACCAGATGGCTTCACAGGCGAATTCTATCAAACGTTTAGAGAAGAGTTAACACCTATCCTTCTCAAACCCTTCCAAAATATAGCAGAGGGAGGAACACTCCCAAACTCATTCTACGAGGCCACCATCACCCTGATACCAAAACCAGACAAGGATGTCACAAAGAAAGGAAACTACAGGCCAATATAACTGATGAACATAGATGCAAAAATCCTGAACAAAATACTAGCAAACAGAATCCAACAGCACATTCAAAGGATCATACACCATGATCAAGTGGGGTTTATTCCAGGAATGCAAGGATTCTTCAATATACGCAAATCAATCAATGTGATACACCATATTAACAGACTGAAGGAGAAAAACCATATGGTCATCTCAATAGATGCAGAGAAAGCTTTCGACAAAATTCAACACCCATTTATGATAAAAACCCTGCAGAAAATAGGCATAGAGGGAACTTTCCTCAACATAATAAAGGCCATATATGACAAACCCACAGCCAACACCATCCTCAATGGTGAAAAACTGAAAGAATTTCCACTAAGATCAGGAAAAAGACAAGGTTGCCCACTCCCACCACTCTTATTCAACATCATTTTGGAAGTTTTAGCCACAGCAATCAGAGAAGAAAAGGAAATAAAGGGAATCCAAATCGGAAAAGAAGAAGTAAAGCTGTCACTGTTTGCAGATGACATGATACTATACATAGAGAATCCTAAAGATGCTACCAGAAAACTACTAGAACTAATCAATGAATTCGGTAAAGTTGCAGGAAACAAAATTAATGCACAGAAATCTCTTGCATTCCTATACACTAATGATGAAAAATCTGAAAGTGAAATGAAGAAAACACTCCCATTTACCATTGCAACAAAAAGAATAAAATATCTACGAATAAACCTACCTAAGGAGACAAAAGACCTATACGAAGAAAATTATAAGACACTGATGTAAGAAATTACAGATGATACAAATAGATGGAGAGATATACCATGTTCTTGGATTGGAAGAACCAACATTGTGAAAATGACTCTACTACCCAAATCAATCTACAGGTTCAATGCAATCCCTATCAAACTATCACTGGCATTTTTCACAGAACTAGAAGTAAAAATTTCACAATTTGTATGGAAACACAAAAGACCCCAAATAGCCAAAGCTATCTTGAGAACGAAACACGGAGCTGGAGGAATCAGGCTACCTGAGTTCAGACTCTACTACAAAGCTACAGTAATCAAGACAGTATGGTACTGGCACAAAAACCGAAAGATAGATCAATGGAACAGGATAGAAAGCCCAGAGATAAACCCACACACATATGGTCACCTTATCTTTGATAAAGGAGGCAGGAATGTACAGTGGAGAAAGGACAGCCTCTTCAATAAATTGTGCTGGGAAAACTGGACAGGTACATGTCAAAGTATGAGATTAGATCACTCCCTAACAGCATACACAAAAATAAGCTCAAAATGGATTAAAGACCTAAATGTAAAGCCAGACACTATCAAACTCTTAGAGGAAATCATAGGCAGGGCACTCTATGACATAAATCACAGCAAGATCCTTTTTGACCCACCTCCTAGAGAAATGGAAATAAAAACAAAAATAAAGAAATGGGACCTAATGAAACTTCAAAGCTTTTGCACAGCAAAGGAAACCATAAACAAGACCAAAAGACAACCCTCAGAATGGGAGAAAATATTTGCAAATGAAGCAAGTGACAAGGGATTAATGTCCAAAATTTATAAGAAGCTCATGCAGCTCAATGAGAAAAAAAAAAACAACGAAATCCAAAAATGGGCAGAAGACCTAAATAGACAATTCCCCAAAGAAGATATACAGACTGCCAACAAACACATGAAACAATGCTCAACATCATTAATCATTAGGGAAATGCAAATCAAAACTACAATGAGATATCATCTCACACCAGTCAGAAAGGCCATCATCAAAAAATCTAGAAACAATAAATGCTGGAGAGGGTGTGGAGAAAAGGGAACACTCTTGCACTGCTGGTGGGAATGTGAATTGGTACAGCCACTATGGAGAACAGCATGGAGGTTCCTTAAAAAACTACAAATGACCCAGCAATCCCACTACTGGGCATATACCCTGAAAAACCAAAATTCAAAAAGAATCATGTACCAAAATGTTCATTGCAGCTCTATTTACAATAGCCCGGAGATGGAAACAACCTAAGTGCCCGTCATCCGATGAATGGATAAAGAAGATGTGGCTCATATATACAATGGAATATTACTCAGCCATAAAAAGAAACGAAATTGAGCTATTTGTAATGAGGTGGAGAGACCTAGAGTCTGTCATACAGAGTGAAGTAAGTCAGAAAGAGAAAGACAAATACCGTATGCTAACACATATATATGGAATTTAAGAAACAAAATGTCATGAAGAACCTGGGGGTAAGACAGGAATAAAGACAGAGACCTACTAGAGAATGAACTTGAGGATATGGGGAGGGGGAAGGGTAAGCTGTGACAAAGCGAGAGAGAGGCATAGACATATATACACTAACAAACGTAAGGTAGGTAACTAGTGGAAGCAGCCGCATAGCACAGAGATATCAGCTCGGTGCTTTGTGACCGCCTGGAGGGGTGGGATAGGGAGGGTGGGAGGGAGGGAGACGCAAGCCGGAAGAGATATGGGAACATATGTATGTGTGTAACTGATTCACTTTGTTATAAAGCGGAAACTAAAACACCTTTGTAAAGCAATTATACCCCAATAAAGATGTTAAAAAAAAAAAAGAAAATATATAGGTGAAGTGTAAAAGGGTTGGAATAGATATACCATAACAGTAAAAACAAAACAAAACAACAACAACAAAACCGGAGTGGCTAAGAAAATATCAGAAAAAAATTACATTTTAAGACGAAAATTTTTACCAGACACAAAGACATTTTAAAATGATAAAATGATTATTCCATCTAGAATGCATAATAATTATAAACCTATATGCACGTAACAACAGGACTTCAAAATACAATGAAGCAAAATCGACACAACAGAAAAGAGAAACAGACAGTTCTACAATAATAGTCGTATACTTTAATACCCTTCTTTCAATAGCAGCACAGACAGAAAATCAACAAGAAAATAAAAACCTTGAACAGCATTATCAATCAAGTAGACCTAACAGCCATCTATAAAACATTCCACCCAACAGCATCAGAATATACATTCTTTTCAAATGCACATGGATATACTATATGCTAGAGCATAAAACAAATTTCAGTACATTTTAAAGGATATAAACCATACGAAGAGTGCTCTCAGGTGACAACAGAATGCAATAAGAAATCGTTAACAGAAAGAAATTTGTTGAAAATCACAAATGGAAATTAAAGAATATATTCCTAAATAATTCATGGGTCAAGTAAGAACTCATAAGGGGAATTAGAAATAATTTGAGATGAATTAAAATGAAAGTATAACATATTAATGCTTGATTGGTCCCACATACTCTTCTGAAAAGCAGAGGGGTTAGACAAAGAGATCTAAATTAATTAAAAAATCATTTATTATTCTGGGAATAAAAAGAACTGGGCTTAGTCTCAGTTTTGCCTTTATCTTTGTGTCTGTTGATTATCTTGGAATAGTCATTACATAATCAACATACAGTTGCCAGCTCAGGAATCAAATACTGTCATCTCTAGGGCTACCATAACAAGATACCACAAACTTGTTAGCTTAAAAGAACAGAAATTTATTTTATCACAGCTCTAGAGGCCAGAAGTTCAAACTCAAAGTGTTGAGAGGACCATGTTCTTTCTGACGCCTCAAGGGGAGGATCCTTCTTTGTCTTAACCAGATTCTGGTGGTGGCCATCAATCACTGGTGTTGGCAGTTTTTTGATTTGCAGCTGCATCACTCTGGTCTCTTTCACTCTTGTCACATGGAATTGTCTCTGTGTGTTTCTGTCTCTGGAAACAATTTGAATAGAAATTTCTATTTTTAAAAAACAAACTGTTGATTATTATGCTCTATTTAGATACTTCCTCTAACCCACACCCACCTCCATTTCCCCATATGTATTTGAGGAGGAAAGAGGAACTCCTGTGAGCTATCATATTGGAAAGAATCAATAATACAATGTTTTACTAGAGATGCCTCTTATCTAAAATATTTGAATTAAATATAAAATCTGGGGAAATGATCGCCCAGTTTCCCTCTTCTAGAGGCATGTTCTAAATGATAGGCAGCAGAATATTTTATACCCATGAGGTTTGCTGACATTATTGATTTGGGCCAGGATCTGTATTTTCTCTCTAAAGAAAACAGTATTCTCTCTTTACTTTCTTTAATATATAATGTTGGTGTCTTAAGTTTATTGTCAGAGAGGATGCTTATAGTTCAAATGATTTGGTTGTATTTCACCAGGATTATTACAAGATAGTCAAACAATGGCCGGGCTCCGGGATAGACCTCGGTCCCTTTGTTCCACTGGGATACTGATCTGAAAGCCACTGTTTTCTTATATTCCAAAGACCAAATAAATAAATAAATAAACAAACAAAAAAACAAGTACATGAAACTATTTTAAAACCAACTCTCTTTTCTTCCTCATCCATGTTAATTCTCTTCTACCTAAAATTACTTCCTGGAAGTGATTTTTATGTTTCTTAGAGCTTCTTTATGTATATATCCACACTAATGCATATAAAACTGTGCCTTGTAGATCTTATACTTTTGCCATTTGAATAACTATTTTCTCGTGTCATATAGAGTTTATCCATTGTCCTAGATATGCATTTTCCCTGTGTATTTGAGCATCATAGGAAGATAAATTCTACTCTTGAAAATGTTAACTGGTCACTGAGACACAGAAAGCTATTATTCTTACCAGTTTTCAATAGTGAGTAGATTCTGTAGGGGTGGAATTTTAAGATGTAAGTATACTGTTTTTCTACACTCAAATTCGCTTCCCCTTATCATAGAAATTGACCAGCGAAGTGTGCTGCTGACTTTTCAGAATCCATGTACATATAATCCATTAGGTTATTAGATATAACATTGGTCAGAAAAGCATACTGTGAAATGTTGCTTTTATTTAAACTCCCACTATTTTCACTACATGGTTTCAAGATTTTACTTCATTATTGTCCTCTGGTGGTGGGCTCTGTGAACTGCATATTTACGGGTCTGGAGCACATATCTTCCCGGAGGTATACAACTCCTCAGGTACCAGCTAAAGAGTAGATGATAAGAAGCATTCAGATTTATTAAAACTCATTAAGAATATCAGTAGCCTGACTGTTGTTTCTAGAAATATAAAATATTTATCCTTCTGTTGTCAAACAACCATATTTCATGAAAAGAAGTATAAATCCTTTTTTGCTTGCAATAGAACAATAATTGAAGATATTCTTCATTTGGACCAAATACCTTCTCTGAAAATATAAGTTAAAATAGGAGTTGAAATTTCCAAAATATTCTTTAGGAAATAAAACTCCACATATAATTTCAAATTATAATTTAGTTTTACCTTAAATTTAAATATCTATATTGAATTTAATTTAAGGAAGGAAGGAAGGAAGAAAGAAGAAAAGAAGGAAAGAAGGAAAGAAAGAAAGAAAGGACGGAGGGAGGGAGGGACGGTGGGAGGAAGGAAGGAAGGAAGGGAGGAGGGAAGGAAGGAAAAAAGAAAGAAAGAAAGAAGATAAAGTAAAATAAAATAAAGTAAAATATAATAAAGTTATTAAATTAAAAATTACTTATTAAGAAAAAAAAACGAACGGATAGAACCTTTGGATAAATGGTGGAAGCAAAGCTATACAGACAAAATCTCATACAGAAGCATACACTTACAAACTCACAAAAAGAGGAATAGGGGGAAAAAATCATAAATCTTGCTCTCAAAGTCCACCTCCTCAATTTGGGATGATTCTTTGTCTCAATGAGGGAAGGAAAGAAGGAAGGAAGGAAGGAAAGAAAGAAAGAAAGAAAGAAAGAAAGAAAGAAAGAAAGAAAGAAAGAAAGAAAGAAAGAGAGAAAGAGAGAAAGAAAGAAGTTAAAGTAATATAAAATAAAGTTATTAAAATAAAAATAATTATTAAGAAAAAAATTTTTTAAAAAAACAGATAGAACCCTAGAACAAATGGTGGAAGCAAAGCTATACAGGCGAAATCTCACAGAGAAGCATACACATACACACTCACAAAAAGAGGTAAAGGGGAAAAAAATGATAAATCTTGCTCTCAAAGTCCACCTCCTCAATTTGGGATGATTCGTTGTCTATTCATGTATTCCACAGATGCAGGGTACATCAAGTTGATTGTGGAGCTTTAATCCGCTGCTTCTGAGGCTGCTGGGAGAGATTTCCCTTTCTGTTCTTTGTTTGCACCGCTCCCAGGGGCTCAGCTTTGGATTTGGCCCCGCCTCTGCGTGTAGGTCACTGGAGGGCGTCTGTTTTTCACTCAGACAAGACGGGGTTAAAGGAGCCGCTGATTCGGGGGCTCTGGCTCACTCAGGCCGGGGGGAGGGAGGGGCACGGAGTGCGGGGCGAGCCTGCGGCGCCACGGGCCGGCGTGACTTTGCACCAGCCTGAGGCTCACCGTGCGTTCTCCCGGGGAAGTTGTCCCTGGATCCCGGGAACCTGGCAGTGGCGGGCTGCACAGGCTCCGCGGAAGCGGGGTGTGGATAGTGACCTGTGCTCGCACACAGCCTTCTTGGTGGCGGCAGCAGCAGCCTTAGCGTCTCATGCCCGTCTCTGGGGTCCGCGCTTTTAGCCACGACTCGCGCCCGTCTCTGGAGCTCCTTTAAGCAGCGCTCTTAATCCCCTCTCCTCGCGCAGTAGGAAACAAAGAGGGAAGAAAATGTCTCTTGCCTCTTCGGCAGCTCCAGATCTTTTCCCGGACTCCCTCCCGGCTAGCCGTGGTGCACTAACCCCTTCAGGCTATGTTCACGCCACCAACCCCAGTCCTCTCCCTGCGCTCCGACTAAAGCCCGATCCTCAGCTTGCAGCCCCGCCCACCCCCGCGGCTGAGCAGACAAACCTCTCGGGCTGGTGAGTGCCAGTTGGCACCTATCCTCTGTGCGGGAATCTCTCCGCTTTCCCTCCGCACCCCTGTGGCTGTGCTCTCCTCCGCGGCTCCTAAGCTTCCCCCCTCCGCCACGCGCACTCTCCTCCCGCGAAGGGGCTTCCTAGTGTGTGGAATCCTTTCCTCCTTCACAGCTCCCTCCCACTGGTGCAGGTCCCGTCCCTATTCTTTTGTCTCTGTTTTTTCTTTTTTTCTTTGGCCCTACCCAGGTATGTGGGGAGTTTCTTGCCTTTTGGGAGGTCTGAGGTCTTCTGCCAGCGTTCAGTAGGTGTTCTGTAGGAGTTGTTCCACGTGTAGATGTATTTCTGGTGTATCTGTGGGGAGGAAGGTGATCTCCGCGTCTTACTCTTCCGCCATCTTCCCCTCCCAGGTATCCGTTTTTCCTAGACTTTTCTTTCTTCAGCTCACAAAGGGGCCCCTGAGGATTAAGCAGAGGAACGTCAGGGTTTCTTCCAGGCCAGCTTCAGCCCTGGGATGTTCAGGGCAGACTCTCATTACAAACCTCAGTTTCTGAGGCTCCTGGCTTATGGCCATTTAGTATAGAAGGAGGCTCCTGGCTGGGGAAGGCTCAGACAAAACGATGCAGGTTCTAATCTGTGGCAGTGGGCAGTGGGCGGCGGGGGGTGTCAGTGCAGGAAGAGGCATTCGCTGCCTTAGGCATTTAAACCATTGCCTTCTCTTCAGGATGACTCACCTGCAAGATTCTGTGGGGTCCGCCTCCTGCCACCATGCTACAATTGCCGGATTTTGGGTCTGGAGCAACCCAGGTCTTCGTCCGGCATTTCCAGAGAGTGCTTTCTCTTCGGAGCACGTCTGGGGACTGGCTTCTCTGCTTCCACCTTGGCTGGCGAGGCCAAAGGAGCATCTTCCATGGGGAAGA
This sequence comes from Delphinapterus leucas, assembly GCF_059928025.1. Taxonomy (NCBI): domain Eukaryota; kingdom Metazoa; phylum Chordata; class Mammalia; order Artiodactyla; family Monodontidae; genus Delphinapterus; species Delphinapterus leucas. The sequence continues at coordinate 51,950,695 of NC_143145.1, forward strand.
GAGGGAAGACATTCCAGTTTGGAAGAACAAAAGCAAAGACACACTCTTCTCTACCTTGTCCTGCCCCAAATATAAATTCATAGCACCTTCACATTTTTATAACTATGGACTTAAAAAGACCAAGAGATTAAGGGGCCTACCCAGTGTTACACAGGTAGTGGAGAGGTGTTCTGCTCAATGGTTAGGTTCATGGTGGGGCTCCGGATTTACAGCTGATAGGAATGCGAGGACAAGCTCATGCCATTTCAAACATTTCCAAGTGGTACTGAGAGAGATGTTGAAGGTGCAAAATGAGGGTGCTGAATGACCTCACAAAGTGGGGATGGTGGGCCCATTTTAACATGAAATTGAAAATAAGTTCATGACAAAAGGACATAATAGAAAATGACAACATAATCATAACACTCCCCTCTCCCCTGGAAGTAAAATTCATTAGAATCCTCTCTCTCTCCACCATGAAAGGATGAGATAAAGTCTCAGCAGCAGCCCCCGTGAAAAACATGGTCAACAGGGTGAAGAGGTGTCACTAAGACCATATGGTGCGACTCAGAGAAGCAAAGAGACAGCTCTGCCCTTAGCCTGATGAGGCCCACAGGAAGGAACATGTGTGGCAACCTTGGATAGTGTGGCAATGAGAGAGAACCTTCTTTAGGAGGGGACTCCCTGCTGCCACCTTGAAAAAGCAAATATGGGACATTCGTTTACTGTGGCTCTTGCAGAGGCGATGTGCCCAGAGGTTGGGCCACCCTGCTTGACAATCAAAGCACCTTGTATTCCTGTGCTGCTTGAAAGCTCCAATCGCCGGATTTTGGGTCTGGGGCAACCCAGGTCTTCGTCCGACCATTCCAGAGAGTGCTTTCTCTTCGGAGCACGTCTGGGGACTGGCTTCTCTGCTTCTACCTTAGCTGGCGTGGCCAAAGGAACATCCCCGTAGAGCCGGTAGCCACCAACCAGGCAGTATGTCTCCCCATGCCAGCCCAACTGCGTTTCTCCACACCCGCGGTACAGGACATGGTAGTGACCAGGTGTAGGATGAGAAGCGGGAGCCACTGCTGCTGCAAAGAAAATCAGAACTGATCAGTCACTTCTGCTGTGCACAGTCTCCTGCCAGAATTTCCCTCTCTCATGTCTCTCCCAGTTTCTGGCTGAAGACCTTTTAATCTACTTGACGTCCAAAACACAGCCTTGGCGCATCATCTCTATGAGTCCCTAGAGAAGGGACACTGGCTGCAAAAGCAATCCCTAGAGCCTAGGGCTGCAGCACATGAGGAAGTCTCTTCACCATTCCCAGGGAAAACAGTAGAACCCGAAAGTAATTGCAATCATGATCCTCTCCATCTCTCCCTTCCACAACAGAGAAAACATTTCTTGCAGTCTGTCACTTCTGAGGCTTTCATGGAAATGTCTTTCAAGTTTTGGAAAAAAATAGTCTAATATAAATTGGTTAAGAACCCCGCCCACCTTGGCAACCCCTCTTGGGCCCCATTTATACTGCCTATTTCAACCACACTGAACTCTAGCTGTCTAATACTTTTATGTCGATTAGAACAAGGCCAAATACTGAGGCAGAGTGATCAGGAGACTCAGAACCGGGTTCTGGGTACCAAGTCTAGGCTCACATCAACCCAGCCTCCTGGGACACCATCTCCTCAGCCCTCCAGTCTCATTAGCACTTCATCACCGCCCCCCCTTCGTTCTTACGGTCTTCCCATCAATATGGCAACACCCTCTCCCCTAGTACTCAGCAACTCAGTAAGGGATGTGTCTGAGGGGACCGATATAGATGTCTACATGATAGCACAGTGGTGCCTGGGTTTGAAGGTGCGGTTCAAGAGTGGCCCTGTTCCTCAAACCGCTCCATTTGCAATTTGCCAACAAAAATGCGCTTGTCTTTTGTTAAGAGGCCAATCAGGAAAGGGTCTGAATGGAAGCATCCTGTAGCCCAAAGGGTAAGGCTACATTTATAAGGCTCAGAACCGTCCTGCACACTTGTCCAGGGATGAGCTTTCACTTGTCCTCAGCAGTGAGAACTGTGCGTCCCTGAAGGCGTCCCAGCTCACTGGTATTACTTACATCTGGGAAAGTGCTCAGCTGTACGTAGTTGGCAACCCCCACAGGAACATGTGCCAGCCGGGTGAGGTTGTGTGTATATCACACCTCCTGTAGAGTTGCCCTGTCTGGGTGTACCTGCTGCACTGCCCACCCAGGGAACAGAGCACAGGTTAGAGTACACATACACTACCCGGTCACACATTCTCACACAGACAGCCAAAAAGATTGGTATCTGGTGGAGAACGGGTAGAGAAGTTTCTCTGAGTGCAGCCCGTTTGCACAGTTATGCTGCCATGGAAACCCTGAGAACGCCTGTGAGGGCATCACTACCCAGTGACGTCATATATGGAACCTTTGACTTGAGGGGCAGGCTTGAGGAGGAGGGGCAGTTTTGTGGAGGAGAACAGGGTAGAGGCAAAGGTACTCTGCCTCGCCCCTCACCCCTGGGCCTCCCCACCCACGCCCCAATCTAGTAGACACCCCACGTGGGGCGTGCCGGTGGGCTGGCACAGCCGCAGGGGCCACAGGAGGGCAAGAGACACCCATATTCTGAGTTTGGCTTGAGAGACAAGATTAATGTAAGAGACAGCTAGGTTGTATGGCACTGACCCTAAGAGGCAGAGATTTGTGTGGCCTGGGGAATCAGGGAAGGCTCCTTGGCAGTCGGCCTGAAGGACAAGTGAGATTTGGACCCATGCGGAAGAGAGGGAAGACATTCCAGTTTGGAAGAATAAAGGAAAAGACACACTCTTCTCGACCTTGTCGTGCCCCAAATATAAATCCATAGCACCGTCACATTTTTACAACTGAGGACTTAAAGAAACCAAGAGGCTACGGGGCCTACCCAGTGTTACACACGTAGTGGAGAGGCGTTCTGCTCAATGGTTAGGTTCATGTCGGGGCTCCAGATTTACAGCTAATAGGAATGTGAGGACAAGCTCATGCCATTTCAAATATTTCCAAGTGATACTGAGAGAGATGTTAAAGGAGCAAAAGGAGGGTGCTGAATGACCTCACAAAGTGGAAATGGTGGGCCCATTTTAACATGAAATTGAAAACAAATTCTGACACAAGGACATAATAGAAAATGACAACATAATCATTACACTCCCCTCTCCCCTAGAAGTAAAACTCATTAGAATCCTCTTTCTCTCCACCATGAAAGGATGAGACAAAGACTCAGCAGCAGCTCCCATGAAAAACATGGTCAACAGTGTGAAGAGGTGTTTCTAAGACGATTTGGTCCGACTCAGAGAAGGAAAGAGACAACTCTGCCCTTAGCCTGATCAAGCCTACGGGAAGGAACATTTGTGGCAGGCTTTGATAGTGTGGCAATGAGAGACAACCTTCTTTAGGAGGGGACTCCCTGTTGCCGACCTCGAAAAAGCAAAGGTGGGACATTCGTTCACTGGGGCTGTTGCAGAGGCGATGTGCCCGGGAGGTAGAGACTGCTTCGACTACCATTTTAGAGGTTGGGCCACCCTGGTTGAAAACCACAGCACCTTCTATTCCTAAACTGCTTGAATCAGCGGGTGCACGTTAGGACACACGAAGTCAGGCCCCATTGGAGCAGATTGCCTTTGGGAATGGTAGAATGTAAAATGTGAAGGGGAATGCTCTGGAGGAGCTTTGTCATGGCAGGTGGGCCAGCATGAGACCATTCAGATTCTCCAAGGCTCCAGGGATTACTTGGCTGGGAGCATCCCTCTGATGTGGTGGGGGAACTTCTACCTTAATAGGACCTGGCTGGGCATCCGGGGGAGGCAGAATAAATGGTTTATTAACTACGAGAGCGAGAGACTCACCTGGGGGGTTCCACAAAAGCACTTAAAAAGACTTGTACCTGGATTCTTGAGCCAACCCTAAGAAAACTTATCTAGATGTGGAGTAGGGCTCAGGAAGCTGCACTTTTAATAAGCTTCCTGGGCAGTCCCACCACAGTGGTCCATGGATAGAATGACCAAATTATTGTGTATTCTCGGTTGCTTTTGGGAGTCAAAGCGGGCAATATGAGAAACCGCAGCAGCCCTACGTATAAACAGGGAATATTCAAGGCAAACAGAGGTGTTTAGTTATTCTATGCATGAATCAGATTTGAGAAAAGCTAGCCTGCTGGTTAAAGAACACAACCCTTACGACAGACAGACCAGATTCTGTCCTACTTACTTGTGTGATTTTGACCAAGTTCTTTTATCCTTCTGACTGTTTCTTCATATGGAAAAGAGCTATGGCTGTACATTTAGCACAATATTCTCTTTTGGCAAAAGTTGCTCTGGGTCCATGTGTGCTCTCTGCAACGTAATCCTTTACAGTGCGCAAGCATTTTTAAGTTGTTTGGTGAAGTACTACACTTGACTTTTAACTGTTCATTACTTCGGGCAAAGCTTATGTAGTGCTGCAGAGACTAGAACCTATGCAGAGATAGTGAGAGGATGTTATAAGCTTACTCTGCCGGTTTATGAAAAACTTTTAACCTTTTCTCCTCTTCCTCAACCTGCCACCAAGAGATGAGAAAGAAGGCAGAGCCTGGAAATGCACACCAAGCAATACTTCTGGGGAGTTAGTTGGAGCGGGAGGGCTGACGCCTGAGCCCAGCTCCGCTTAGCCGTGCGGGTCCGCGGCGTGTCCAGCGGCTGTGGCGGAACCCGAGGGTGGTGGGCGTGGGCCCGTGTCGCGGCTGCACTGGAGCGGTGAGTGAGGGCCATGGGCCGTTGTTGCGCGGCCGCCACATTCCCAGACCGCCCGCCAGCCCTCCTGGTTCCTTCGCCGCTCCCCGCCGCCGGGAGCCGAGAGCCCAGAGAAGCCCGCAAACGGGCACCTGCGCCCGCCGCCCGGAGATACACCAGAAATACATCTACATGAGGAACAACTCCTACATAACACCTACTGAACTCTGGCAGAAGACCTCAGACCTCCCAAAAGGGAAGAAAGTCCCCACGTACCTGGACGTGTGGATGAAAGGCTCTTGGTGCTGCAGCCAGGAGGCAGTGCTGTGCCTCTGAGGTGGGAGAGTCAACTGCAGGACGCTGGTCCACAAGAGACCTCCCAGCTCCACATAATATCAAATGGCGAAAATCTCCCAGAGATCTCCATCTCAACCACAGCACGCAGAATCACTCAACGACCAGCAAGCTACAGTGCTGGACACCCTATGGCAAACAACTAGCAAGACAGGAACACAACCCCACCCATTAGCAGAGAGGCTGCCGAAAATCATAATAAGTCCACAGACACCCCAAAACACACCAACAGACGTGGACCTGCCTACCAGAAAGACAAGATCCAGCCTCATCCACCAGAACACAGGCACTACTGCGCTCCACCTGGAAGCCTACACAACCCACTGAAACAACTTTAGCCACTGGGGACAGACACCAAAAACAAAGGGAACTACGAACGTGCAGCCTGCAAAAAGGAGACCCAAAACACAGTAAGAGAAGCAAAATGAGAAGACAGAGAAACACACATCAGATGATGGAGCAAGATAAAAACACACCAGACCTAACAAATGGAGAGGAAATAGGCAGTCTACCTGAAAGAGAATTCAGAATAATGATAGTAAAGGGGATCCAATATCTTGGAAATAGAATAGACAAAATGCAAGACACATTTAACAAGGACCTAAAAGAACTAAAGATGAAACAAACAACGATGAACAATACAAGAAATGAAATTAAAAATACTCTAGATGGGATTAATAGCAGAATAACAGGCAGAAGAACGGATAAGTGACCTGGAAGATAAAATAGTGGAAATAACTACTGCAGAGCAGAATAAAGAAAAAAGAATGCAAAGAACTGAGGACAGTCTCAGAGGCATCTGGGACAACATTAGACGCACCAACGTTCAAATTATAGGAGTTCCAGAAGAAGAAGAGAAAAACAAAGGGACTGAGAAAATATTTGAAGAGATTATAGTTGAAAACTTCCCTAATATGGGAAAGGAAATAGTTAATCAACTCCAGGAAGCACAGAGTCTCATACAGGATAAATCCAAGGAGAAATACGCCAAGACACATATTAATGAAACTGTCAAAAATTAAATTCAAAGAAAACATATTAAAAGCAGCAAGGGAAAAACAACAAATAACACACAAGGGAATCCCCATAAGGTTAAAAGCTGATCTTTCAGCAGAAACTCTGCAAGCCAGAAGGGACGGGACTGGCAGGACATATTTAAAGTGATGAAGGAGAAGAACCTACAACCAAGATTACTCTCCCCAGCAAGGATCTCATTCAGATTTGATGGAGCAATTAAAAGCTTTAGAGACAAGCAAAAGCTGAGAGAGTTCAGCACCACCAAACCAGCTTTACAACAAAGGCTAAAGGAACTTCTCTAGGCAAGAAACCCAACAGAAGGAAAAGACCTACAATAACGAACACAAAACAATTAAGAAAATGGGAATAGGAACATACATATAGAAAATTACCTTAAATGTAAATAGACTAAATGCTCCCACCAAAAGACACAGATTGGCTGAATGGATACAAAAACAAGACCCATATAGATGCTGTCTACAAGAGACCCGCTTCAGACCTAGAGACACATACAGACCAAAAGTAAGGGGATGGAAAAAGATATTCCATGCAAATGGAAACCAAAAGAAAGCTGGAGTAGCAATTCTCATATCAGTCAAAATAGACTTTAAAATAAAGACTATTAGAAGAGACAAAGGACACTACATAATGATCAAGGGATCGATCCAAGAAGAAGATATAACAATTGTAAATATGTATGCACCCAACATAGGAGCACCTCAATACATAAGGCAAATACTAATAGCCCTAAAAGGAGAAATCGACAGTAACACATTCATAGTAGGGGACTTTAACACCCCACTTTCACCAATGGACAGATCATCCAAAATGAAAATAAATAAGGAAACACAAGCTTTAAATGATACGTTAAACAAGATGGACTTAATTGATATTTATAGGACATTCAATCCAAAAACAACAGAATACACATTTTTCTCAAGTGCTCGTGGGACATTCTCCAGGATAGATCATATCTTGGGTCACAAATGAAGCCTTGGTAAATTTAAGGAAATTGAAATTGTATCAAGTACCTTTTCCGACCAAAACGCTATGAGACTAGACATCAATTACAGGAAAAGATCTGTAAAAAATACAATCACGTGGAGGCTAAACAATACACTACTGAATAACGAAGTGATCACTGAAGAAGTCAAAGAGGAAATCAAAAAATACCTAGAAGCAAATGACAATGGAGACACGACGACCCAAAACTTATGGGATGCAGCAAAAGCGCTTCTAAGAGGGAAGTTTATAGCAATGCAATCCTACCTTAACAAACAGGAAACATCTCGAATAAAAAAGCTAAACTTGCATCTAAAGCAATCAGAGAAAGAAGAAGAAAAAAAGCCCAAAGTTAGCAGAAGGACAGAAATCATAAAGATCAGATCAGAAATAAATGAAAAAGAAATGAAGGAAACGATAGCAAAGATCAATAAAACTAAAAGCTGGTTCTTTGAGAAGAGAAACAAAATTGATAAACCATTAGCCAGATTCATCAAGAAAAAAAGGGAGAAGAGTCAAATCAATAGAATCGGAAATGAAAAAGGAGAAGTAACAACTGACACTGCAGAAATACAAAAGATCATGAGAGATTACTACAAGCAACTCTATGCCAATAAAATGGACAACATGGAGGAAGTGGACAAATTCTTAGAAATGCACAAGGTGCCAAGACTGAATCAGGAAAAAACAGAAAACATGAAAAGACCAATCACAAGCACTGAAATTGAAACTGTGATTAAAAATCTTCCAACAATCAAAAACCCAGGACCAGATGGCTTCACAGGCGAATTCTATCAAACGTTTAGAGAAGAGTTAACACCTATCCTTCTCAAACCCTTCCAAAATATAGCAGAGGGAGGAACACTCCCAAACTCATTCTACGAGGCCACCATCACCCTGATACCAAAACCAGACAAGGATGTCACAAAGAAAGGAAACTACAGGCCAATATAACTGATGAACATAGATGCAAAAATCCTGAACAAAATACTAGCAAACAGAATCCAACAGCACATTCAAAGGATCATACACCATGATCAAGTGGGGTTTATTCCAGGAATGCAAGGATTCTTCAATATACGCAAATCAATCAATGTGATACACCATATTAACAGACTGAAGGAGAAAAACCATATGGTCATCTCAATAGATGCAGAGAAAGCTTTCGACAAAATTCAACACCCATTTATGATAAAAACCCTGCAGAAAATAGGCATAGAGGGAACTTTCCTCAACATAATAAAGGCCATATATGACAAACCCACAGCCAACACCATCCTCAATGGTGAAAAACTGAAAGAATTTCCACTAAGATCAGGAAAAAGACAAGGTGGCCCACTCCCACCACTCTTATTCAACATCATTTTGGAAGTTTTAGCCACAGCAATCAGAGAAGAAAAGGAAATAAAGGGAATCCAAATCGGAAAAGAAGAAGTAAAGCTGTCACTGTTTGCAGATGACATGATACTATACATAGAGAATCCTAAAGATGCTACCAGAAAACTACTAGAACTAATCAATGAATTCGGTAAAGTTGCAGGAAACAAAATTAATGCACAGAAATCTCTTGCATTCCTATACACTAATGATGAAAAATCTGAAAGTGAAATGAAGAAAACACTCCCATTTACCATTGCAACAAAAAGAATAAAATATCTACGAATAAACCTACCTAAGGAGACAAAAGACCTATACGAAGAAAATTATAAGACACTGATGTAAGAAATTACAGATGATACAAATAGATGGAGAGATATACCATGTTCTTGGATTGGAAGAACCAACATTGTGAAAATGACTCTACTACCCAAATCAATCTACAGGTTCAATGCAATCCCTATCAAACTATCACTGGCATTTTTCACAGAACTAGAAGTAAAAATTTCACAATTTGTATGGAAACACAAAAGACCCCAAATAGCCAAAGCTATCTTGAGAACGAAACACGGAGCTGGAGGAATCAGGCTACCTGAGTTCAGACTCTACTACAAAGCTACAGTAATCAAGACAGTATGGTACTGGCACAAAAACCGAAAGATAGATCAATGGAACAGGATAGAAAGCCCAGAGATAAACCCACACACATATGGTCACCTTATCTTTGATAAAGGAGGCAGGAATGTACAGTGGAGAAAGGACAGCCTCTTCAATAAATTGTGCTGGGAAAACTGGACAGGTACATGTCAAAGTATGAGATTAGATCACTCCCTAACAGCATACACAAAAATAAGCTCAAAATGGATTAAAGACCTAAATGTAAAGCCAGACACTATCAAACTCTTAGAGGAAATCATAGGCAGGGCACTCTATGACATAAATCACAGCAAGATCCTTTTTGACCCACCTCCTAGAGAAATGGAAATAAAAACAAAAATAAAGAAATGGGACCTAATGAAACTTCAAAGCTTTTGCACAGCAAAGGAAACCATAAACAAGACCAAAAGACAACCCTCAGAATGGGAGAAAATATTTGCAAATGAAGCAAGTGACAAGGGATTAATGTCCAAAATTTATAAGAAGCTCATGCAGCTCAATGAGAAAAAAAAAAACAATGAAATCCAAAAATGGGCAGAAGACCTAAATAGACAATTCCCCAAAGAAGATATACAGACTGCCAACAAACACATGAAACAATGCTCAACATCATTAATCATTAGGGAAATGCAAATCAAAACTACAATGAGATATCATCTCACACCAGTCAGAATGGCCATCATCAAAAAATCTAGAAACAATAAATGCTGGAGAGGGTGTGGAGAAAAGGGAACACTCTTGCACTGCTGGTGGGAATGTGAATTGGTACAGCCACTATGGAGAACAGCATGGAGGTTCCTTAAAAAACTACAAATGACCCAGCAATCCCTCTACTGGGCATATACCCTGAGAAAACCAAAATTCAAAAAGAGTCATGTACCAAAATGTTCATTGCAGCTCTATTTACAATAGCCCGGAGATGGAAACAACCTAAGTGCCCGTCATCCGATGAATGGATAAAGAAGATGTGGCTCATATATACAATGGAATATTACTCAGCCATAAAAAGAAACGAAATTGAGCTATTTGTAATGAGGTGGATAGACCTAGAGTCTGTCATACAGAGTGAAGTAAGTCAGAAAGAGAAAGACAAATACCGTATGCTAACACATATATATGGAATTTAAGAAACAAAATGTCATGAAGAACCTGGGGGTAAGACAGGAATAAAGACAGAGACCTACTAGAGAATGAACTTGAGGATATGGGGAGGGGGAAGGGTAAGCTGTGACAAAGCGAGAGAGAGGCATAGACATATATACACTAACAAACGTAAGGTAGGTAACTAGTGGAAGCAGCCGCATAGCACAGAGATATCAGCTCGGTGCTTTGTGACCGCCTGGAGGGGTGGGATAGGGAGGGTGGGAGGGAGGGAGACGCAAGCCGGAAGAGATATGGGAACATATGTGTGTGTGTAACTGATTCACTTTGTTATAAAGCGGAAACTAAAACACCTTTGTAAAGCAATTATACCCCAATAAAGATGTTAAAAAAAAAAAAGAAAATATATAGGTGAAGTGTAAAAGGGTTGGAATAGATATACCATAACAGTAAAAACAAAACAAAACAACAACAACAAAACCGGAGTGGCTAAGAAAATATCAGAAAAAAATTACATTTTAAGACGAAAATTTTTACCAGACACAAAGACATTTTAAAATGATAAAATGATTATTCCATCTAGAATGCATAATAATTATAAACCTATATGCACGTAACAACAGGACTTCAAAATACAATGAAGCAAAATCGACACAACAGAAAAGAGAAACAGACAGTTCTACAATAATAGTCGTATACTTTAATACCCTTCTTTCAATAGCAGCACAGACAGAAAATCAACAAGAAAATAAAAACCTTGAACAGCATTATCAATCAAGTAGACCTAACAGCCATCTATAAAACATTCCACCCAACAGCATCAGAATATACATTCTTTTCAAATGCACATGGATATACTATATGCTAGAGCATAAAACAAATTTCAGTACATTTTAAAGGATATAAACCATACGAAGAGTGCTCTCAGGTGACAACAGAATGCAATAAGAAATCGTTAACAGAAAGAAATTTGTTGAAAATCACAAATGGAAATTAAAGAATATATTCCTAAATAATTCATGGGTCAAGTAAGAACTCATAAGGGGAATTAGAAATAATTTGAGATGAATTAAAATGAAAGTATAACATATTAATGCTTGATTGGTCCCACATACTCTTCTGAAAAGCAGAGGGGTTAGACAAAGAGATCTAAATTAATTAAAAAATCATTTATTATTCTGGGAATAAAAAGAACTGGGCTTAGTCTCAGTTTTGCCTTTATCTTTGTGTCTGTTGATTATCTTGGAATAGTCATTACATAATCAACATACAGTTGCCAGCTCAGGAATCAAATACTGTCATCTCTAGTGCTACCATAACAAGATACCACAAACTTGTTAGCTTAAAAGAACAGAAATTTATTTTATCACAGCTCTAGAGGCCAGAAGTTCAAACTCAAAGTGTTGAGAGGACCATGTTCTTTCTGACGCCTCAAGGGGAGGATCCTTCTTTGTCTTAACCAGATTCTGGTGGTGGCCATCAATCACTGGTGTTGGCAGTTTTTTGATTTGCAGCTGCATCACTCTGGTCTCTTTCACTCTTGTCACATGGAATTGTCTCTGTGTGTTTCTGTCTCTGGAAACAATTTGAATAGAAATTTCTATTTTTAAAAAACAAACTGTTGATTATTATGCTCTATTTAGATACTTCCTCTAACCCACACCCACCTCCATTTCCCCATATGTATTTGAGGAGGAAAGAGGAACTTCTGTGAGCTATCATATTGGAAAGAATCAATAATACAATGTTTTACTAGAGATGCCTCTTATCTAAAATATTTGAATTAAATATAAAATCTGGGGAAATGATCGCCCAGTTTCCCTCTTCTAGAGGCATGTTCTAAATGATAGGCAGCAGAATATTTTATACCCATGAGGTTTGCTGACATTATTGATTTGGGCCAGGATCTGTATTTTCTCTCTAAAGAAAACAGTATTCTCTCTTTACTTTCTTTAATATATAATGTTGGTGTCTTAAGTTTATTGTCAGAGAGGATGCTTATAGTTCAAATGATTTGGTTGTATTTCACCAGGATTATTACAAGATAGTCAAACAATGGCCGGGCTCCGGGATAGACCTCGGTCCCTTTGTTCCACTGGGATACTGATCTGAAAGCCACTGTTTTCTTATATTCCAAAGACCAAATAAATAAAACAAATAAATAAACAAACAAAAAAACAATTACATGAAACTATTTTAAAACCAACTCTCTTTTCTTCCTCATCCATGTTAATTCTCTTCTACCTAAAATTACTTCCTGGAAGTGATTTTTATGTTTCTTAGAGCTTCTTTATGTATATATCCACACTAATGCATATAAAACTGTGCCTTGTAGATCTTATACTTTTGCCATTTGAATAACTATTTTCTCATGTCATATAGAGTTTATCCATTGTCCTAGATATGCATTTTCCCTGTGTATTTGAGCATCATAGGAAGATAAATTCTACTCTTGAAAATGTTAACTGGTCACTGAGACACAGAAAGCTATTATTCTTACCAGTTTTCAATAGTGAGTAGATTCTGTAGGGGTGGAATTTTAAGATGTAAGTATACTGTTTTTCTACACTCAAATTCCCTTCCCCTTATCATAGAAATTGACCAGCGAAGTGTGCTGCTGACTTTTCAGAATCCATGTACATATAATCCATTAGGTTATTAGATATAACATTGGTCAGAAAAGCATACTGTGAAATGTTGCTTTTATTTAAACTCCCACTATTTTCACTACATGGTTTCAAGATTTTACTTCATTATTGTCCTCTGGTGGTGGGCTCTGTGAACTGCATATTTACGGGTCTGGAGCACATATCTTCCCGGAGGTATACAACTCCTCAGGTACCAGCTAAAGAGTAGATGATAAGAAGCATTCAGATTTATTAAAACTCATTAAGAATATCAGTAGCCTGACTGTTGTTTCTAGAAATATAAAATATTTATCCTTCTGTTGTCAAACAACCATATTTCATGAAAAGAAGTATAAATCCTTTTTTGCTTGCAATAGAAGAACAATAATTGAAGATATTCTTCATTTGGACCAAATACCTTCTCTGAAAATATAAGTTAAAATAGGAGTTGAAATTTCCAAAATATTCTTTAGGAAATAAAACTCCACATATAATTTCAAATTATAATTTAGTTTTACCTTAAATTTAAATATCTATATTGAATTTAATTTAAGGAAGGAAGGAAGGAAGAAAGAAGAAAAGAAGGAAAGAAAGAAAGAAAGAAAGGACGGAGGGAGGGAGGGACGGTGGGAGGAAGGAAGGAAGGAAGGGAGGAGGGAAGGAAGGAAAAAAGAAAGAAAGAAAGAAGATAAAGTAAAATAAAATAAAGTAAAATATAATAAAGTTATTAAATTAAAAATTACTTATTAAGAAAAAAAAACGAACGGATAGAACCTTTGGATAAATGGTGGAAGCAAAGCTATACAGACAAAATCTCATACAGAAGCATACACTTACAAACTCACAAAAAGAGGAATAGGGGGAAAAAATCATAAATCTTGCTCTCAAAGTCCACCTCCTTAATTTGGGATGATTCTTTGTCTCAATGAGGGAAGGAAAGAAGGAAGGAAGGAAGGAAGGAAAGAAAGAAAGAAAGAAAGAAAGAAAGAAAGAAAGAAAGAAAGAAAGAAAGAAAGAAAGAAAGAAAGAGAGAAAGAGAGAAAGAAAGAAGTTAAAGTAATATAAAATAAAGTTATTAAAATAAAAATAATTATTAAGAAAAAAATTTTTTAAAAAAACAGATAGAACCCTAGAACAAATGGTGGAAGCAAAGCTATACAGGCGAAATCTCACAGAGAAGCATACACATACACACTCACAAAAAGAGGTAAAGGGGAAAAAAATGATAAATCTTGCTCTCAAAGTCCACCTCCTCAATTTGGGATGATTCGTTGTCTATTCATGTATTCCACAGATGCAGGGTACATCAAGTTGATTGTGGAGCTTTAATCCGCTGCTTCTGAGGCTGCTGGGAGAGATTTCCCTTTCTGTTCTTTGTTTGCACCGCTCCCAGGGGCTCAGCTTTGGATTTGGCCCCGCCTCTGCGTGTAGGTCACTGGAGGGCGTCTGTTTTTCACTCAGACAAGACGGGGTTAAAGGAGCCGCTGATTCGGGGGCTCTGGCTCACTCAGGCCGGGGGGAGGGAGGGGCACGGAGTGCGGGGCGAGCCTGCGGCGCCACGGGCCGGCGTGACTTTGCACCAGCCTGAGGCTCACCGTGCGTTCTCCCGGGGAAGTTGTCCCTGGATCCCGGGAACCTGGCAGTGGCGGGCTGCACAGGCTCCGCGGAAGCGGGGTGTGGATAGTGACCTGTGCTCGCACACAGCCTTCTTGGTGGCGGCAGCAGCAGCCTTAGCGTCTCATGCCCGTCTCTGGGGCCCGCGCTTTTAGCCACGACTCGCGCCCGTCTCTGGAGCTCCTTTAAGCAGCGCTCTTAATCCCCTCTCCTCGCGCAGTAGGAAACAAAGAGGGAAGAAAATGTCTCTTGCCTCTTCGGCAGCTCCAGATCTTTTCCCGGACTCCCTCCCGGCTAGCCGTGGTGCACTAACCCCTTCAGGCTATGTTCACGCCACCAACCCCAGTCCTCTCCCTGCGCTCCGACTAAAGCCCGATCCTCAGCTTGCAGCCCCGCCCACCCCCGCGGCTGAGCAGACAAACCTCTCGGGCTGGTGAGTGCCAGTTGGCACCTATCCTCTGTGCGGGAATCTCTCCGCTTTCCCTCCGCACCCCTGTGGCTGTGCTCTCCTCCGCGGCTCCTAAGCTTCCCCCCTCCGCCACGCGCACTCTCCTCCCGCGAAGGGGCTTCCTAGTGTGTGGAATCCTTTCCTCCTTCACAGCTCCCTCCCACTGGTGCAGGTCCCGTCCCTATTCTTTTGTCTCTGTTTTTTCTTTTTTTCTTTGGCCCTACCCAGGTATGTGGGGAGTTTCTTGCCTTTTGGGAGGTCTGAGGTCTTCTGCCAGCGTTCAGTAGGTGTTCTGTAGGAGTTGTTCCACGTGTAGATGTATTTCTGGTGTATCTGTGGGGAGGAAGGTGATCTCCGCGTCTTACTCTTCCGCCATCTTCCCCTCCCAGGTATCCGTTTTTCCTAGACTTTTCTTTCTTCAGCTCACAAAGGGGCCCCTGAGGATTAAGCAGAGGAACGTCAGGGTTTCTTCCAGGCCAGCTTCAGCCCTGGGATGTTCAGGGCAGACTCTCATTACAAACCTCAGTTTCTGAGGCTCCTGGCTTATGGCCATTTAGTATAGAAGGAGGCTCCTGGCTGGGGAAGGCTCAGACAAAACGATGCAGGTTCTAATCTGTGGCAGTGGGCAGTGGGCGGCGGGGGGTGTCAGTGCAGGAAGAGGCATTCGCTGCCTTAGGCATTTAAACCATTGCCTTCTCTTCAGGATGACTCACCTGCAAGATTCTGTGGGGTCCGCCTCCTGCCACCATGCTACAATTGCCGGATTTTGGGTCTGGAGCAACCCAGGTCTTCGTCCGGCATTTCCAGAGAGTGCTTTCTCTTCGGAGCACGTCTGGGGACTGGCTTCTCTGCTTCCACCTTGGCTGGCGAGGCCAAAGGAGCATCTTCCATGGGGAAGAGAGGGAAGACATTCCAGTTTGGAAGAACAAAAGCAAAGACACACTCTTCTCTACCTTGTCCTGCCCCAAATATAAATTCATAGCACCTTCACATTTTTATAACTATGGACTTAAAAAGACCAAGAGATTAAGGGGCCTACCCAGTGTTACACAGGTAGTGGAGAGGTGTTCTGCTCAATGGTTAGGTTCATGGTGGGGCTCCGGATTTACAGCTGATAGGAATGTGAGGACAAGCTCATGCCATTTCAAACATTTCCAAGTGGTACTGAGAGAGATGTTGAAGGTGCAAAATGAGGGTGCTGAATGACCTCACAAAGTGGGGATGGTGGGCCCATTTTAACATGAAATTGAAAATAAGTTCATGACAAAAGGACATAATAGAAAATGACAACATAATCATAACACTCCCCTCTCCCCTGGAAGTAAAATTCATTAGAATCCTCTCTCTCTCCACCATGAAAGGATGAGATAAAGTCTCAGCAGCAGCCCCCGTGAAAAACATGGTCAACAGGGTGAAGAGGTGTCACTAAGACCATATGGTGCGACTCAGAGAAGCAAAGAGACAGCTCTGCCCTTAGCCTGATGAGGCCCACAGGAAGGAACATGTGTGGCAACCTTGGATAGTGTGGCAATGAGAGAGAACCTTCTTTAGGAGGGGACTCCCTGCTGCCACCTTGAAAAAGCAAATATGGGACATTCGTTTACTGTGGCTCTTGCAGAGGCGATGTGCCCAGAGGTTGGGCCACCCTGCTTGACAATCAAAGCACCTTGTATTCCTGTGCTGCTTGAAAGCTCCAATCGCCGGATTTTGGGTCTGGGGCAACCCAGGTCTTCGTCCGACCATTCCAGAGAGTGCTTTCTCTTCGGAGCACGTCTGGGGACTGGCTTTTCTGCTTCTACCTTAGCTGGCGTGGCCAAAGGAACATCCCCGTAGAGCCGGTAGCCACCAACCAGGCAGTATGTCTCCCCATGCCAGCCCAACTGCGTTTCTCCACACCCGCGGTACAGGACATGGTAGTGACCAGGTGTAGGATGAGAAGCGGGAGCCACTGCTGCTGCAAAGAAAATCAGAACTGATCAGTCACTTCTGCTGTGCACAGTCTCCTGCCAGAATTTCCCTCTCTCATGTCTCTCCCAGTTTCTGGCTGAAGACCTTTTAATCTACTTGACGTCCAAAACACAGCCTTGGCGCATCATCTCTATGAGTCCCTAGAGAAGGGACACTGGCTGCAAAAGCAATCCCTAGAGCCTAGGGCTGCAGCACATGAGGAAGTCTCTTCACCATTCCCAGGGAAAACAGTAGAACCCGAAAGTAATTGCAATCATGATCCTCTCCATCTCTCCCTTCCACAACAGAGAAAACATTTCTTGCAGTCTGTCACTTCTGAGGCTTTCATGGAAATGTCTTTCAAGTTTTGGAAAAAAATAATCTAATATAAATTGGTTAAGAACCCCGCCCACCTTGGCAACCCCTCTTGGGCCCCATTTATACTGCCTATTTCAACCACACTGAACTCTAGCTGTCTAATACTTTTATGTCGATTAGAACAAGGCCAAATACTGAGGCAGAGTGATCAGGAGACTCAGAACCGGGTTCTGGGTACCAAGTCTAGGCTCACATCAACCCAGCCTCCTGGGACACCATCTCCTCAGCCCTCCAGTCTCATTAGCACTTCATCACCGCCCCCCCTTCGTTCTTACGGTCTTCCCATCAATATGGCAACACCCTCTCCCCTAGTACTCAGCAACTCAGTAAGGGATGTGTCTGAGGGGACCGATATAGATGTCTACATGATAGCACAGTGGTGCCTGGGTTTGAAGGTGCGGTTCAAGAGTGGCCCTGTTCCTCAAACCGCTCCATTTGCAATTTGCCAACAAAAATGCGCTTGTCTTTTGTTAAGAGGCCAATCAGGAAAGGGTCTGAATGGAAGCATCCTGTAGCCCAAAGGGTAAGGCTACATTTATAAGGCTCAGAACCGTCCTGCACACTTGTCCAGGGATGAGCTTTCACTTGTCCTCAGCAGTGAGAACTGTGCGTCCCTGAAGGCGTCCCAGCTCACTGGTATTACTTACATCTGGGAAAGTGCTCAGCTGTTCGTAGTTGGCAACCCCCACAGGAACATGTGCCAGCCGGGTGAGGTTGTGTGTATATCACACCTCCTGTAGAGTTGCCCTGTCTGGGTGTACCTGCTGCACTGCCCACCCAGGGAACAGAGCACAGGTTAGAGTACACATACACTACCCGGTCACACATTCTCACACAGACAGCCAAAAAGATTGGTATCTGGTGGAGAACGGGTAGAGAAGTTTCTCTGAGTGCAGCCCGTTTGCACAGTTATGCTGCCATGGAAACCCTGAGAACGCCTGTGAGGGCATCACTACCCAGTGACGTCATATATGGAACCTTTGACTTGAGGGGCAGGCTTGAGGAGGAGGGGCAGTTTTGTGGAGGAGAACAGGGTAGAGGCAAAGGTACTCTGCCTCGCCCCTCACCCCTGGGCCTCCCCACCCACGCCCCAATCTAGTAGACACCCCACGTGGGGCGTGCCGGTGGGCTGGCACAGCCGCAGGGGCCACAGGAGGGCAAGAGACACCCATATTCTGAGTTTGGCTTGAGAGACAAGATTAACGTAAGAGACAGCTAGGTTGTATGGCACTGACCCTAAGAGGCAGAGATTTGTGTGGCCTGGGGAATCAGGGAAGGCTCCTTGGCAGTCGGCCTGAAGGACAAGTGAGATTTGGACCCATGCGGAAGAGAGGGAAGACATTCCAGTTTGGAAGAATAAAGGAAAAGACACACTCTTCTCGACCTTGTCGTGCCCCAAATATAAATCCATAGCACCGTCACATTTTTACAACTGAGGACTTAAAGAAACCAAGAGGCTACGGGGCCTACCCAGTGTTACACACGTAGTGGAGAGGCGTTCTGCTCAATGGTTAGGTTCATGTCGGGGCTCCAGATTTACAGCTAATAGGAATGTGAGGACAAGCTCATGCCATTTCAAATATTTCCAAGTGATACTGAGAGAGATGTTAAAGGAGCAAAAGGAGGGTGCTGAATGACCTCACAAAGTGGAAATGGTGGGCCCATTTTAACATGAAATTGAAAACAAATTCATGACACAAGGACATAATAGAAAATGACAACATAATCATTACACTCCCCTCTCCCCTAGAAGTAAAACTCATTAGAATCCTCTTTCTCTCCACCATGAAAGGATGAGACAAAGACTCAGCAGCAGCTCCCATGAAAAACATGGTCAACAGTGTGAAGAGGTGTTTCTAAGACGATTTGGTCCGACTCAGAGAAGGAAAGAGACAACTCTGCCCTTAGCCTGATCAAGCCTACGGGAAGGAACATTTGTGGCAGGCTTTGATAGTGTGGCAATGAGAGACAACCTTCTTTAGGAGGGGACTCCCTGTTGCCGACCTCGAAAAAGCAAAGGTGGGACATTCGTTCACTGGGGCTGTTGCAGAGGCGATGTGCCCGGGAGGTAGAGACTGCTTCGACTACCATTTTAGAGGTTGGGCCACCCTGGTTGAAAACCACAGCACCTTCTATTCCTAAACTGCTTGAATCAGCGGGTGCACGTTAGGACACACGAAGTCAGGCCCCATTGGAGCAGATTGCCTTTGGGAATGGTAGAATGTAAAATGTGAAGGGGAATTCTCTGGAGGAGCTTTGTCATGGCAGGTGGGCCAGCATGAGACCATTCAGATTCTCCAAGGCTCCAGAGATTACTTGGCTGGGAGCATCCCTCTGATGTGGTGGGGGAACTTCTACCTTAATAGGACCTGGCTGGGCATCCGGGGGAGGCAGAATAAATGGTTTATTAACTACGAGAGCGAGAGACTCACCTGGGGGGTTCCACAAAAGCACTTAAAAAGACTTGTACCTGGATTCTTGAGCCAACCCTAAGAAAACTTATCTAGATGTGGAGTAGGGCTCAGGAAGCTGCACTTTTAATAAGCTTCCTGGGCAGTCCCACCACAGTGGTCCATGGATAGAATGACCAAATTATTGTGTATTCTCGGTTGCTTTTGGGAGTCAAAGCGGGCAATATGAGAAACCGCAGCAGCCCTACGTATAAACAGGGAATATTCAAGGCAAACAGAGGTGTTTAGTTATTCTATGCATGAATCAGATTTGAGAAAAGCTAGCCTGCTGGTTAAAGAACACAACCCTTACGACAGACAGACCAGATTCTGTCCTACTTACTTGTGTGATTTTGACCAAGTTCTTTTATCCTTCTGACTGTTTCTTCATATGGAAAAGAGCTATGGCTGTACATTTAGCACAATATTCTCTTTTGGCAAAAGTTGCTCTGGGTCCATGTGTGCTCTCTGCAACGTAATCCTTTACAGTGCGCAAGCATTTTTAAGTTGTTTGGTGAAGTACTACACTTGACTTTTAACTGTTCATTACTTCGGGCAAAGCTTATGTAGTGCTGCAGAGACTAGAACCTATGCAGAGATAGTGAGAGGATGTTATAAGCTTACTCTGCCGGTTTATGAAAAACTTTTAACCTTTTCTCCTCTTCCTCAACCTGCCACCAAGAGATGAGAAAGAAGGCAGAGCCTGGAAATGCACACCAAGCAATACTTCTGGGGAGTTAGTTGGAGCGGGAGGGCTGACGCCTGAGCCCAGCTCCGCTTAGCCGTGCGGGTCCGCGGCGTGTCCAGCGGCTGTGGCGGAACCCGAGGGTGGTGGGCGTGGGCCCGTGTCGCGGCTGCACTGGAGCGGTGAGTGAGGGCCATGGGCCGTTGTTGCGCGGCCGCCACATTCCCAGACCGCCCGCCAGCCCTCCTGGTTCCTTCGCCGCTCCCCGCCGCCGGGAGCCGGGAGCCCAGAGAAGCCCGCAAACGGGCACCTGCGCCCGCCGCCCGGAGATACACCAGAAATACATCTACACGAGGAACAACTCCTACATAACACCTACTGAACTCTGGCAGAAGACCTCAGACCTCCCAAAAGGGAAGAAAGTCCCCACGTACCTGGACGTGTGGATGAAAGGCTCTTGGTGCTGCAGCCAGGAGGCAGTGCTGTGCCTCTGAGGTGGGAGAGTCAACTGCAGGACGCTGGTCCACAAGAGACCTCCCAGCTCCACATAATATCAAATGGCGAAAATCTCCCAGAGATCTCCATCTCAACCACAGCACGCAGAATCACTCAACGACCAGCAAGCTACAGTGCTGGACACCCTATGGCAAACAACTAGCAAGACAGGAACACAACCCCACCCTTTAGCAGAGAGGCTGCCGAAAATCATAATAAGTCCACAGACACCCCAAAACACACCAACAGACGTGGACCTGCCTACCAGAAAGACAAGATCCAGCCTCATCCACCAGAACACAGGCACTACTGCGCTCCACCTGGAAGCCTACACAACCCACTGAAACAACTTTAGCCACTGGGGACAGACACCAAAAACAAAGGGAACTACGAACGTGCAGCCTGCAAAAAGGAGACCCAAAACACAGTAAGAGAAGCAAAATGAGAAGACAGAGAAACACACATCAGATGATGGAGCAAGATAAAAACACACCAGACCTAACAAATGGAGAGGAAATAGGCAGTCTACCTGAAAGAGAATTCAGAATAATGATAGTAAAGGGGATCCAATATCTTGGAAATAGAATAGACAAAATGCAAGACACATTTAACAAGGACCTAAAAGAACTAAAGATGAAACAAACAACGATGAACAATACAAGAAATGAAATTAAAAATACTCTAGATGGGATTAATAGCAGAATAACAGGCAGAAGAACGGATAAGTGACCTGGAAGATAAAATAGTGGAAATAACTACTGCAGAGCAGAATAAAGAAAAAAGAATGCAAAGAACTGAGGACAGTCTCAGAGGCATCTGGGACAACATTAGACGCACCAACGTTCAAATTATAGGAGTTCCAGAAGAAGAAGAGAAAAACAAAGGGACTGAGAAAATATTTGAAGAGATTATAGTTGAAAACTTCCCTAATATGGGAAAGGAAATAGTTAATCAACTCCAGGAAGCACAGAGTCTCATACAGGATAAATCCAAGGAGAAATACGCCAAGACACATATTAATGAAACTGTCAAAAATTAAATTCAAAGAAAACATATTAAAAGCAGCAAGGGAAAAACAACAAATAACACACAAGGGAATCCCCATAAGGTTAAAAGCTGATCTTTCAGCAGAAACTCTGCAAGCCAGAAGGGACGGGACTGGCAGGACATATTTAAAGTGATGAAGGAGAAGAACCTACAACCAAGATTACTCTCCCCAGCAAGGATCTCATTCAGATTTGATGGAGCAATTAAAAGCTTTAGAGACAAGCAAAAGCTGAGAGAGTTCAGCACCACCAAACCAGCTTTACAACAAAGGCTAAAGGAACTTCTCTAGGCAAGAAACCCAACAGAAGGAAAAGACCTACAATAACGAACACAAAACAATTAAGAAAATGGGAATAGGAACATACATATAGAAAATTACCTTAAATGTAAATAGACTAAATGCTCCCACCAAAAGACACAGATTGGCTGAATGGATACAAAAACAAGACCCATATAGATGCTGTCTACAAGAGACCCGCTTCAGACCTAGAGACACATACAGACCAAAAGTAAGGGGATGGAAAAAGATATTCCATGCAAATGGAAACCAAAAGAAAGCTGGAGTAGCAATTCTCATATCAGTCAAAATAGACTTTAAAATAAAGACTATTAGAAGAGACAAAGGACACTACATAATGATCAAGGGATCGATCCAAGAAGAAGATATAACAATTGTAAATATGTATGCACCCAACATAGGAGCACCTCAATACATAAGGCAAATACTAATAGCCCTAAAAGGAGAAATCGACAGTAACACATTCATAGTAGGGGACTTTAACACCCCACTTTCACCAATGGACAGATCATCCAAAATGAAAATAAATAAGGAAACACAAGCTTTAAATGATACGTTAAACAAGATGGACTTAATTGATATTTATAGGACATTCAATCCAAAAACAACAGAATACACATTTTTCTCAAGTGCTCGTGGGACATTCTCCAGGATAGATCATATCTTGGGTCACAAATGAAGCCTTGGTAAATTTAAGGAAATTGAAATTGTATCAAGTACCTTTTCCGACCAAAACGCTATGAGACTAGACATCAATTACAGGAAAAGATCTGTAAAAAATACAATCACGTGGAGGCTAAACAATACACTACTGAATAACGAAGTGATCACTGAAGAAGTCAAAGAGGAAATCAAAAAATACCTAGAAGCAAATGACAATGGAGACACGACGACCCAAAACTTATGGGATGCAGCAAAAGCGCTTCTAAGAGGGAAGTTTATAGCAATGCAATCCTACCTTAAGAAACAGGAAACATCTCGAATAAAAAACCTAAACTTGCATCTAAAGCAATCAGAGAAAGAAGAAGAAAAAAGCCCAAAGTTAGCAGAAGGACAGAAATCATAAAGATCAGATCAGAAATAAATGAAAAAGAAATGAAGGAAACGATAGCAAAGATCAATAAAACTAAAAGCTGGTTCTTTGAGAAGAGAAACAAAATTGATAAACCATTAGCCAGATTCATCAAGAAAAAAAGGGAGAAGAGTCAAATCAATAGAATCGGAAATGGAAAAGGAGAAGTAACAACTGACACTGCAGAAATACAAAAGATCATGAGAGATTACTACAAGCAACTCTATGCCAATAAAATGGACAACATGGAAGAAGTGGACAAATTCTTAGAAATGCACAAGGTGCCAAGACTGAATCAGGAAAAAACAGAAAACATGAAAAGACCAATCACAAGCACTGAAATTGAAACTGTGATTAAAAATCTTCCAACAATCAAAAACCCAGGACCAGATGGCTTCACAGGCGAATTCTATCAAACGTTTAGAGAAGAGTTAACACCTATCCTTCTCAAACCCTTCCAAAATATAGCAGAGGGAGGAACACTCCCAAACTCATTCTACGAGGCCACCATCACCCTGATACCAAAACCAGACAAGGATGTCACAAAGAAAGGAAACTACAGGCCAATATAACTGATGAACATAGATGCAAAAATCCTGAACAAAATACTAGCAAACAGAATCCAAGAGCACATTCAAAGGATCATACACCATGATCAAGTGGGGTTTATTCCAGGAATGCAAGGATTCTTCAATATACGCAAATCAATCAATGTGATACACCATATTAACAGACTGAAGGAGAAAAACCATATGGTCATCTCAATAGATGCAGAGAAAGCTTTCGACAAAATTCAACACCCATTTATGATAAAAACCCTGCAGAAAATAGGCATAGAGGGAACTTTCCTCAACATAATAAAGGCCATATATGACAAACCCACAGCCAACACCATCCTCAATGGTGAAAAACTGAAAGAATTTCCACTAAGATCAGGAAAAAGACAAGGTTGCCCACTCCCACCACTCTTATTCAACATCATTTTGGAAGTTTTAGCCACAGCAATCAGAGAAGAAAAGGAAATAAAGGGAATCCAAATCGGAAAAGAAGAAGTAAAGCTGTCACTGTTTGCAGATGACATGATACTATACATAGAGAATCCTAAAGATGCTACCAGAAAACTACTAGAACTAATCAATGAATTCGGTAAAGTTGCAGGAAACAAAATTAATGCACAGAAATCTCTTGCATTCCTATACACTAATGATGAAAAATCTGAAAGTGAAATGAAGAAAACACTCCCATTTACCATTGCAACAAAAAGAATAAAATATCTACGAATAAACCTACCTAAGGAGACAAAAGACCTATACGAAGAAAATTATAAGACACTGATGTAAGAAATTACAGATGATACAAATAGATGGAGAGATATACCATGTTCTTGGATTGGAAGAACCAACATTGTGAAAATGACTCTACTACCCAAATCAATCTACAGGTTCAATGCAATCCCTATCAAACTATCACTGGCATTTTTCACAGAACTAGAAGTAAAAATTTCACAATTTGTATGGAAACACAAAAGACCCCAAATAGCCAAAGCTATCTTGAGAACGAAACACGGAGCTGGAGGAATCAGGCTACCTGAGTTCAGACTCTACTACAAAGCTACAGTAATCAAGACAGTATGGTACTGGCACAAAAACCGAAAGATAGATCAATGGAACAGGATAGAAAGCCCAGAGATAAACCCACACACATATGGTCACCTTATCTTTGATAAAGGAGGCAGGAATGTACAGTGGAGAAAGGACAGCCTCTTCAATAAATTGTGCTGGGAAAACTGGACAGGTACATGTCAAAGTATGAGATTAGATCACTCCCTAACAGCATACACAAAAATAAGCTCAAAATGGATTAAAGACCTAAATGTAAAGCCAGACACTATCAAACTCTTAGAGGAAATCATAGGCAGGGCACTCTATGACATAAATCACAGCAAGATCCTTTTTGACCCACCTCCTAGAGAAATGGAAATAAAAACAAAAATAAAGAAATGGGACCTAATGAAACTTCAAAGCTTTTGCACAGCAAAGGAAACCATAAACAAGACCAAAAGACAACCCTCAGAATGGGAGAAAATATTTGCAAATGAAGCAAGTGACAAGGGATTAATGTCCAAAATTTATAAGAAGCTCATGCAGCTCAATGAGAAAAAAAAAAACAACGAAATCCAAAAATGGGCAGAAGACCTAAATAGACAATTCCCCAAAGAAGATATACAGACTGCCAACAAACACATGAAACAATGCTCAACATCATTAATCATTAGGGAAATGCAAATCAAAACTACAATGAGATATCATCTCACACCAGTCAGAAAGGCCATCATCAAAAAATCTAGAAACAATAAATGCTGGAGAGGGTGTGGAGAAAAGGGAACACTCTTGCACTGCTGGTGGGAATGTGAATTGGTACAGCCACTATGGAGAACAGCATGGAGGTTCCTTAAAAAACTACAAATGACCCAGCAATCCCACTACTGGGCATATACCCTGAAAAACCAAAATTCAAAAAGAATCATGTACCAAAATGTTCATTGCAGCTCTATTTACAATAGCCCGGAGATGGAAACAACCTAAGTGCCCGTCATCCGATGAATGGATAAAGAAGATGTGGCTCATATATACAATGGAATATTACTCAGCCATAAAAAGAAACGAAATTGAGCTATTTGTAATGAGGTGGAGAGACCTAGAGTCTGTCATACAGAGTGAAGTAAGTCAGAAAGAGAAAGACAAATACCGTATGCTAACACATATATATGGAATTTAAGAAACAAAATGTCATGAAGAACCTGGGGGTAAGACAGGAATAAAGACAGAGACCTACTAGAGAATGAACTTGAGGATATGGGGAGGGGGAAGGGTAAGCTGTGACAAAGCGAGAGAGAGGCATAGACATATATACACTAACAAACGTAAGGTAGGTAACTAGTGGAAGCAGCCGCATAGCACAGAGATATCAGCTCGGTGCTTTGTGACCGCCTGGAGGGGTGGGATAGGGAGGGTGGGAGGGAGGGAGACGCAAGCCGGAAGAGATATGGGAACATATGTATGTGTGTAACTGATTCACTTTGTTATAAAGCGGAAACTAAAACACCTTTGTAAAGCAATTATACCCCAATAAAGATGTTAAAAAAAAAAAAGAAAATATATAGGTGAAGTGTAAAAGGGTTGGAATAGATATACCATAACAGTAAAAACAAAACAAAACAACAACAACAAAACCGGAGTGGCTAAGAAAATATCAGAAAAAAATTACATTTTAAGACGAAAATTTTTACCAGACACAAAGACATTTTAAAATGATAAAATGATTATTCCATCTAGAATGCATAATAATTATAAACCTATATGCACGTAACAACAGGACTTCAAAATACAATGAAGCAAAATCGACACAACAGAAAAGAGAAACAGACAGTTCTACAATAATAGTCGTATACTTTAATACCCTTCTTTCAATAGCAGCACAGACAGAAAATCAACAAGAAAATAAAAACCTTGAACAGCATTATCAATCAAGTAGACCTAACAGCCATCTATAAAACATTCCACCCAACAGCATCAGAATATACATTCTTTTCAAATGCACATGGATATACTATATGCTAGAGCATAAAACAAATTTCAGTACATTTTAAAGGATATAAACCATACGAAGAGTGCTCTCAGGTGACAACAGAATGCAATAAGAAATCGTTAACAGAAAGAAATTTGTTGAAAATCACAAATGGAAATTAAAGAATATATTCCTAAATAATTCATGGGTCAAGTAAGAACTCATAAGGGGAATTAGAAATAATTTGAGATGAATTAAAATGAAAGTATAACATATTAATGCTTGATTGGTCCCACATACTCTTCTGAAAAGCAGAGGGGTTAGACAAAGAGATCTAAATTAATTAAAAAATCATTTATTATTCTGGGAATAAAAAGAACTGGGCTTAGTCTCAGTTTTGCCTTTATCTTTGTGTCTGTTGATTATCTTGGAATAGTCATTACATAATCAACATACAGTTGCCAGCTCAGGAATGAAATACTGTCATCTCTAGGGCTACCATAACAAGATACCACAAACTTGTTAGCTTAAAAGAACAGAAATTTATTTTATCACAGCTCTAGAGGCCAGAAGTTCAAACTCAAAGTGTTGAGAGGACCATGTTCTTTCTGACGCCTCAAGGGGAGGATCCTTCTTTGTCTTAACCAGATTCTGGTGGTGGCCATCAATCACTGGTGTTGGCAGTTTTTTGATTTGCAGCTGCATCACTCTGGTCTCTTTCACTCTTGTCACATGGAATTGTCTCTGTGTGTTTCTGTCTCTGGAAACAATTTGAATAGAAATTTCTATTTTTAAAAAACAAACTGTTGATTATTATGCTCTATTTAGATACTTCCTCTAACCCACACCCACCTCCATTTCCCCATATGTATTTGAGGAGGAAAGAGGAACTCCTGTGAGCTATCATATTGGAAAGAATCAATAATACAATGTTTTACTAGAGATGCCTCTTATCTAAAATATTTGAATTAAATATAAAATCTGGGGAAATGATCGCCCAGTTTCCCTCTTCTAGAGGCATGTTCTAAATGATAGGCAGCAGAATATTTTATACCCATGAGGTTTGCTGACATTATTGATTTGGGCCAGGATCTGTATTTTCTCTCTAAAGAAAACAGTATTCTCTCTTTACTTTCTTTAATATATAATGTTGGTGTCTTAAGTTTATTGTCAGAGAGGATGCTTATAGTTCAAATGATTTGGTTGTATTTCACCAGGATTATTACAAGATAGTCAAACAATGGCCGGGCTCCGGGATAGACCTCGGTCCCTTTGTTCCACTGGGATACTGATCTGAAAGCCACTGTTTTCTTATATTCCAAAGACCAAATAAATAAATAAATAAACAAACAAAAAAACAAGTACATGAAACTATTTTAAAACCAACTCTCTTTTCTTCCTCATCCATGTTAATTCTCTTCTACCTAAAATTACTTCCTGGAAGTGATTTTTATGTTTCTTAGAGCTTCTTTATGTATATATCCACACTAATGCATATAAAACTGTGCCTTGTAGATCTTATACTTTTGCCATTTGAATAACTATTTTCTCGTGTCATATAGAGTTTATCCATTGTCCTAGATATGCATTTTCCCTGTGTATTTGAGCATCATAGGAAGATAAATTCTACTCTTGAAAATGTTAACTGGTCACTGAGACACAGAAAGCTATTATTCTTACCAGTTTTCAATAGTGAGTAGATTCTGTAGGGGTGGAATTTTAAGATGTAAGTATACTGTTTTTCTACACTCAAATTCGCTTCCCCTTATCATAGAAATTGACCAGCGAAGTGTGCTGCTGACTTTTCAGAATCCATGTACATATAATCCATTACGTTATTAGATATAACATTGGTCAGAAAAGCATACTGTGAAATGTTGCTTTTATTTAAACTCCCACTATTTTCACTACATGGTTTCAAGATTTTACTTCATTATTGTCCTCTGGTGGTGGGCTCTGTGAACTGCATATTTACGGGTCTGGAGCACATATCTTCCCGGAGGTATACAACTCCTCAGGTACCAGCTAAAGAGTAGATGATAAGAAGCATTCAGATTTATTAAAACTCATTAAGAATATCAGTAGCCTGACTGTTGTTTCTAGAAATATAAAATATTTATCCTTCTGTTGTCAAACAACCATATTTCATGAAAAGAAGTATAAATCCTTTTTTGCTTGCAATAGAACAATAATTGAAGATATTCTTCATTTGGACCAAATACCTTCTCTGAAAATATAAGTTAAAATAGGAGTTGAAATTTCCAAAATATTCTTTAGGAAATAAAACTCCACATATAATTTCAAATTATAATTTAGTTTTACCTTAAATTTAAATATCTATATTGAATTTAATTTAAGGAAGGAAGGAAGGAAGAAAGAAGAAAAGAAGGAAAGAAGGAAAGAAAGAAAGAAAGGACGGAGGGAGGGAGGGACGGTGGGAGGAAGGAAGGAAGGAAGGGAGGAGGGAAGGAAGGAAAAAAGAAAGAAAGAAAGAAGATAAAGTAAAATAAAATAAAGTAAAATATAATAAAGTTATTAAATTAAAAATTACTTATTAAGAAAAAAAAACGAACGGATAGAACCTTTGGATAAATGGTGGAAGCAAAGCTATACAGACAAAATCTCATACAGAAGCATACACTTACAAACTCACAAAAAGAGGAATAGGGGGAAAAAATCATAAATCTTGCTCTCAAAGTCCACCTCCTCAATTTGGGATGATTCTTTGTCTCAATGAGGGAAGGAAAGAAGGAAGGAAGGAAGGAAAGAAAGAAAGAAAGAAAGAAAGAAAGAAAGAAAGAAAGAAAGAAAGAAAGAAAGAAAGAAAGAAAGAAAGAAAGAGAGAAAGAGAGAAAGAAAGAAGTTAAAGTAATATAAAATAAAGTTATTAAAATAAAAATAATTATTAAGAAAAAAATTTTTTAAAAAAACAGATAGAACCCTAGAACAAATGGTGGAAGCAAAGCTATACAGGCGAAATCTCACAGAGAAGCATACACATACACACTCACAAAAAGAGGTAAAGGGGAAAAAAATGATAAATCTTGCTCTCAAAGTCCACCTCCTCAATTTGGGATGATTCGTTGTCTATTCATGTATTCCACAGATGCAGGGTACATCAAGTTGATTGTGGAGCTTTAATCCGCTGCTTCTGAGGCTGCTGGGAGAGATTTCCCTTTCTGTTCTTTGTTTGCACCGCTCCCAGGGGCTCAGCTTTGGATTTGGCCCCGCCTCTGCGTGTAGGTCACTGGAGGGCGTCTGTTTTTCACTCAGACAAGACGGGGTTAAAGGAGCCGCTGATTCGGGGGCTCTGGCTCACTCAGGCCGGGGGGAGGGAGGGGCACGGAGTGCGGGGCGAGCCTGCGGCGCCACGGGCCGGCGTGACTTTGCACCAGCCTGAGGCTCACCGTGCGTTCTCCCGGGGAAGTTGTCCCTGGATCCCGGGAACCTGGCAGTGGCGGGCTGCACAGGCTCCGCGGAAGCGGGGTGTGGATAGTGACCTGTGCTCGCACACAGCCTTCTTGGTGGCGGCAGCAGCAGCCTTAGCGTCTCATGCCCGTCTCTGGGGCCCGCGCTTTTAGCCACGACTCGCGCCCGTCTCTGGAGCTCCTTTAAGCAGCGCTCTTAATCCCCTCTCCTCGCGCAGTAGGAAACAAAGAGGGAAGAAAATGTCTCTTGCCTCTTCGGCAGCTCCAGATCTTTTCCCGGACTCCCTCCCGGCTAGCCGTGGTGCACTAACCCCTTCAGGCTATGTTCACGCCACCAACCCCAGTCCTCTCCCTGCGCTCCGACTAAAGCCCGATCCTCAGCTTGCAGCCCCGCCCACCCCCGCGGCTGAGCAGACAAACCTCTCGGGCTGGTGAGTGCCAGTTGGCACCTATCCTCTGTGCGGGAATCTCTCCGCTTTCCCTCCGCACCCCTGTGGCTGTGCTCTCCTCCGCGGCTCCTAAGCTTCCCCCCTCCGCCACGCGCACTCTCCTCCCGCGAAGGGGCTTCCTAGTGTGTGGAATCCTTTCCTCCTTCACAGCTCCCTCCCACTGGTGCAGGTCCCGTCCCTATTCTTTTGTCTCTGTTTTTTCTTTTTTTCTTTGGCCCTACCCAGGTATGTGGGGAGTTTCTTGCCTTTTGGGAGGTCTGAGGTCTTCTGCCAGCGTTCAGTAGGTGTTCTGTAGGAGTTGTTCCACGTGTAGATGTATTTCTGGTGTATCTGTGGGGAGGAAGGTGATCTCCGCGTCTTACTCTTCCGCCATCTTCCCCTCCCAGGTATCCGTTTTTCCTAGACTTTTCTTTCTTCAGCTCACAAAGGGGCCCCTGAGGATTAAGCAGAGGAACGTCAGGGTTTCTTCCAGGCCAGCTTCAGCCCTGGGATGTTCAGGGCAGACTCTCATTACAAACCTCAGTTTCTGAGGCTCCTGGCTTATGGCCATTTAGTATAGAAGGAGGCTCCTGGCTGGGGAAGGCTCAGACAAAACGATGCAGGTTCTAATCTGTGGCAGTGGGCAGTGGGCGGCGGGGGGTGTCAGTGCAGGAAGAGGCATTCGCTGCCTTAGGCATTTAAACCATTGCCTTCTCTTCAGGATGACTCACCTGCAAGATTCTGTGGGGTCCGCCTCCTGCCACCATGCTACAATTGCCGGATTTTGGGTCTGGAGCAACCCAGGTCTTCGTCCGGCATTTCCAGAGAGTGCTTTCTCTTCGGAGCACGTCTGGGGACTGGCTTCTCTGCTTCCACCTTGGCTGGCGAGGCCAAAGGAGCATCTTCCATGGGGAAGAGAGGGAAGACATTCCAGTTTGGAAGAACAAAAGCAAAGACACACTCTTCTCTACCTTGTCCTGCCCCAAATATAAATTCATAGCACCTTCACATTTTTATAACTATGGACTTAAAAAGACCAAGAGATTAAGGGGCCTACCCAGTGTTACACAGGTAGTGGAGAGGTGTTCTGCTCAATGGTTAGGTTCATGGTGGGGCTCCGGATTTACAGCTGATAGGAATGTGAGGACAAGCTCATGCCATTTCAAACATTTCCAAGTGGTACTGAGAGAGATGTTGAAGGTGCAAAATGAGGGTGCTGAATGACCTCACAAAGTGGGGATGGTGGGCCCATTTTAACATGAAATTGAAAATAAGTTCATGACAAAAGGACATAATAGAAAATGACAACATAATCATAACACTCCCCTCTCCCCTGGAAGTAAAATTCATTAGAATCCTCTCTCTCTCCACCATGAAAGGATGAGATAAAGTCTCAGCAGCAGCCCCCGTGAAAAACATGGTCAACAGGGTGAAGAGGTGTCACTAAGACCATATGGTGCGACTCAGAGAAGCAAAGAGACAGCTCTGCCCTTAGCCTGATGAGGCCCACAGGAAGGAACATGTGTGGCAACCTTGGATAGTGTGGCAATGAGAGAGAACCTTCTTTAGGAGGGGACTCCCTGCTGCCACCTTGAAAAAGCAAATATGGGACATTCGTTTACTGTGGCTCTTGCAGAGGCGATGTGCCCAGAGGTTGGGCCACCCTGCTTGACAATCAAAGCACCTTGTATTCCTGTGCTGCTTGAAAGCTCCAATCGCCGGATTTTGGGTCTGGGGCAACCCAGGTCTTCGTCCGACCATTCCAGAGAGTGCTTTCTCTTCGGAGCACGTCTGGGGACTGGCTTCTCTGCTTCTACCTTAGCTGGCGTGGCCAAAGGAACATCCCCGTAGAGCCGGTAGCCACCAACCAGGCAGTATGTCTCCCCATGCCAGCCCAACTGCGTTTCTCCACACCCGCGGTACAGGACATGGTAGTGACCAGGTGTAGGATGAGAAGCGGGAGCCACTGCTGCTGCAAAGAAAATCAGAACTGATCAGTCACTTCTGCTGTGCACAGTCTCCTGCCAGAATTTCCCTCTCTCATGTCTCTCCCAGTTTCTGGCTGAAGACCTTTTAATCTACTTGACGTCCAAAACACAGCCTTGGCGCATCATCTCTATGAGTCCCTAGAGAAGGGACACTGGCTGCAAAAGCAATCCCTAGAGCCTAGGGCTGCAGCACATGAGGAAGTCTCTTCACCATTCCCAGGGAAAACAGTAGAACCCGAAAGTAATTGCAATCATGATCCTCTCCATCTCTCCCTTCCACAACAGAGAAAACATTTCTTGCAGTCTGTCACTTCTGAGGCTTTCATGGAAATGTCTTTCAAGTTTTGGAAAAAAATAATCTAATATAAATTGGTTAAGAACCCCGCCCACCTTGGCAACCCCTCTTGGGCCCCATTTATACTGCCTATTTCAACCACACTGAACTCTAGCTGTCTAATACTTTTATGTCGATTAGAACAAGGCCAAATACTGAGGCAGAGTGATCAGGAGACTCAGAACCGGGTTCTGGGTACCAAGTCTAGGCTCACATCAACCCAGCCTCCTGGGACACCATCTCCTCAGCCCTCCAGTCTCATTAGCACTTCATCACCGCCCCCCCTTCGTTCTTACGGTCTTCCCATCAATATGGCAACACCCTCTCCCCTAGTACTCAGCAACTCAGTAAGGGATGTGTCTGAGGGGACCGATATAGATGTCTACATGATAGCACAGTGGTGCCTGGGTTTGAAGGTGCGGTTCAAGAGTGGCCCTGTTCCTCAAACCGCTCCATTTGCAATTTGCCAACAAAAATGCGCTTGTCTTTTGTTAAGAGGCCAATCAGGAAAGGGTCTGAATGGAAGCATCCTGTAGCCCAAAGGGTAAGGCTACATTTATAAGGCTCAGAACCGTCCTGCACACTTGTCCAGGGATGAGCTTTCACTTGTCCTCAGCAGTGAGAACTGTGCGTCCCTGAAGGCGTCCCAGCTCACTGGTATTACTTACATCTGGGAAAGTGCTCAGCTGTTCGTAGTTGGCAACCCCCACAGGAACATGTGCCAGCCGGGTGAGGTTGTGTGTATATCACACCTCCTGTAGAGTTGCCCTGTCTGGGTGTACCTGCTGCACTGCCCACCCAGGGAACAGAGCACAGGTTAGAGTACACATACACTACCCGGTCACACATTCTCACACAGACAGCCAAAAAGATTGGTATCTGGTGGAGAACGGGTAGAGAAGTTTCTCTGAGTGCAGCCCGTTTGCACAGTTATGCTGCCATGGAAACCCTGAGAACGCCTGTGAGGGCATCACTACCCAGTGACGTCATATATGGAACCTTTGACTTGAGGGGCAGGCTTGAGGAGGAGGGGCAGTTTTGTGGAGGAGAACAGGGTAGAGGCAAAGGTACTCTGCCTCGCCCCTCACCCCTGGGCCTCCCCACCCACGCCCCAATCTAGTAGACACCCCACGTGGGGCGTGCCGGTGGGCTGGCACAGCCGCAGGGGCCACAGGAGGGCAAGAGACACCCATATTCTGAGTTTGGCTTGAGAGACAAGATTAACGTAAGAGACAGCTAGGTTGTATGGCACTGACCCTAAGAGGCAGAGATTTGTGTGGCCTGGGGAATCAGGGAAGGCTCCTTGGCAGTCGGCCTGAAGGACAAGTGAGATTTGGACCCATGCGGAAGAGAGGGAAGACATTCCAGTTTGGAAGAATAAAGGAAAAGACACACTCTTCTCGACCTTGTCGTGCCCCAAATATAAATCCATAGCACCGTCACATTTTTACAACTGAGGACTTAAAGAAACCAAGAGGCTACGGGGCCTACCCAGTGTTACACACGTAGTGGAGAGGCGTTCTGCTCAATGGTTAGGTTCATGTCGGGGCTCCAGATTTACAGCTAATAGGAATGTGAGGACAAGCTCATGCCATTTCAAATATTTCCAAGTGATACTGAGAGAGATGTTAAAGGAGCAAAAGGAGGGTGCTGAATGACCTCACAAAGTGGAAATGGTGGGCCCATTTTAACATGAAATTGAAAACAAATTCATGACACAAGGACATAATAGAAAATGACAACATAATCATTACACTCCCCTCTCCCCTAGAAGTAAAACTCATTAGAATCCTCTTTCTCTCCACCATGAAAGGATGAGACAAAGACTCAGCAGCAGCTCCCATGAAAAACATGGTCAACAGTGTGAAGAGGTGTTTCTAAGACGATTTGGTCCGACTCAGAGAAGGAAAGAGACAACTCTGCCCTTAGCCTGATCAAGCCTACGGGAAGGAACATTTGTGGCAGGCTTTGATAGTGTGGCAATGAGAGACAACCTTCTTTAGGAGGGGACTCCCTGTTGCCGACCTCGAAAAAGCAAAGGTGGGACATTCGTTCACTGGGGCTGTTGCAGAGGCGATGTGCCCGGGAGGTAGAGACTGCTTCGACTACCATTTTAGAGGTTGGGCCACCCTGGTTGAAAACCACAGCACCTTCTATTCCTAAACTGCTTGAATCAGCGGGTGCACGTTAGGACACACGAAGTCAGGCCCCATTGGAGCAGATTGCCTTTGGGAATGGTAGAATGTAAAATGTGAAGGGGAATTCTCTGGAGGAGCTTTGTCATGGCAGGTGGGCCAGCATGAGACCATTCAGATTCTCCAAGGCTCCAGAGATTACTTGGCTGGGAGCATCCCTCTGATGTGGTGGGGGAACTTCTACCTTAATAGGACCTGGCTGGGCATCCGGGGGAGGCAGAATAAATGGTTTATTAACTACGAGAGCGAGAGACTCACCTGGGGGGTTCCACAAAAGCACTTAAAAAGACTTGTACCTGGATTCTTGAGCCAACCCTAAGAAAACTTATCTAGATGTGGAGTAGGGCTCAGGAAGCTGCACTTTTAATAAGCTTCCTGGGCAGTCCCACCACAGTGGTCCATGGATAGAATGACCAAATTATTGTGTATTCTCGGTTGCTTTTGGGAGTCAAAGCGGGCAATATGAGAAACCGCAGCAGCCCTACGTATAAACAGGGAATATTCAAGGCAAACAGAGGTGTTTAGTTATTCTATGCATGAATCAGATTTGAGAAAAGCTAGCCTGCTGGTTAAAGAACACAACCCTTACGACAGACAGACCAGATTCTGTCCTACTTACTTGTGTGATTTTGACCAAGTTCTTTTATCCTTCTGACTGTTTCTTCATATGGAAAAGAGCTATGGCTGTACATTTAGCACAATATTCTCTTTTGGCAAAAGTTGCTCTGGGTCCATGTGTGCTCTCTGCAACGTAATCCTTTACAGTGCGCAAGCATTTTTAAGTTGTTTGGTGAAGTACTACACTTGACTTTTAACTGTTCATTACTTCGGGCAAAGCTTATGTAGTGCTGCAGAGACTAGAACCTATGCAGAGATAGTGAGAGGATGTTATAAGCTTACTCTGCCGGTTTATGAAAAACTTTTAACCTTTTCTCCTCTTCCTCAACCTGCCACCAAGAGATGAGAAAGAAGGCAGAGCCTGGAAATGCACACCAAGCAATACTTCTGGGGAGTTAGTTGGAGCGGGAGGGCTGACGCCTGAGCCCAGCTCCGCTTAGCCGTGCGGGTCCGCGGCGTGTCCAGCGGCTGTGGCGGAACCCGAGGGTGGTGGGCGTGGGCCCGTGTCGCGGCTGCACTGGAGCGGTGAGTGAGGGCCATGGGCCGTTGTTGCGCGGCCGCCACATTCCCAGACCGCCCGCCAGCCCTCCTGGTTCCTTCGCCGCTCCCCGCCGCCGGGAGCCGGGAGCCCAGAGAAGCCCGCAAACGGGCACCTGCGCCCGCCGCCCGGAGATACACCAGAAATACATCTACACGAGGAACAACTCCTACATAACACCTACTGAACTCTGGCAGAAGACCTCAGACCTCCCAAAAGGGAAGAAAGTCCCCACGTACCTGGACGTGTGGATGAAAGGCTCTTGGTGCTGCAGCCAGGAGGCAGTGCTGTGCCTCTGAGGTGGGAGAGTCAACTGCAGGACGCTGGTCCACAAGAGACCTCCCAGCTCCACATAATATCAAATGGCGAAAATCTCCCAGAGATCTCCATCTCAACCACAGCACGCAGAATCACTCAACGACCAGCAAGCTACAGTGCTGGACACCCTATGGCAAACAACTAGCAAGACAGGAACACAACCCCACCCTTTAGCAGAGAGGCTGCCGAAAATCATAATAAGTCCACAGACACCCCAAAACACACCAACAGACGTGGACCTGCCTACCAGAAAGACAAGATCCAGCCTCATCCACCAGAACACAGGCACTACTGCGCTCCACCTGGAAGCCTACACAACCCACTGAAACAACTTTAGCCACTGGGGACAGACACCAAAAACAAAGGGAACTACGAACGTGCAGCCTGCAAAAAGGAGACCCAAAACACAGTAAGAGAAGCAAAATGAGAAGACAGAGAAACACACATCAGATGATGGAGCAAGATAAAAACACACCAGACCTAACAAATGGAGAGGAAATAGGCAGTCTACCTGAAAGAGAATTCAGAATAATGATAGTAAAGGGGATCCAATATCTTGGAAATAGAATAGACAAAATGCAAGACACATTTAACAAGGACCTAAAAGAACTAAAGATGAAACAAACAACGATGAACAATACAAGAAATGAAATTAAAAATACTCTAGATGGGATTAATAGCAGAATAACAGGCAGAAGAACGGATAAGTGACCTGGAAGATAAAATAGTGGAAATAACTACTGCAGAGCAGAATAAAGAAAAAAGAATGCAAAGAACTGAGGACAGTCTCAGAGGCATCTGGGACAACATTAGACGCACCAACGTTCAAATTATAGGAGTTCCAGAAGAAGAAGAGAAAAACAAAGGGACTGAGAAAATATTTGAAGAGATTATAGTTGAAAACTTCCCTAATATGGGAAAGGAAATAGTTAATCAACTCCAGGAAGCACAGAGTCTCATACAGGATAAATCCAAGGAGAAATACGCCAAGACACATATTAATGAAACTGTCAAAAATTAAATTCAAAGAAAACATATTAAAAGCAGCAAGGGAAAAACAACAAATAACACACAAGGGAATCCCCATAAGGTTAAAAGCTGATCTTTCAGCAGAAACTCTGCAAGCCAGAAGGGACGGGACTGGCAGGACATATTTAAAGTGATGAAGGAGAAGAACCTACAACCAAGATTACTCTCCCCAGCAAGGATCTCATTCAGATTTGATGGAGCAATTAAAAGCTTTAGAGACAAGCAAAAGCTGAGAGAGTTCAGCACCACCAAACCAGCTTTACAACAAAGGCTAAAGGAACTTCTCTAGGCAAGAAACCCAACAGAAGGAAAAGACCTACAATAACGAACACAAAACAATTAAGAAAATGGGAATAGGAACATACATATAGAAAATTACCTTAAATGTAAATAGACTAAATGCTCCCACCAAAAGACACAGATTGGCTGAATGGATACAAAAACAAGACCCATATAGATGCTGTCTACAAGAGACCCGCTTCAGACCTAGAGACACATACAGACCAAAAGTAAGGGGATGGAAAAAGATATTCCATGCAAATGGAAACCAAAAGAAAGCTGGAGTAGCAATTCTCATATCAGTCAAAATAGACTTTAAAATAAAGACTATTAGAAGAGACAAAGGACACTACATAACGATCAAGGGATCGATCCAAGAAGAAGATATAACAATTGTAAATATGTATGCACCCAACATAGGAGCACCTCAATACATAAGGCAAATACTAATAGCCCTAAAAGGAGAAATCGACAGTAACACATTCATAGTAGGGGACTTTAACACCCCACTTTCACCAATGGACAGATCATCCAAAATGAAAATAAATAAGGAAACACAAGCTTTAAATGATACGTTAAACAAGATGGACTTAATTGATATTTATAGGACATTCAATCCAAAAACAACAGAATACACATTTTTCTCAAGTGCTCGTGGGACATTCTCCAGGATAGATCATATCTTGGGTCACAAATGAAGCCTTGGTAAATTTAAGGAAATTGAAATTGTATCAAGTACCTTTTCCGACCAAAACGCTATGAGACTAGACATCAATTACAGGAAAAGATCTGTAAAAAATACAATCACGTGGAGGCTAAACAATACACTACTGAATAACGAAGTGATCACTGAAGAAGTCAAAGAGGAAATCAAAAAATACCTAGAAGCAAATGACAATGGAGACACGACGACCCAAAACTTATGGGATGCAGCAAAAGCGCTTCTAAGAGGGAAGTTTATAGCAATGCAATCCTACCTTAAGAAACAGGAAACATCTCGAATAAAAAACCTAAACTTGCATCTAAAGCAATCAGAGAAAGAAGAAGAAAAAAGCCCAAAGTTAGCAGAAGGACAGAAATCATAAAGATCAGATCAGAAATAAATGAAAAAGAAATGAAGGAAACGATAGCAAAGATCAATAAAACTAAAAGCTGGTTCTTTGAGAAGAGAAACAAAATTGATAAACCATTAGCCAGATTCATCAAGAAAAAAAGGGAGAAGAGTCAAATCAATAGAATCGGAAATGGAAAAGGAGAAGTAACAACTGACACTGCAGAAATACAAAAGATCATGAGAGATTACTACAAGCAACTCTATGCCAATAAAATGGACAACATGGAAGAAGTGGACAAATTCTTAGAAATGCACAAGGTGCCAAGACTGAATCAGGAAAAAACAGAAAACATGAAAAGACCAATCACAAGCACTGAAATTGAAACTGTGATTAAAAATCTTCCAACAATCAAAAACCCAGGACCAGATGGCTTCACAGGCGAATTCTATCAAACGTTTAGAGAAGAGTTAACACCTATCCTTCTCAAACCCTTCCAAAATATAGCAGAGGGAGGAACACTCCCAAACTCATTCTACGAGGCCACCATCACCCTGATACCAAAACCAGACAAGGATGTCACAAAGAAAGGAAACTACAGGCCAATATAACTGATGAACATAGATGCAAAAATCCTGAACAAAATACTAGCAAACAGAATCCAACAGCACATTCAAAGGATCATACACCATGATCAAGTGGGGTTTATTCCAGGAATGCAAGGATTCTTCAATATACGCAAATCAATCAATGTGATACACCATATTAACAGACTGAAGGAGAAAAACCATATGGTCATCTCAATAGATGCAGAGAAAGCTTTCGACAAAATTCAACACCCATTTATGATAAAAACCCTGCAGAAAATAGGCATAGAGGGAACTTTCCTCAACATAATAAAGGCCATATATGACAAACCCACAGCCAACACCATCCTCAATGGTGAAAAACTGAAAGAATTTCCACTAAGATCAGGAAAAAGACAAGGTGGCCCACTCCCACCACTCTTATTCAACATCATTTTGGAAGTTTTAGCCACAGCAATCAGAGAAGAAAAGGAAATAAAGGGAATCCAAATCGGAAAAGAAGAAGTAAAGCTGTCACTGTTTGCAGATGACATGATACTATACATAGAGAATCCTAAAGATGCTACCAGAAAACTACTAGAACTAATCAATGAATTCGGTAAAGTTGCAGGAAACAAAATTAATGCACAGAAATCTCTTGCATTCCTATACACTAATGATGAAAAATCTGAAAGTGAAATGAAGAAAACACTCCCATTTACCATTGCAACAAAAAGAATAAAATATCTACGAATAAACCTACCTAAGGAGACAAAAGACCTATACGAAGAAAATTATAAGACACTGATGTAAGAAATTACAGATGATACAAATAGATGGAGAGATATACCATGTTCTTGGATTGGAAGAACCAACATTGTGAAAATGACTCTACTACCCAAATCAATCTACAGGTTCAATGCAATCCCTATCAAACTATCACTGGCATTTTTCACAGAACTAGAAGTAAAAATTTCACAATTTGTATGGAAACACAAAAGACCCCAAATAGCCAAAGCTATCTTGAGAACGAAACACGGAGCTGGAGGAATCAGGCTACCTGAGTTCAGACTCTACTACAAAGCTACAGTAATCAAGACAGTATGGTACTGGCACAAAAACCGAAAGATAGATCAATGGAACAGGATAGAAAGCCCAGAGATAAACCCACACACATATGGTCACCTTATCTTTGATAAAGGAGGCAGGAATGTACAGTGGAGAAAGGACAGCCTCTTCAATAAATTGTGCTGGGAAAACTGGACAGGTACATGTCAAAGTATGAGATTAGATCACTCCCTAACAGCATACACAAAAATAAGCTCAAAATGGATTAAAGACCTAAATGTAAAGCCAGACACTATCAAACTCTTAGAGGAAATCATAGGCAGGGCACTCTATGACATAAATCACAGCAAGATCCTTTTTGACCCACCTCCTAGAGAAATGGAAATAAAAACAAAAATAAAGAAATGGGACCTAATGAAACTTCAAAGCTTTTGCACAGCAAAGGAAACCATAAACAAGACCAAAAGACAACCCTCAGAATGGGAGAAAATATTTGCAAATGAAGCAAGTGACAAGGGATTAATGTCCAAAATTTATAAGAAGCTCATGCAGCTCAATGAGAAAAAAAAAAACAACGAAATCCAAAAATGGGCAGAAGACCTAAATAGACAATTCCCCAAAGAAGATATACAGACTGCCAACAAACACATGAAACAATGCTCAACATCATTAATCATTAGGGAAATGCAAATCAAAACTACAATGAGATATCATCTCACACCAGTCAGAAAGGCCATCATCAAAAAATCTAGAAACAATAAATGCTGGAGAGGGTGTGGAGAAAAGGGAACACTCTTGCACTGCTGGTGGGAATGTGAATTGGTACAGCCACTATGGAGAACAGCATGGAGGTTCCTTAAAAAACTACAAATGACCCAGCAATCCCACTACTGGGCATATACCCTGAAAAACCAAAATTCAAAAAGAATCATGTACCAAAATGTTCATTGCAGCTCTATTTACAATAGCCCGGAGATGGAAACAACCTAAGTGCCCGTCATCCGATGAATGGATAAAGAAGATGTGGCTCATATATACAATGGAATATTACTCAGCCATAAAAAGAAACGAAATTGAGCTATTTGTAATGAGGTGGATAGACCTAGAGTCTGTCATACAGAGTGAAGTAAGTCAGAAAGAGAAAGACAAATACCATATGCTAACACATATATATGGAATTTAAGAAACAAAATGTCATGAAGAACCTGGGGGTAAGACAGGAATAAAGACAGAGACCTACTAGAGAATGAACTTGAGGATATGGGGAGGGGGAAGGGTAAGCTGTGACAAAGCGAGAGAGAGGCATAGACATATATACACTAACAAACGTAAGGTAGGTAACTAGTGGAAGCAGCCGCATAGCACAGAGATATCAGCTCGGTGCTTTGTGACCGCCTGGAGGGGTGGGATAGGGAGGGTGGGAGGGAGGGAGACGCAAGCCGGAAGAGATATGGGAACATATGTATGTGTGTAACTGATTCACTTTGTTATAAAGCGGAAACTAAAACACCTTTGTAAAGCAATTATACCC
The DNA here is from genome assembly GCF_059928025.1 of Delphinapterus leucas. NCBI lineage: Eukaryota > Metazoa > Chordata > Mammalia > Artiodactyla > Monodontidae > Delphinapterus > Delphinapterus leucas. Next base: position 51,992,921 of record NC_143145.1, read on the forward strand.
CAATAAAGATGTTAAAAAAAAAAAAGAAAATATATAGGTGAAGTGTAAAAGGGTTGGAATAGATATACCATAACAGTAAAAACAAAACAAAACAACAACAACAAAACCGGAGTGGCTAAGAAAATATCAGAAAAAAATTACATTTTAAGACGAAAATTTTTACCAGACACAAAGACATTTTAAAATGATAAAATGATTATTCCATCTAGAATGCATAATAATTATAAACCTATATGCACGTAACAACAGGACTTCAAAATACAATGAAGCAAAATCGACACAACAGAAAAGAGAAACAGACAGTTCTACAATAATAGTCGTATACTTTAATACCCTTCTTTCAATAGCAGCACAGACAGAAAATCAACAAGAAAATAAAAACCTTGAACAGCATTATCAATCAAGTAGACCTAACAGCCATCTATAAAACATTCCACCCAACAGCATCAGAATATACATTCTTTTCAAATGCACATGGATATACTATATGCTAGAGCATAAAACAAATTTCAGTACATTTTAAAGGATATAAACCATACGAAGAGTGCTCTCAGGTGACAACAGAATGCAATAAGAAATCGTTAACAGAAAGAAATTTGTTGAAAATCACAAATGGAAATTAAAGAATATATTCCTAAATAATTCATGGGTCAAGTAAGAACTCATAAGGGGAATTAGAAATAATTTGAGATGAATTAAAATGAAAGTATAACATATTAATGCTTGATTGGTCCCACATACTCTTCTGAAAAGCAGAGGGGTTAGACAAAGAGATCTAAATTAATTAAAAAATCATTTATTATTCTGGGAATAAAAAGAACTGGGCTTAGTCTCAGTTTTGCCTTTATCTTTGTGTCTGTTGATTATCTTGGAATAGTCATTACATAATCAACATACAGTTGCCAGCTCAGGAATCAAATACTGTCATCTCTAGGGCTACCATAACAAGATACCACAAACTTGTTAGCTTAAAAGAACAGAAATTTATTTTATCACAGCTCTAGAGGCCAGAAGTTCAAACTCAAAGTGTTGAGAGGACCATGTTCTTTCTGACGCCTCAAGGGGAGGATCCTTCTTTGTCTTAACCAGATTCTGGTGGTGGCCATCAATCACTGGTGTTGGCAGTTTTTTGATTTGCAGCTGCATCACTCTGGTCTCTTTCACTCTTGTCACATGGAATTGTCTCTGTGTGTTTCTGTCTCTGGAAACAATTTGAATAGAAATTTCTATTTTTAAAAAACAAACTGTTGATTATTATGCTCTATTTAGATACTTCCTCTAACCCACACCCACCTCCATTTCCCCATATGTATTTGAGGAGGAAAGAGGAACTCCTGTGAGCTATCATATTGGAAAGAATCAATAATACAATGTTTTACTAGAGATGCCTCTTATCTAAAATATTTGAATTAAATATAAAATCTGGGGAAATGATCGCCCAGTTTCCCTCTTCTAGAGGCATGTTCTAAATGATAGGCAGCAGAATATTTTATACCCATGAGGTTTGCTGACATTATTGATTTGGGCCAGGATCTGTATTTTCTCTCTAAAGAAAACAGTATTCTCTCTTTACTTTCTTTAATATATAATGTTGGTGTCTTAAGTTTATTGTCAGAGAGGATGCTTATAGTTCAAATGATTTGGTTGTATTTCACCAGGATTATTACAAGATAGTCAAACAATGGCCGGGCTCCGGGATAGACCTCGGTCCCTTTGTTCCACTGGGATACTGATCTGAAAGCCACTGTTTTCTTATATTCCAAAGACCAAATAAATAAATAAATAAACAAACAAAAAAACAAGTACATGAAACTATTTTAAAACCAACTCTCTTTTCTTCCTCATCCATGTTAATTCTCTTCTACCTAAAATTACTTCCTGGAAGTGATTTTTATGTTTCTTAGAGCTTCTTTATGTATATATCCACACTAATGCATATAAAACTGTGCCTTGTAGATCTTATACTTTTGCCATTTGAATAACTATTTTCTCGTGTCATATAGAGTTTATCCATTGTCCTAGATATGCATTTTCCCTGTGTATTTGAGCATCATAGGAAGATAAATTCTACTCTTGAAAATGTTAACTGGTCACTGAGACACAGAAAGCTATTATTCTTACCAGTTTTCAATAGTGAGTAGATTCTGTAGGGGTGGAATTTTAAGATGTAAGTATACTGTTTTTCTACACTCAAATTCGCTTCCCCTTATCATAGAAATTGACCAGCGAAGTGTGCTGCTGACTTTTCAGAATCCATGTACATATAATCCATTACGTTATTAGATATAACATTGGTCAGAAAAGCATACTGTGAAATGTTGCTTTTATTTAAACTCCCACTATTTTCACTACATGGTTTCAAGATTTTACTTCATTATTGTCCTCTGGTGGTGGGCTCTGTGAACTGCATATTTACGGGTCTGGAGCACATATCTTCCCGGAGGTATACAGCTCCTCAGGTACCAGCTAAAGAGTAGATGATAAGAAGCATTCAGATTTATTAAAACTCATTAAGAATATCAGTAGCCTGACTGTTGTTTCTAGAAATATAAAATATTTATCCTTCTGTTGTCAAACAACCATATTTCATGAAAAGAAGTATAAATCCTTTTTTGCTTGCAATAGAAGAACAATAATTGAAGATATTCTTCATTTGGACCAAATACCTTCTCTGAAAATATAAGTTAAAATAGGAGTTGAAATTTCCAAAATATTCTTTAGGAAATAAAACTCCACATATAATTTCAAATTATAATTTAGTTTTACCTTAAATTTAAATATCTATATTGAATTTAATTTAAGGAAGGAAGGAAGGAAGAAAGAAGAAAAGAAGGAAAGAAGGAAAGAAAGAAAGAAAGAAAGGACGGAGGGAGGGAGGGACGGTGGGAGGAAGGAAGGAAGGAAGGGAGGAGGGAAGGAAGGAAAAAAGAAAGAAAGAAAGAAGATAAAGTAAAATAAAATAAAGTAAAATATAATAAAGTTATTAAATTAAAAATTACTTATTAAGAAAAAAAAACGAACGGATAGAACCTTTGGATAAATGGTGGAAGCAAAGCTATACAGACAAAATCTCATACAGAAGCATACACTTACAAACTCACAAAAAGAGGAATAGGGGGAAAAAATCATAAATCTTGCTCTCAAAGTCCACCTCCTTAATTTGGGATGATTCTTTGTCTCAATGAGGGAAGGAAAGAAGGAAGGAAGGAAGGAAGGAAAGAAAGAAAGAAAGAAAGAAAGAAAGAAAGAAAGAAAGAAAGAAAGAAAGAAAGAAAGAAAGAGAGAAAGAGAGAAAGAAAGAAGTTAAAGTAATATAAAATAAAGTTATTAAAATAAAAATAATTATTAAGAAAAAAATTTTTTAAAAAAACAGATAGAACCCTAGAACAAATGGTGGAAGCAAAGCTATACAGGCGAAATCTCACAGAGAAGCATACACATACACACTCACAAAAAGAGGTAAAGGGGAAAAAAATGATAAATCTTGCTCTCAAAGTCCACCTCCTCAATTTGGGATGATTCGTTGTCTATTCATGTATTCCACAGATGCAGGGTACATCAAGTTGATTGTGGAGCTTTAATCCGCTGCTTCTGAGGCTGCTGGGAGAGATTTCCCTTTCTGTTCTTTGTTTGCACCGCTCCCAGGGGCTCAGCTTTGGATTTGGCCCCGCCTCTGCGTGTAGGTCACTGGAGGGCGTCTGTTTTTCACTCAGACAAGACGGGGTTAAAGGAGCCGCTGATTCGGGGGCTCTGGCTCACTCAGGCCGGGGGGAGGGAGGGGCACGGAGTGCGGGGCGAGCCTGCGGCGCCACGGGCCGGCGTGACTTTGCACCAGCCTGAGGCTCACCGTGCGTTCTCCCGGGGAAGTTGTCCCTGGATCCCGGGAACCTGGCAGTGGCGGGCTGCACAGGCTCCGCGGAAGCGGGGTGTGGATAGTGACCTGTGCTCGCACACAGCCTTCTTGGTGGCGGCAGCAGCAGCCTTAGCGTCTCATGCCCGTCTCTGGGGCCCGCGCTTTTAGCCACGACTCGCGCCCGTCTCTGGAGCTCCTTTAAGCAGCGCTCTTAATCCCCTCTCCTCGCGCAGTAGGAAACAAAGAGGGAAGAAAATGTCTCTTGCCTCTTCGGCAGCTCCAGATCTTTTCCCGGACTCCCTCCCGGCTAGCCGTGGTGCACTAACCCCTTCAGGCTATGTTCACGCCACCAACCCCAGTCCTCTCCCTGCGCTCCGACTAAAGCCCGATCCTCAGCTTGCAGCCCCGCCCACCCCCGCGGCTGAGCAGACAAACCTCTCGGGCTGGTGAGTGCCAGTTGGCACCTATCCTCTGTGCGGGAATCTCTCCGCTTTCCCTCCGCACCCCTGTGGCTGTGCTCTCCTCCGCGGCTCCTAAGCTTCCCCCCTCCGCCACGCGCACTCTCCTCCCGCGAAGGGGCTTCCTAGTGTGTGGAATCCTTTCCTCCTTCACAGCTCCCTCCCACTGGTGCAGGTCCCGTCCCTATTCTTTTGTCTCTGTTTTTTCTTTTTTTCTTTGGCCCTACCCAGGTATGTGGGGAGTTTCTTGCCTTTTGGGAGGTCTGAGGTCTTCTGCCAGCGTTCAGTAGGTGTTCTGTAGGAGTTGTTCCACGTGTAGATGTATTTCTGGTGTATCTGTGGGGAGGAAGGTGATCTCCGCGTCTTACTCTTCCGCCATCTTCCCCTCCCAGGTATCCGTTTTTCCTAGACTTTTCTTTCTTCAGCTCACAAAGGGGCCCCTGAGGATTAAGCAGAGGAACGTCAGGGTTTCTTCCAGGCCAGCTTCAGCCCTGGGATGTTCAGGGCAGACTCTCATTACAAACCTCAGTTTCTGAGGCTCCTGGCTTATGGCCATTTAGTATAGAAGGAGGCTCCTGGCTGGGGAAGGCTCAGACAAAACGATGCACGTTCTAATCTGTGGCAGTGGGCAGTGGGCGGCGGGGGGTGTCAGTGCAGGAAGAGGCATTCGCTGCCTTAGGCATTTAAACCATTGCCTTCTCTTCAGGATGACTCACCTGCAAGATTCTGTGGGGTCCGCCTCCTGCCACCATGCTACAATTGCCGGATTTTGGGTCTGGAGCAACCCAGGTCTTCGTCCGGCATTTCCAGAGAGTGCTTTCTCTTCGGAGCACGTCTGGGGACTGGCTTCTCTGCTTCCACCTTGGCTGGCGAGGCCAAAGGAGCATCTTCCATGGGGAAGAGAGGGAAGACATTCCAGTTTGGAAGAACAAAAGCAAAGACACACTCTTCTCTACCTTGTCCTGCCCCAAATATAAATTCATAGCACCTTCACATTTTTATAACTATGGACTTAAAAAGACCAAGAGATTAAGGGGCCTACCCAGTGTTACACAGGTAGTGGAGAGGTGTTCTGCTCAATGGTTAGGTTCATGGTGGGGCTCCGGATTTACAGCTGATAGGAATGTGAGGACAAGCTCATGCCATTTCAAACATTTCCAAGTGGTACTGAGAGAGATGTTGAAGGTGCAAAATGAGGGTGCTGAATGACCTCACAAAGTGGGGATGGTGGGCCCATTTTAACATGAAATTGAAAATAAGTTCATGACAAAAGGACATAATAGAAAATGACAACATAATCATAACACTCCCCTCTCCCCTGGAAGTAAAATTCATTAGAATCCTCTCTCTCTCCACCATGAAAGGATGAGATAAAGTCTCAGCAGCAGCCCCCGTGAAAAACATGGTCAACAGGGTGAAGAGGTGTCACTAAGACCATATGGTGCGACTCAGAGAAGCAAAGAGACAGCTCTGCCCTTAGCCTGATGAGGCCCACAGGAAGGAACATGTGTGGCAACCTTGGATAGTGTGGCAATGAGAGAGAACCTTCTTTAGGAGGGGACTCCCTGCTGCCACCTTGAAAAAGCAAATATGGGACATTCGTTTACTGTGGCTCTTGCAGAGGCGATGTGCCCAGAGGTTGGGCCACCCTGCTTGACAATCAAAGCACCTTGTATTCCTGTGCTGCTTGAAAGCTCCAATCGCCGGATTTTGGGTCTGGGGCAACCCAGGTCTTCGTCCGACCATTCCAGAGAGTGCTTTCTCTTCGGAGCACGTCTGGGGACTGGCTTCTCTGCTTCTACCTTAGCTGGCGTGGCCAAAGGAACATCCCCGTAGAGCCGGTAGCCACCAACCAGGCAGTATGTCTCCCCATGCCAGCCCAACTGCGTTTCTCCACACCCGCGGTACAGGACATGGTAGTGACCAGGTGTAGGATGAGAAGCGGGAGCCACTGCTGCTGCAAAGAAAATCAGAACTGATCAGTCACTTCTGCTGTGCACAGTCTCCTGCCAGAATTTCCCTCTCTCATGTCTCTCCCAGTTTCTGGCTGAAGACCTTTTAATCTACTTGACGTCCAAAACACAGCCTTGGCGCATCATCTCTATGAGTCCCTAGAGAAGGGACACTGGCTGCAAAAGCAATCCCTAGAGCCTAGGGCTGCAGCACATGAGGAAGTCTCTTCACCATTCCCAGGGAAAACAGTAGAACCCGAAAGTAATTGCAATCATGATCCTCTCCATCTCTCCCTTCCACAACAGAGAAAACATTTCTTGCAGTCTGTCACTTCTGAGGCTTTCATGGAAATGTCTTTCAAGTTTTGGAAAAAAATAATCTAATATAAATTGGTTAAGAACCCCGCCCACCTTGGCAACCCCTCTTGGGCCCCATTTATACTGCCTATTTCAACCACACTGAACTCTAGCTGTCTAATACTTTTATGTCGATTAGAACAAGGCCAAATACTGAGGCAGAGTGATCAGGAGACTCAGAACCGGGTTCTGGGTACCAAGTCTAGGCTCACATCAACCCAGCCTCCTGGGACACCATCTCCTCAGCCCTCCAGTCTCATTAGCACTTCATCACCGCCCCCCCTTCGTTCTTACGGTCTTCCCATCAATATGGCAACACCCTCTCCCCTAGTACTCAGCAACTCAGTAAGGGATGTGTCTGAGGGGACCGATATAGATGTCTACATGATAGCACAGTGGTGCCTGGGTTTGAAGGTGCGGTTCAAGAGTGGCCCTGTTCCTCAAACCGCTCCATTTGCAATTTGCCAACAAAAATGCGCTTGTCTTTTGTTAAGAGGCCAATCAGGAAAGGGTCTGAATGGAAGCATCCTGTAGCCCAAAGGGTAAGGCTACATTTATAAGGCTCAGAACCGTCCTGCACACTTGTCCAGGGATGAGCTTTCACTTGTCCTCAGCAGTGAGAACTGTGCGTCCCTGAAGGCGTCCCAGCTCACTGGTATTACTTACATCTGGGAAAGTGCTCAGCTGTTCGTAGTTGGCAACCCCCACAGGAACATGTGCCAGCCGGGTGAGGTTGTGTGTATATCACACCTCCTGTAGAGTTGCCCTGTCTGGGTGTACCTGCTGCACTGCCCACCCAGGGAACAGAGCACAGGTTAGAGTACACATACACTACCCGGTCACACATTCTCACACAGACAGCCAAAAAGATTGGTATCTGGTGGAGAACGGGTAGAGAAGTTTCTCTGAGTGCAGCCCGTTTGCACAGTTATGCTGCCATGGAAACCCTGAGAACGCCTGTGAGGGCATCACTACCCAGTGACGTCATATATGGAACCTTTGACTTGAGGGGCAGGCTTGAGGAGGAGGGGCAGTTTTGTGGAGGAGAACAGGGTAGAGGCAAAGGTACTCTGCCTCGCCCCTCACCCCTGGGCCTCCCCACCCACGCCCCAATCTAGTAGACACCCCACGTGGGGCGTGCCGGTGGGCTGGCACAGCCGCAGGGGCCACAGGAGGGCAAGAGACACCCATATTCTGAGTTTGGCTTGAGAGACAAGATTAACGTAAGAGACAGCTAGGTTGTATGGCACTGACCCTAAGAGGCAGAGATTTGTGTGGCCTGGGGAATCAGGGAAGGCTCCTTGGCAGTCGGCCTGAAGGACAAGTGAGATTTGGACCCATGCGGAAGAGAGGGAAGACATTCCAGTTTGGAAGAATAAAGGAAAAGACACACTCTTCTCGACCTTGTCGTGCCCCAAATATAAATCCATAGCACCGTCACATTTTTACAACTGAGGACTTAAAGAAACCAAGAGGCTACGGGGCCTACCCAGTGTTACACACGTAGTGGAGAGGCGTTCTGCTCAATGGTTAGGTTCATGTCGGGGCTCCAGATTTACAGCTAATAGGAATGTGAGGACAAGCTCATGCCATTTCAAATATTTCCAAGTGATACTGAGAGAGATGTTAAAGGAGCAAAAGGAGGGTGCTGAATGACCTCACAAAGTGGAAATGGTGGGCCCATTTTAACATGAAATTGAAAACAAATTCATGACACAAGGACATAATAGAAAATGACAACATAATCATTACACTCCCCTCTCCCCTAGAAGTAAAACTCATTAGAATCCTCTTTCTCTCCACCATGAAAGGATGAGACAAAGACTCAGCAGCAGCTCCCATGAAAAACATGGTCAACAGTGTGAAGAGGTGTTTCTAAGACGATTTGGTCCGACTCAGAGAAGGAAAGAGACAACTCTGCCCTTAGCCTGATCAAGCCTACGGGAAGGAACATTTGTGGCAGGCTTTGATAGTGTGGCAATGAGAGACAACCTTCTTTAGGAGGGGACTCCCTGTTGCCGACCTCGAAAAAGCAAAGGTGGGACATTCGTTCACTGGGGCTGTTGCAGAGGCGATGTGCCCGGGAGGTAGAGACTGCTTCGACTACCATTTTAGAGGTTGGGCCACCCTGGTTGAAAACCACAGCACCTTCTATTCCTAAACTGCTTGAATCAGCGGGTGCACGTTAGGACACACGAAGTCAGGCCCCATTGGAGCAGATTGCCTTTGGGAATGGTAGAATGTAAAATGTGAAGGGGAATTCTCTGGAGGAGCTTTGTCATGGCAGGTGGGCCAGCATGAGACCATTCAGATTCTCCAAGGCTCCAGAGATTACTTGGCTGGGAGCATCCCTCTGATGTGGTGGGGGAACTTCTACCTTAATAGGACCTGGCTGGGCATCCGGGGGAGGCAGAATAAATGGTTTATTAACTACGAGAGCGAGAGACTCACCTGGGGGGTTCCACAAAAGCACTTAAAAAGACTTGTACCTGGATTCTTGAGCCAACCCTAAGAAAACTTATCTAGATGTGGAGTAGGGCTCAGGAAGCTGCACTTTTAATAAGCTTCCTGGGCAGTCCCACCACAGTGGTCCATGGATAGAATGACCAAATTATTGTGTATTCTCGGTTGCTTTTGGGAGTCAAAGCGGGCAATATGAGAAACCGCAGCAGCCCTACGTATAAACAGGGAATATTCAAGGCAAACAGAGGTGTTTAGTTATTCTATGCATGAATCAGATTTGAGAAAAGCTAGCCTGCTGGTTAAAGAACACAACCCTTACGACAGACAGACCAGATTCTGTCCTACTTACTTGTGTGATTTTGACCAAGTTCTTTTATCCTTCTGACTGTTTCTTCATATGGAAAAGAGCTATGGCTGTACATTTAGCACAATATTCTCTTTTGGCAAAAGTTGCTCTGGGTCCATGTGTGCTCTCTGCAACGTAATCCTTTACAGTGCGCAAGCATTTTTAAGTTGTTTGGTGAAGTACTACACTTGACTTTTAACTGTTCATTACTTCGGGCAAAGCTTATGTAGTGCTGCAGAGACTAGAACCTATGCAGAGATAGTGAGAGGATGTTATAAGCTTACTCTGCCGGTTTATGAAAAACTTTTAACCTTTTCTCCTCTTCCTCAACCTGCCACCAAGAGATGAGAAAGAAGGCAGAGCCTGGAAATGCACACCAAGCAATACTTCTGGGGAGTTAGTTGGAGCGGGAGGGCTGACGCCTGAGCCCAGCTCCGCTTAGCCGTGCGGGTCCGCGGCGTGTCCAGCGGCTGTGGCGGAACCCGAGGGTGGTGGGCGTGGGCCCGTGTCGCGGCTGCACTGGAGCGGTGAGTGAGGGCCATGGGCCGTTGTTGCGCGGCCGCCACATTCCCAGACCGCCCGCCAGCCCTCCTGGTTCCTTCGCCGCTCCCCGCCGCCGGGAGCCGGGAGCCCAGAGAAGCCCGCAAACGGGCACCTGCGCCCGCCGCCCGGAGATACACCAGAAATACATCTACACGAGGAACAACTCCTACATAACACCTACTGAACTCTGGCAGAAGACCTCAGACCTCCCAAAAGGGAAGAAAGTCCCCACGTACCTGGACGTGTGGATGAAAGGCTCTTGGTGCTGCAGCCAGGAGGCAGTGCTGTGCCTCTGAGGTGGGAGAGTCAACTGCAGGACGCTGGTCCACAAGAGACCTCCCAGCTCCACATAATATCAAATGGCGAAAATCTCCCAGAGATCTCCATCTCAACCACAGCACGCAGAATCACTCAACGACCAGCAAGCTACAGTGCTGGACACCCTATGGCAAACAACTAGCAAGACAGGAACACAACCCCACCCTTTAGCAGAGAGGCTGCCGAAAATCATAATAAGTCCACAGACACCCCAAAACACACCAACAGACGTGGACCTGCCTACCAGAAAGACAAGATCCAGCCTCATCCACCAGAACACAGGCACTACTGCGCTCCACCTGGAAGCCTACACAACCCACTGAAACAACTTTAGCCACTGGGGACAGACACCAAAAACAAAGGGAACTACGAACGTGCAGCCTGCAAAAGGGAGACCCAAAACACAGTAAGAGAAGCAAAATGAGAAGACAGAGAAACACACATCAGATGATGGAGCAAGATAAAAACACACCAGACCTAACAAATGGAGAGGAAATAGGCAGTCTACCTGAAAGAGAATTCAGAATAATGATAGTAAAGGGGATCCAATATCTTGGAAATAGAATAGACAAAATGCAAGACACATTTAACAAGGACCTAAAAGAACTAAAGATGAAACAAACAACGATGAACAATACAAGAAATGAAATTAAAAATACTCTAGATGGGATTAATAGCAGAATAACAGGCAGAAGAACGGATAAGTGACCTGGAAGATAAAATAGTGGAAATAACTACTGCAGAGCAGAATAAAGAAAAAAGAATGCAAAGAACTGAGGACAGTCTCAGAGGCATCTGGGACAACATTAGACGCACCAACGTTCAAATTATAGGAGTTCCAGAAGAAGAAGAGAAAAACAAAGGGACTGAGAAAATATTTGAAGAGATTATAGTTGAAAACTTCCCTAATATGGGAAAGGAAATAGTTAATCAACTCCAGGAAGCACAGAGTCTCATACAGGATAAATCCAAGGAGAAATACGCCAAGACACATATTAATGAAACTGTCAAAAATTAAATTCAAAGAAAACATATTAAAAGCAGCAAGGGAAAAACAACAAATAACACACAAGGGAATCCCCATAAGGTTAAAAGCTGATCTTTCAGCAGAAACTCTGCAAGCCAGAAGGGACGGGACTGGCAGGACATATTTAAAGTGATGAAGGAGAAGAACCTACAACCAAGATTACTCTCCCCAGCAAGGATCTCATTCAGATTTGATGGAGCAATTAAAAGCTTTAGAGACAAGCAAAAGCTGAGAGAGTTCAGCACCACCAAACCAGCTTTACAACAAAGGCTAAAGGAACTTCTCTAGGCAAGAAACCCAACAGAAGGAAAAGACCTACAATAACGAACACAAAACAATTAAGAAAATGGGAATAGGAACATACATATAGAAAATTACCTTAAATGTAAATAGACTAAATGCTCCCACCAAAAGACACAGATTGGCTGAATGGATACAAAAACAAGACCCATATAGATGCTGTCTACAAGAGACCCGCTTCAGACCTAGAGACACATACAGACCAAAAGTAAGGGGATGGAAAAAGATATTCCATGCAAATGGAAACCAAAAGAAAGCTGGAGTAGCAATTCTCATATCAGTCAAAATAGACTTTAAAATAAAGACTATTAGAAGAGACAAAGGACACTACATAATGATCAAGGGATCGATCCAAGAAGAAGATATAACAATTGTAAATATGTATGCACCCAACATAGGAGCACCTCAATACATAAGGCAAATACTAATAGCCCTAAAAGGAGAAATCGACAGTAACACATTCATAGTAGGGGACTTTAACACCCCACTTTCACCAATGGACAGATCATCCAAAATGAAAATAAATAAGGAAACACAAGCTTTAAATGATACGTTAAACAAGATGGACTTAATTGATATTTATAGGACATTCAATCCAAAAACAACAGAATACACATTTTTCTCAAGTGCTCGTGGGACATTCTCCAGGATAGATCATATCTTGGGTCACAAATGAAGCCTTGGTAAATTTAAGGAAATTGAAATTGTATCAAGTACCTTTTCCGACCAAAACGCTATGAGACTAGACATCAATTACAGGAAAAGATCTGTAAAAAATACAATCACGTGGAGGCTAAACAATACACTACTGAATAACGAAGTGATCACTGAAGAAGTCAAAGAGGAAATCAAAAAATACCTAGAAGCAAATGACAATGGAGACACGACGACCCAAAACTTATGGGATGCAGCAAAAGCGCTTCTAAGAGGGAAGTTTATAGCAATGCAATCCTACCTTAAGAAACAGGAAACATCTCGAATAAAAAACCTAAACTTGCATCTAAAGCAATCAGAGAAAGAAGAAGAAAAAAGCCCAAAGTTAGCAGAAGGACAGAAATCATAAAGATCAGATCAGAAATAAATGAAAAAGAAATGAAGGAAACGATAGCAAAGATCAATAAAACTAAAAGCTGGTTCTTTGAGAAGAGAAACAAAATTGATAAACCATTAGCCAGATTCATCAAGAAAAAAAGGGAGAAGAGTCAAATCAATAGAATCGGAAATGGAAAAGGAGAAGTAACAACTGACACTGCAGAAATACAAAAGATCATGAGAGATTACTACAAGCAACTCTATGCCAATAAAATGGACAACATGGAAGAAGTGGACAAATTCTTAGAAATGCACAAGGTGCCAAGACTGAATCAGGAAAAAACAGAAAACATGAAAAGACCAATCACAAGCACTGAAATTGAAACTGTGATTAAAAATCTTCCAACAATCAAAAACCCAGGACCAGATGGCTTCACAGGCGAATTCTATCAAACGTTTAGAGAAGAGTTAACACCTATCCTTCTCAAACCCTTCCAAAATATAGCAGAGGGAGGAACACTCCCAAACTCATTCTACGAGGCCACCATCACCCTGATACCAAAACCAGACAAGGATGTCACAAAGAAAGGAAACTACAGGCCAATATAACTGATGAACATAGATGCAAAAATCCTGAACAAAATACTAGCAAACAGAATCCAACAGCACATTCAAAGGATCATACACCATGATCAAGTGGGGTTTATTCCAGGAATGCAAGGATTCTTCAATATACGCAAATCAATCAATGTGATACACCATATTAACAGACTGAAGGAGAAAAACCATATGGTCATCTCAATAGATGCAGAGAAAGCTTTCGACAAAATTCAACACCCATTTATGATAAAAACCCTGCAGAAAATAGGCATAGAGGGAACTTTCCTCAACATAATAAAGGCCATATATGACAAACCCACAGCCAACACCATCCTCAATGGTGAAAAACTGAAAGAATTTCCACTAAGATCAGGAAAAAGACAAGGTTGCCCACTCCCACCACTCTTATTCAACATCATTTTGGAAGTTTTAGCCACAGCAATCAGAGAAGAAAAGGAAATAAAGGGAATCCAAATCGGAAAAGAAGAAGTAAAGCTGTCACTGTTTGCAGATGACATGATACTATACATAGAGAATCCTAAAGATGCTACCAGAAAACTACTAGAACTAATCAATGAATTCGGTAAAGTTGCAGGAAACAAAATTAATGCACAGAAATCTCTTGCATTCCTATACACTAATGATGAAAAATCTGAAAGTGAAATGAAGAAAACACTCCCATTTACCATTGCAACAAAAAGAATAAAATATCTACGAATAAACCTACCTAAGGAGACAAAAGACCTATACGAAGAAAATTATAAGACACTGATGTAAGAAATTACAGATGATACAAATAGATGGAGAGATATACCATGTTCTTGGATTGGAAGAACCAACATTGTGAAAATGACTCTACTACCCAAATCAATCTACAGGTTCAATGCAATCCCTATCAAACTATCACTGGCATTTTTCACAGAACTAGAAGTAAAAATTTCACAATTTGTATGGAAACACAAAAGACCCCAAATAGCCAAAGCTATCTTGAGAACGAAACACGGAGCTGGAGGAATCAGGCTACCTGAGTTCAGACTCTACTACAAAGCTACAGTAATCAAGACAGTATGGTACTGGCACAAAAACCGAAAGATAGATCAATGGAACAGGATAGAAAGCCCAGAGATAAACCCACACACATATGGTCACCTTATCTTTGATAAAGGAGGCAGGAATGTACAGTGGAGAAAGGACAGCCTCTTCAATAAATTGTGCTGGGAAAACTGGACAGGTACATGTCAAAGTATGAGATTAGATCACTCCCTAACAGCATACACAAAAATAAGCTCAAAATGGATTAAAGACCTAAATGTAAAGCCAGACACTATCAAACTCTTAGAGGAAATCATAGGCAGGGCACTCTATGACATAAATCACAGCAAGATCCTTTTTGACCCACCTCCTAGAGAAATGGAAATAAAAACAAAAATAAAGAAATGGGACCTAATGAAACTTCAAAGCTTTTGCACAGCAAAGGAAACCATAAACAAGACCAAAAGACAACCCTCAGAATGGGAGAAAATATTTGCAAATGAAGCAAGTGAGAAGGGATTAATGTCCAAAATTTATAAGAAGCTCATGCAGCTCAATGAGAAAAAAAAAAACAACGAAATCCAAAAATGGGCAGAAGACCTAAATAGACAATTCCCCAAAGAAGATATACAGACTGCCAACAAACACATGAAACAATGCTCAACATCATTAATCATTAGGGAAATGCAAATCAAAACTACAATGAGATATCATCTCACACCAGTCAGAAAGGCCATCATCAAAAAATCTAGAAACAATAAATGCTGGAGAGGGTGTGGAGAAAAGGGAACACTCTTGCACTGCTGGTGGGAATGTGAATTGGTACAGCCACTATGGAGAACAGCATGGAGGTTCCTTAAAAAACTACAAATGACCCAGCAATCCCACTACTGGGCATATACCCTGAAAAACCAAAATTCAAAAAGAATCATGTACCAAAATGTTCATTGCAGCTCTATTTACAATAGCCCGGAGATGGAAACAACCTAAGTGCCCGTCATCCGATGAATGGATAAAGAAGATGTGGCTCATATATACAATGGAATATTACTCAGCCATAAAAAGAAACGAAATTGAGCTATTTGTAATGAGGTGGATAGACCTAGAGTCTGTCATACAGAGTGAAGTAAGTCAGAAAGAGAAAGACAAATACCATATGCTAACACATATATATGGAATTTAAGAAACAAAATGTCATGAAGAACCTGGGGGTAAGACAGGAATAAAGACAGAGACCTACTAGAGAATGAACTTGAGGATATGGGGAGGGGGAAGGGTAAGCTGTGACAAAGCGAGAGAGAGGCATAGACATATATACACTAACAAACGTAAGGTAGGTAACTAGTGGAAGCAGCCGCATAGCACAGAGATATCAGCTCGGTGCTTTGTGACCGCCTGGAGGGGTGGGATAGGGAGGGTGGGAGGGAGGGAGACGCAAGCCGGAAGAGATATGGGAACATATGTATGTGTGTAACTGATTCACTTTGTTATAAAGCGGAAACTAAAACACCTTTGTAAAGCAATTATACCCCAATAAAGATGTTAAAAAAAAAAAAGAAAATATATAGGTGAAGTGTAAAAGGGTTGGAATAGATATACCATAACAGTAAAAACAAAACAAAACAACAACAACAAAACCGGAGTGGCTAAGAAAATATCAGAAAAAAATTACATTTTAAGACGAAAATTTTTACCAGACACAAAGACATTTTAAAATGATAAAATGATTATTCCATCTAGAATGCATAATAATTATAAACCTATATGCACGTAACAACAGGACTTCAAAATACAATGAAGCAAAATCGACACAACAGAAAAGAGAAACAGACAGTTCTACAATAATAGTCGTATACTTTAATACCCTTCTTTCAATAGCAGCACAGACAGAAAATCAACAAGAAAATAAAAACCTTGAACAGCATTATCAATCAAGTAGACCTAACAGCCATCTATAAAACATTCCACCCAACAGCATCAGAATATACATTCTTTTCAAATGCACATGGATATACTATATGCTAGAGCATAAAACAAATTTCAGTACATTTTAAAGGATATAAACCATACGAAGAGTGCTCTCAGGTGACAACAGAATGCAATAAGAAATCGTTAACAGAAAGAAATTTGTTGAAAATCACAAATGGAAATTAAAGAATATATTCCTAAATAATTCATGGGTCAAGTAAGAACTCATAAGGGGAATTAGAAATAATTTGAGATGAATTAAAATGAAAGTATAACATATTAATGCTTGATTGGTCCCACATACTCTTCTGAAAAGCAGAGGGGTTAGACAAAGAGATCTAAATTAATTAAAAAATCATTTATTATTCTGGGAATAAAAAGAACTGGGCTTAGTCTCAGTTTTGCCTTTATCTTTGTGTCTGTTGATTATCTTGGAATAGTCATTACATAATCAACATACAGTTGCCAGCTCAGGAATCAAATACTGTCATCTCTAGGGCTACCATAACAAGATACCACAAACTTGTTAGCTTAAAAGAACAGAAATTTATTTTATCACAGCTCTAGAGGCCAGAAGTTCAAACTCAAAGTGTTGAGAGGACCATGTTCTTTCTGACGCCTCAAGGGGAGGATCCTTCTTTGTCTTAACCAGATTCTGGTGGTGGCCATCAATCACTGGTGTTGGCAGTTTTTTGATTTGCAGCTGCATCACTCTGGTCTCTTTCACTCTTGTCACATGGAATTGTCTCTGTGTGTTTCTGTCTCTGGAAACAATTTGAATAGAAATTTCTATTTTTAAAAAACAAACTGTTGATTATTATGCTCTATTTAGATACTTCCTCTAACCCACACCCACCTCCATTTCCCCATATGTATTTGAGGAGGAAAGAGGAACTCCTGTGAGCTATCATATTGGAAAGAATCAATAATACAATGTTTTACTAGAGATGCCTCTTATCTAAAATATTTGAATTAAATATAAAATCTGGGGAAATGATCGCCCAGTTTCCCTCTTCTAGAGGCATGTTCTAAATGATAGGCAGCAGAATATTTTATACCCATGAGGTTTGCTGACATTATTGATTTGGGCCAGGATCTGTATTTTCTCTCTAAAGAAAACAGTATTCTCTCTTTACTTTCTTTAATATATAATGTTGGTGTCTTAAGTTTATTGTCAGAGAGGATGCTTATAGTTCAAATGATTTGGTTGTATTTCACCAGGATTATTACAAGATAGTCAAACAATGGCCGGGCTCCGGGATAGACCTCGGTCCCTTTGTTCCACTGGGATACTGATCTGAAAGCCACTGTTTTCTTATATTCCAAAGACCAAATAAATAAATAAATAAACAAACAAAAAAACAAGTACATGAAACTATTTTAAAACCAACTCTCTTTTCTTCCTCATCCATGTTAATTCTCTTCTACCTAAAATTACTTCCTGGAAGTGATTTTTATGTTTCTTAGAGCTTCTTTATGTATATATCCACACTAATGCATATAAAACTGTGCCTTGTAGATCTTATACTTTTGCCATTTGAATAACTATTTTCTCGTGTCATATAGAGTTTATCCATTGTCCTAGATATGCATTTTCCCTGTGTATTTGAGCATCATAGGAAGATAAATTCTACTCTTGAAAATGTTAACTGGTCACTGAGACACAGAAAGCTATTATTCTTACCAGTTTTCAATAGTGAGTAGATTCTGTAGGGGTGGAATTTTAAGATGTAAGTATACTGTTTTTCTACACTCAAATTCGCTTCCCCTTATCATAGAAATTGACCAGCGAAGTGTGCTGCTGACTTTTCAGAATCCATGTACATATAATCCATTACGTTATTAGATATAACATTGGTCAGAAAAGCATACTGTGAAATGTTGCTTTTATTTAAACTCCCACTATTTTCACTACATGGTTTCAAGATTTTACTTCATTATTGTCCTCTGGTGGTGGGCTCTGTGAACTGCATATTTACGGGTCTGGAGCACATATCTTCCCGGAGGTATACAACTCCTCAGGTACCAGCTAAAGAGTAGATGATAAGAAGCATTCAGATTTATTAAAACTCATTAAGAATATCAGTAGCCTGACTGTTGTTTCTAGAAATATAAAATATTTATCCTTCTGTTGTCAAACAACCATATTTCATGAAAAGAAGTATAAATCCTTTTTTGCTTGCAATAGAAGAACAATAATTGAAGATATTCTTCATTTGGACCAAATACCTTCTCTGAAAATATAAGTTAAAATAGGAGTTGAAATTTCCAAAATATTCTTTAGGAAATAAAACTCCACATATAATTTCAAATTATAATTTAGTTTTACCTTAAATTTAAATATCTATATTGAATTTAATTTAAGGAAGGAAGGAAGGAAGAAAGAAGAAAAGAAGGAAAGAAGGAAAGAAAGAAAGAAAGGACGGAGGGAGGGAGGGACGGTGGGAGGAAGGAAGGAAGGAAGGGAGGAGGGAAGGAAGGAAAAAAGAAAGAAAGAAAGAAGATAAAGTAAAATAAAATAAAGTAAAATATAATAAAGTTATTAAATTAAAAATTACTTATTAAGAAAAAAAAACGAACGGATAGAACCTTTGGATAAATGGTGGAAGCAAAGCTATACAGACAAAATCTCATACAGAAGCATACACTTACAAACTCACAAAAAGAGGAATAGGGGGAAAAAATCATAAATCTTGCTCTCAAAGTCCACCTCCTCAATTTGGGATGATTCTTTGTCTCAATGAGGGAAGGAAAGAAGGAAGGAAGGAAGAAAAGAAAGAAAGAAAGAAAGAAAGAAAGAAAGAAAGAAAGAAAGAAAGAAAGAAAGAAAGAAAGAAAGAAAGAAAGAGAGAAAGAGAGAAAGAAAGAAGTTAAAGTAATATAAAATAAAGTTATTAAAATAAAAATAATTATTAAGAAAAAAATTTTTTAAAAAAACAGATAGAACCCTAGAACAAATGGTGGAAGCAAAGCTATACAGGCGAAATCTCACAGAGAAGCATACACATACACACTCACAAAAAGAGGTAAAGGGGAAAAAAATGATAAATCTTGCTCTCAAAGTCCACCTCCTCAATTTGGGATGATTCGTTGTCTATTCATGTATTCCACAGATGCAGGGTACATCAAGTTGATTGTGGAGCTTTAATCCGCTGCTTCTGAGGCTGCTGGGAGAGATTTCCCTTTCTGTTCTTTGTTTGCACCGCTCCCAGGGGCTCAGCTTTGGATTTGGCCCCGCCTCTGCGTGTAGGTCACTGGAGGGCGTCTGTTTTTCACTCAGACAAGACGGGGTTAAAGGAGCCGCTGATTCGGGGGCTCTGGCTCACTCAGGCCGGGGGGAGGGAGGGGCACGGAGTGCGGGGCGAGCCTGCGGCGCCACGGGCCGGCGTGACTTTGCACCAGCCTGAGGCTCACCGTGCGTTCTCCCGGGGAAGTTGTCCCTGGATCCCGGGAACCTGGCAGTGGCGGGCTGCACAGGCTCCGCGGAAGCGGGGTGTGGATAGTGACCTGTGCTCGCACACAGCCTTCTTGGTGGCGGCAGCAGCAGCCTTAGCGTCTCATGCCCGTCTCTGGGGTCCGCGCTTTTAGCCACGACTCGCGCCCGTCTCTGGAGCTCCTTTAAGCAGCGCTCTTAATCCCCTCTCCTCGCGCAGTAGGAAACAAAGAGGGAAGAAAATGTCTCTTGCCTCTTCGGCAGCTCCAGATCTTTTCCCGGACTCCCTCCCGGCTAGCCGTGGTGCACTAACCCCTTCAGGCTATGTTCACGCCACCAACCCCAGTCCTCTCCCTGCGCTCCGACTAAAGCCCGATCCTCAGCTTGCAGCCCCGCCCACCCCCGCGGCTGAGCAAACAAACCTCTCGGGCTGGTGAGTGCCAGTTGGCACCTATCCTCTGTGCGGGAATCTCTCCGCTTTCCCTCCGCACCCCTGTGGCTGTGCTCTCCTCCGCGGCTCCTAAGCTTCCCCCCTCCGCCACGCGCACTCTCCTCCCGCGAAGGGGCTTCCTAGTGTGTGGAATCCTTTCCTCCTTCACAGCTCCCTCCCACTGGTGCAGGTCCCGTCCCTATTCTTTTGTCTCTGTTTTTTCTTTTTTTCTTTGGCCCTACCCAGGTATGTGGGGAGTTTCTTGCCTTTTGGGAGGTCTGAGGTCTTCTGCCAGCGTTCAGTAGGTGTTCTGTAGGAGTTGTTCCACGTGTAGATGTATTTCTGGTGTATCTGTGGGGAGGAAGGTGATCTCCGCGTCTTACTCTTCCGCCATCTTCCCCTCCCAGGTATCCGTTTTTCCTAGACTTTTCTTTCTTCAGCTCACAAAGGGGCCCCTGAGGATTAAGCAGAGGAACGTCAGGGTTTCTTCCAGGCCAGCTTCAGCCCTGGGATGTTCAGGGCAGACTCTCATTACAAACCTCAGTTTCTGAGGCTCCTGGCTTATGGCCATTTAGTATAGAAGGAGGCTCCTGGCTGGGGAAGGCTCAGACAAAACGATGCAGGTTCTAATCTGTGGCAGTGGGCAGTGGGCGGCGGGGGGTGTCAGTGCAGGAAGAGGCATTCGCTGCCTTAGGCATTTAAACCATTGCCTTCTCTTCAGGATGACTCACCTGCAAGATTCTGTGGGGTCCGCCTCCTGCCACCATGCTACAATTGCCGGATTTTGGGTCTGGAGCAACCCAGGTCTTCGTCCGGCATTTCCAGAGAGTGCTTTCTCTTCGGAGCACGTCTGGGGACTGGCTTCTCTGCTTCCACCTTGGCTGGCGAGGCCAAAGGAGCATCTTCCATGGGGAAGAGAGGGAAGACATTCCAGTTTGGAAGAACAAAAGCAAAGACACACTCTTCTCTACCTTGTCCTGCCCCAAATATAAATTCATAGCACCTTCACATTTTTATAACTATGGACTTAAAAAGACCAAGAGATTAAGGGGCCTACCCAGTGTTACACAGGTAGTGGAGAGGTGTTCTGCTCAATGGTTAGGTTCATGGTGGGGCTCCGGATTTACAGCTGATAGGAATGCGAGGACAAGCTCATGCCATTTCAAACATTTCCAAGTGGTACTGAGAGAGATGTTGAAGGTGCAAAATGAGGGTGCTGAATGACCTCACAAAGTGGGGATGGTGGGCCCATTTTAACATGAAATTGAAAATAAGTTCATGACAAAAGGACATAATAGAAAATGACAACATAATCATAACACTCCCCTCTCCCCTGGAAGTAAAATTCATTAGAATCCTCTCTCTCTCCACCATGAAAGGATGAGATAAAGTCTCAGCAGCAGCCCCCGTGAAAAACATGGTCAACAGGGTGAAGAGGTGTCACTAAGACCATATGGTGCGACTCAGAGAAGCAAAGAGACAGCTCTGCCCTTAGCCTGATGAGGCCCACAGGAAGGAACATGTGTGGCAACCTTGGATAGTGTGGCAATGAGAGAGAACCTTCTTTAGGAGGGGACTCCCTGCTGCCACCTTGAAAAAGCAAATATGGGACATTCGTTTACTGTGGCTCTTGCAGAGGCGATGTGCCCAGAGGTTGGGCCACCCTGCTTGACAATCAAAGCACCTTGTATTCCTGTGCTGCTTGAAAGCTCCAATCGCCGGATTTTGGGTCTGGGGCAACCCAGGTCTTCGTCCGACCATTCCAGAGAGTGCTTTCTCTTCGGAGCACGTCTGGGGACTGGCTTCTCTGCTTCTACCTTAGCTGGCGTGGCCAAAGGAACATCCCCGTAGAGCCGGTAGCCACCAACCAGGCAGTATGTCTCCCCATGCCAGCCCAACTGCGTTTCTCCACACCCGCGGTACAGGACATGGTAGTGACCAGGTGTAGGATGAGAAGCGGGAGCCACTGCTGCTGCAAAGAAAATCAGAACTGATCAGTCACTTCTGCTGTGCACAGTCTCCTGCCAGAATTTCCCTCTCTCATGTCTCTCCCAGTTTCTGGCTGAAGACCTTTTAATCTACTTGACGTCCAAAACACAGCCTTGGCGCATCATCTCTATGAGTCCCTAGAGAAGGGACACTGGCTGCAAAAGCAATCCCTAGAGCCTAGGGCTGCAGCACATGAGGAAGTCTCTTCACCATTCCCAGGGAAAACAGTAGAACCCGAAAGTAATTGCAATCATGATCCTCTCCATCTCTCCCTTCCACAACAGAGAAAACATTTCTTGCAGTCTGTCACTTCTGAGGCTTTCATGGAAATGTCTTTCAAGTTTTGGAAAAAAATAATCTAATATAAATTGGTTAAGAACCCCGCCCACCTTGGCAACCCCTCTTGGGCCCCATTTATACTGCCTATTTCAACCACACTGAACTCTAGCTGTCTAATACTTTTATGTCGATTAGAACAAGGCCAAATACTGAGGCAGAGTGATCAGGAGACTCAGAACCGGGTTCTGGGTACCAAGTCTAGGCTCACATCAACCCAGCCTCCTGGGACACCATCTCCTCAGCCCTCCAGTCTCATTAGCACTTCATCACCGCCCCCCCTTCGTTCTTACGGTCTTCCCATCAATATGGCAACACCCTCTCCCCTAGTACTCAGCAACTCAGTAAGGGATGTGTCTGAGGGGACCGATATAGATGTCTACATGATAGCACAGTGGTGCCTGGGTTTGAAGGTGCGGTTCAAGAGTGGCCCTGTTCCTCAAACCGCTCCATTTGCAATTTGCCAACAAAAATGCGCTTGTCTTTTGTTAAGAGGCCAATCAGGAAAGGGTCTGAATGGAAGCATCCTGTAGCCCAAAGGGTAAGGCTACATTTATAAGGCTCAGAACCGTCCTGCACACTTGTCCAGGGATGAGCTTTCACTTGTCCTCAGCAGTGAGAACTGTGCGTCCCTGAAGGCGTCCCAGCTCACTGGTATTACTTACATCTGGGAAAGTGCTCAGCTGTTCGTAGTTGGCAACCCCCACAGGAACATGTGCCAGCCGGGTGAGGTTGTGTGTATATCACACCTCCTGTAGAGTTGCCCTGTCTGGGTGTACCTGCTGCACTGCCCACCCAGGGAACAGAGCACAGGTTAGAGTACACATACACTACCCGGTCACACATTCTCACACAGACAGCCAAAAAGATTGGTATCTGGTGGAGAACGGGTAGAGAAGTTTCTCTGAGTGCAGCCCGTTTGCACAGTTATGCTGCCATGGAAACCCTGAGAACGCCTGTGAGGGCATCACTACCCAGTGACGTCATATATGGAACCTTTGACTTGAGGGGCAGGCTTGAGGAGGAGGGGCAGTTTTGTGGAGGAGAACAGGGTAGAGGCAAAGGTACTCTGCCTCGCCCCTCACCCCTGGGCCTCCCCACCCACGCCCCAATCTAGTAGACACCCCACGTGGGGCGTGCCGGTGGGCTGGCACAGCCGCAGGGGCCACAGGAGGGCAAGAGACACCCATATTCTGAGTTTGGCTTGAGAGACAAGATTAACGTAAGAGACAGCTAGGTTGTATGGCACTGACCCTAAGAGGCAGAGATTTGTGTGGCCTGGGGAATCAGGGAAGGCTCCTTGGCAGTCGGCCTGAAGGACAAGTGAGATTTGGACCCATGCGGAAGAGAGGGAAGACATTCCAGTTTGGAAGAATAAAGGAAAAGACACACTCTTCTCGACCTTGTCGTGCCCCAAATATAAATCCATAGCACCGTCACATTTTTACAACTGAGGACTTAAAGAAACCAAGAGGCTACGGGGCCTACCCAGTGTTACACACGTAGTGGAGAGGCGTTCTGCTCAATGGTTAGGTTCATGTCGGGGCTCCAGATTTACAGCTAATAGGAATGTGAGGACAAGCTCATGCCATTTCAAATATTTCCAAGTGATACTGAGAGAGATGTTAAAGGAGCAAAAGGAGGGTGCTGAATGACCTCACAAAGTGGAAATGGTGGGCCCATTTTAACATGAAATTGAAAACAAATTCATGACACAAGGACATAATAGAAAATGACAACATAATCATTACACTCCCCTCTCCCCTAGAAGTAAAACTCATTAGAATCCTCTTTCTCTCCACCATGAAAGGATGAGACAAAGACTCAGCAGCAGCTCCCATGAAAAACATGGTCAACAGTGTGAAGAGGTGTTTCTAAGACGATTTGGTCCGACTCAGAGAAGGAAAGAGACAACTCTGCCCTTAGCCTGATCAAGCCTACGGGAAGGAACATTTGTGGCAGGCTTTGATAGTGTGGCAATGAGAGACAACCTTCTTTAGGAGGGGACTCCCTGTTGCCGACCTCGAAAAAGCAAAGGTGGGACATTCGTTCACTGGGGCTGTTGCAGAGGCGATGTGCCCGGGAGGTAGAGACTGCTTCGACTACCATTTTAGAGGTTGGGCCACCCTGGTTGAAAACCACAGCACCTTCTATTCCTAAACTGCTTGAATCAGCGGGTGCACGTTAGGACACACGAAGTCAGGCCCCATTGGAGCAGATTGCCTTTGGGAATGGTAGAATGTAAAATGTGAAGGGGAATTCTCTGGAGGAGCTTTGTCATGGCAGGTGGGCCAGCATGAGACCATTCAGATTCTCCAAGGCTCCAGAGATTACTTGGCTGGGAGCATCCCTCTGATGTGGTGGGGGAACTTCTACCTTAATAGGACCTGGCTGGGCATCCGGGGGAGGCAGAATAAATGGTTTATTAACTACGAGAGCGAGAGACTCACCTGGGGGGTTCCACAAAAGCACTTAAAAAGACTTGTACCTGGATTCTTGAGCCAACCCTAAGAAAACTTATCTAGATGTGGAGTAGGGCTCAGGAAGCTGCACTTTTAATAAGCTTCCTGGGCAGTCCCACCACAGTGGTCCATGGATAGAATGACCAAATTATTGTGTATTCTCGGTTGCTTTTGGGAGTCAAAGCGGGCAATATGAGAAACCGCAGCAGCCCTACGTATAAACAGGGAATATTCAAGGCAAACAGAGGTGTTTAGTTATTCTATGCATGAATCAGATTTGAGAAAAGCTAGCCTGCTGGTTAAAGAACACAACCCTTACGACAGACAGACCAGATTCTGTCCTACTTACTTGTGTGATTTTGACCAAGTTCTTTTATCCTTCTGACTGTTTCTTCATATGGAAAAGAGCTATGGCTGTACATTTAGCACAATATTCTCTTTTGGCAAAAGTTGCTCTGGGTCCATGTGTGCTCTCTGCAACGTAATCCTTTACAGTGCGCAAGCATTTTTAAGTTGTTTGGTGAAGTACTACACTTGACTTTTAACTGTTCATTACTTCGGGCAAAGCTTATGTAGTGCTGCAGAGACTAGAACCTATGCAGAGATAGTGAGAGGATGTTATAAGCTTACTCTGCCGGTTTATGAAAAACTTTTAACCTTTTCTCCTCTTCCTCAACCTGCCACCAAGAGATGAGAAAGAAGGCAGAGCCTGGAAATGCACACCAAGCAATACTTCTGGGGAGTTAGTTGGAGCGGGAGGGCTGACGCCTGAGCCCAGCTCCGCTTAGCCGTGCGGGTCCGCGGCGTGTCCAGCGGCTGTGGCGGAACCCGAGGGTGGTGGGCGTGGGCCCGTGTCGCGGCTGCACTGGAGCGGTGAGTGAGGGCCATGGGCCGTTGTTGCGCGGCCGCCACATTCCCAGACCGCCCGCCAGCCCTCCTGGTTCCTTCGCCGCTCCCCGCCGCCGGGAGCCGGGAGCCCAGAGAAGCCCGCAAACGGGCACCTGCGCCCGCCGCCCGGAGATACACCAGAAATACATCTACACGAGGAACAACTCCTACATAACACCTACTGAACTCTGGCAGAAGACCTCAGACCTCCCAAAAGGGAAGAAAGTCCCCACGTACCTGGACGTGTGGATGAAAGGCTCTTGGTGCTGCAGCCAGGAGGCAGTGCTGTGCCTCTGAGGTGGGAGAGTCAACTGCAGGACGCTGGTCCACAAGAGACCTCCCAGCTCCACATAATATCAAATGGCGAAAATCTCCCAGAGATCTCCATCTCAACCACAGCACGCAGAATCACTCAACGACCAGCAAGCTACAGTGCTGGACACCCTATGGCAAACAACTAGCAAGACAGGAACACAACCCCACCCTTTAGCAGAGAGGCTGCCGAAAATCATAATAAGTCCACAGACACCCCAAAACACACCAACAGACGTGGACCTGCCTACCAGAAAGACAAGATCCAGCCTCATCCACCAGAACACAGGCACTACTGCGCTCCACCTGGAAGCCTACACAACCCACTGAAACAACTTTAGCCACTGGGGACAGACACCAAAAACAAAGGGAACTACGAACGTGCAGCCTGCAAAAAGGAGACCCAAAACACAGTAAGAGAAGCAAAATGAGAAGACAGAGAAACACACATCAGATGATGGAGCAAGATAAAAACACACCAGACCTAACAAATGGAGAGGAAATAGGCAGTCTACCTGAAAGAGAATTCAGAATAATGATAGTAAAGGGGATCCAATATCTTGGAAATAGAATAGACAAAATGCAAGACACATTTAACAAGGACCTAAAAGAACTAAAGATGAAACAAACAACGATGAACAATACAAGAAATGAAATTAAAAATACTCTAGATGGGATTAATAGCAGAATAACAGGCAGAAGAACGGATAAGTGACCTGGAAGATAAAATAGTGGAAATAACTACTGCAGAGCAGAATAAAGAAAAAAGAATGCAAAGAACTGAGGACAGTCTCAGAGGCATCTGGGACAACATTAGACGCACCAACGTTCAAATTATAGGAGTTCCAGAAGAAGAAGAGAAAAACAAAGGGACTGAGAAAATATTTGAAGAGATTATAGTTGAAAACTTCCCTAATATGGGAAAGGAAATAGTTAATCAACTCCAGGAAGCACAGAGTCTCATACAGGATAAATCCAAGGAGAAATACGCCAAGACACATATTAATGAAACTGTCAAAAATTAAATTCAAAGAAAACATATTAAAAGCAGCAAGGGAAAAACAACAAATAACACACAAGGGAATCCCCATAAGGTTAAAAGCTGATCTTTCAGCAGAAACTCTGCAAGCCAGAAGGGACGGGACTGGCAGGACATATTTAAAGTGATGAAGGAGAAGAACCTACAACCAAGATTACTCTCCCCAGCAAGGATCTCATTCAGATTTGATGGAGCAATTAAAAGCTTTAGAGACAAGCAAAAGCTGAGAGAGTTCAGCACCACCAAACCAGCTTTACAACAAAGGCTAAAGGAACTTCTCTAGGCAAGAAATCCAACAGAAGGAAAAGACCTACAATAACGAACACAAAACAATTAAGAAAATGGGAATAGGAACATACATATAGAAAATTACCTTAAATGTAAATAGACTAAATGCTCCCACCAAAAGACACAGATTGGCTGAATGGATACAAAAACAAGACCCATATAGATGCTGTCTACAAGAGACCCGCTTCAGACCTAGAGACACATACAGACCAAAAGTAAGGGGATGGAAAAAGATATTCCATGCAAATGGAAACCAAAAGAAAGCTGGAGTAGCAATTCTCATATCAGTCAAAATAGACTTTAAAATAAAGACTATTAGAAGAGACAAAGGACACTACATAATGATCAAGGGATCGATCCAAGAAGAAGATATAACAATTGTAAATATGTATGCACCCAACATAGGAGCACCTCAATACATAAGGCAAATACTAATAGCCCTAAAAGGAGAAATCGACAGTAACACATTCATAGTAGGGGACTTTAACACCCCACTTTCACCAATGGACAGATCATCCAAAATGAAAATAAATAAGGAAACACAAGCTTTAAATGATACGTTAAACAAGATGGACTTAATTGATATTTATAGGACATTCAATCCAAAAACAACAGAATACACATTTTTCTCAAGTGCTCGTGGGACATTCTCCAGGATAGATCATATCTTGGGTCACAAATGAAGCCTTGGTAAATTTAAGGAAATTGAAATTGTATCAAGTACCTTTTCCGACCAAAACGCTATGAGACTAGACATCAATTACAGGAAAAGATCTGTAAAAAATACAATCACGTGGAGGCTAAACAATACACTACTGAATAACGAAGTGATCACTGAAGAAGTCAAAGAGGAAATCAAAAAATACCTAGAAGCAAATGACAATGGAGACACGACGACCCAAAACTTATGGGATGCAGCAAAAGCGCTTCTAAGAGGGAAGTTTATAGCAATGCAATCCTACCTTAAGAAACAGGAAACATCTCGAATAAAAAACCTAAACTTGCATCTAAAGCAATCAGAGAAAGAAGAAGAAAAAAGCCCAAAGTTAGCAGAAGGACAGAAATCATAAAGATCAGATCAGAAATAAATGAAAAAGAAATGAAGGAAACGATAGCAAAGATCAATAAAACTAAAAGCTGGTTCTTTGAGAAGAGAAACAAAATTGATAAACCATTAGCCAGATTCATCAAGAAAAAAAGGGAGAAGAGTCAAATCAATAGAATCGGAAATGGAAAAGGAGAAGTAACAACTGACACTGCAGAAATACAAAAGATCATGAGAGATTACTACAAGCAACTCTATGCCAATAAAATGGACAACATGGAAGAAGTGGACAAATTCTTAGAAATGCACAAGGTGCCAAGACTGAATCAGGAAAAAACAGAAAACATGAAAAGACCAATCACAAGCACTGAAATTGAAACTGTGATTAAAAATCTTCCAACAATCAAAAACCCAGGACCAGATGGCTTCACAGGCGAATTCTATCAAACGTTTAGAGAAGAGTTAACACCTATCCTTCTCAAACCCTTCCAAAATATAGCAGAGGGAGGAACACTCCCAAACTCATTCTACGAGGCCACCATCACCCTGATACCAAAACCAGACAAGGATGTCACAAAGAAAGGAAACTACAGGCCAATATAACTGATGAACATAGATGCAAAAATCCTGAACAAAATACTAGCAAACAGAATCCAACAGCACATTCAAAGGATCATACACCATGATCAAGTGGGGTTTATTCCAGGAATGCAAGGATTCTTCAATATACGCAAATCAATCAATGTGATACACCATATTAACAGACTGAAGGAGAAAAACCATATGGTCATCTCAATAGATGCAGAGAAAGCTTTCGACAAAATTCAACACCCATTTATGATAAAAACCCTGCAGAAAATAGGCATAGAGGGAACTTTCCTCAACATAATAAAGGCCATATATGACAAACCCACAGCCAACACCATCCTCAATGGTGAAAAACTGAAAGAATTTCCACTAAGATCAGGAAAAAGACAAGGTTGCCCACTCCCACCACTCTTATTCAACATCATTTTGGAAGTTTTAGCCACAGCAATCAGAGAAGAAAAGGAAATAAAGGGAATCCAAATCGGAAAAGAAGAAGTAAAGCTGTCACTGTTTGCAGATGACATGATACTATACATAGAGAATCCTAAAGATGCTACCAGAAAACTACTAGAACTAATCAATGAATTCGGTAAAGTTGCAGGAAACAAAATTAATGCACAGAAATCTCTTGCATTCCTATACACTAATGATGAAAAATCTGAAAGTGAAATGAAGAAAACACTCCCATTTACCATTGCAACAAAAAGAATAAAATATCTACGAATAAACCTACCTAAGGAGACAAAAGACCTATACGAAGAAAATTATAAGACACTGATGTAAGAAATTACAGATGATACAAATAGATGGAGAGATATACCATGTTCTTGGATTGGAAGAACCAACATTGTGAAAATGACTCTACTACCCAAATCAATCTACAGGTTCAATGCAATCCCTATCAAACTATCACTGGCATTTTTCACAGAACTAGAAGTAAAAATTTCACAATTTGTATGGAAACACAAAAGACCCCAAATAGCCAAAGCTATCTTGAGAACGAAACACGGAGCTGGAGGAATCAGGCTACCTGAGTTCAGACTCTACTACAAAGCTACAGTAATCAAGACAGTATGGTACTGGCACAAAAACCGAAAGATAGATCAATGGAACAGGATAGAAAGCCCAGAGATAAACCCACACACATATGGTCACCTTATCTTTGATAAAGGAGGCAGGAATGTACAGTGGAGAAAGGACAGCCTCTTCAATAAATTGTGCTGGGAAAACTGGACAGGTACATGTCAAAGTATGAGATTAGATCACTCCCTAACAGCATACACAAAAATAAGCTCAAAATGGATTAAAGACCTAAATGTAAAGCCAGACACTATCAAACTCTTAGAGGAAATCATAGGCAGGGCACTCTATGACATAAATCACAGCAAGATCCTTTTTGACCCACCTCCTAGAGAAATGGAAATAAAAACAAAAATAAAGAAATGGGACCTAATGAAACTTCAAAGCTTTTGCACAGCAAAGGAAACCATAAACAAGACCAAAAGACAACCCTCAGAATGGGAGAAAATATTTGCAAATGAAGCAAGTGAGAAGGGATTAATGTCCAAAATTTATAAGAAGCTCATGCAGCTCAATGAGAAAAAAAAAAACAACGAAATCCAAAAATGGGCAGAAGACCTAAATAGACAATTCCCCAAAGAAGATATACAGACTGCCAACAAACACATGAAACAATGCTCAACATCATTAATCATTAGGGAAATGCAAATCAAAACTACAATGAGATATCATCTCACACCAGTCAGAAAGGCCATCATCAAAAAATCTAGAAACAATAAATGCTGGAGAGGGTGTGGAGAAAAGGGAACACTCTTGCACTGCTGGTGGGAATGTGAATTGGTACAGCCACTATGGAGAACAGCATGGAGGTTCCTTAAAAAACTACAAATGACCCAGCAATCCCACTACTGGGCATATACCCTGAAAAACCAAAATTCAAAAAGAATCATGTACCAAAATGTTCATTGCAGCTCTATTTACAATAGCCCGGAGATGGAAACAACCTAAGTGCCCGTCATCCGATGAATGGATAAAGAAGATGTGGCTCATATATACAATGGAATATTACTCAGCCATAAAAAGAAACGAAATTGAGCTATTTGTAATGAGGTGGATAGACCTAGAGTCTGTCATACAGAGTGAAGTAAGTCAGAAAGAGAAAGACAAATACCATATGCTAACACATATATATGGAATTTAAGAAACAAAATGTCATGAAGAACCTGGGGGTAAGACAGGAATAAAGACAGAGACCTACTAGAGAATGAACTTGAGGATATGGGGAGGGGGAAGGGTAAGCTGTGACAAAGCGAGAGAGAGGCATAGACATATATACACTAACAAACGTAAGGTAGGTAACTAGTGGAAGCAGCCGCATAGCACAGAGATATCAGCTCGGTGCTTTGTGACCGCCTGGAGGGGTGGGATAGGGAGGGTGGGAGGGAGGGAGACGCAAGCCGGAAGAGATATGGGAACATATGTATGTGTGTAACTGATTCACTTTGTTATAAAGCGGAAACTAAAACACCTTTGTAAAGCAATTATACCCCAATAAAGATGTTAAAAAAAAAAAAGAAAATATATAGGTGAAGTGTAAAAGGGTTGGAATAGATATACCATAACAGTAAAAACAAAACAAAACAACAACAACAAAACCGGAGTGGCTAAGAAAATATCAGAAAAAAATTACATTTTAAGACGAAAATTTTTACCAGACACAAAGACATTTTAAAATGATAAAATGATTATTCCATCTAGAATGCATAATAATTATAAACCTATATGCACGTAACAACAGGACTTCAAAATACAATGAAGCAAAATCGACACAACAGAAAAGAGAAACAGACAGTTCTACAATAATAGTCGTATACTTTAATACCCTTCTTTCAATAGCAGCACAGACAGAAAATCAACAAGAAAATAAAAACCTTGAACAGCATTATCAATCAAGTAGACCTAACAGCCATCTATAAAACATTCCACCCAACAGCATCAGAATATACATTCTTTTCAAATGCACATGGATATACTATATGCTAGAGCATAAAACAAATTTCAGTACATTTTAAAGGATATAAACCATACGAAGAGTGCTCTCAGGTGACAACAGAATGCAATAAGAAATCGTTAACAGAAAGAAATTTGTTGAAAATCACAAATGGAAATTAAAGAATATATTCCTAAATAATTCATGGGTCAAGTAAGAACTCATAAGGGGAATTAGAAATAATTTGAGATGAATTAAAATGAAAGTATAACATATTAATGCTTGATTGGTCCCACATACTCTTCTGAAAAGCAGAGGGGTTAGACAAAGAGATCTAAATTAATTAAAAAATCATTTATTATTCTGGGAATAAAAAGAACTGGGCTTAGTCTCAGTTTTGCCTTTATCTTTGTGTCTGTTGATTATCTTGGAATAGTCATTACATAATCAACATACAGTTGCCAGCTCAGGAATCAAATACTGTCATCTCTAGGGCTACCATAACAAGATACCACAAACTTGTTAGCTTAAAAGAACAGAAATTTATTTTATCACAGCTCTAGAGGCCAGAAGTTCAAACTCAAAGTGTTGAGAGGACCATGTTCTTTCTGACGCCTCAAGGGGAGGATCCTTCTTTGTCTTAACCAGATTCTGGTGGTGGCCATCAATCACTGGTGTTGGCAGTTTTTTGATTTGCAGCTGCATCACTCTGGTCTCTTTCACTCTTGTCACATGGAATTGTCTCTGTGTGTTTCTGTCTCTGGAAACAATTTGAATAGAAATTTCTATTTTTAAAAAACAAACTGTTGATTATTATGCTCTATTTAGATACTTCCTCTAACCCACACCCACCTCCATTTCCCCATATGTATTTGAGGAGGAAAGAGGAACTCCTGTGAGCTATCATATTGGAAAGAATCAATAATACAATGTTTTACTAGAGATGCCTCTTATCTAAAATATTTGAATTAAATATAAAATCTGGGGAAATGATCGCCCAGTTTCCCTCTTCTAGAGGCATGTTCTAAATGATAGGCAGCAGAATATTTTATACCCATGAGGTTTGCTGACATTATTGATTTGGGCCAGGATCTGTATTTTCTCTCTAAAGAAAACAGTATTCTCTCTTTACTTTCTTTAATATATAATGTTGGTGTCTTAAGTTTATTGTCAGAGAGGATGCTTATAGTTCAAATGATTTGGTTGTATTTCACCAGGATTATTACAAGATAGTCAAACAATGGCCGGGCTCCGGGATAGACCTCGGTCCCTTTGTTCCACTGGGATACTGATCTGAAAGCCACTGTTTTCTTATATTCCAAAGACCAAATAAATAAATAAATAAACAAACAAAAAAACAAGTACATGAAACTATTTTAAAACCAACTCTCTTTTCTTCCTCATCCATGTTAATTCTCTTCTACCTAAAATTACTTCCTGGAAGTGATTTTTATGTTTCTTAGAGCTTCTTTATGTATATATCCACACTAATGCATATAAAACTGTGCCTTGTAGATCTTATACTTTTGCCATTTGAATAACTATTTTCTCGTGTCATATAGAGTTTATCCATTGTCCTAGATATGCATTTTCCCTGTGTATTTGAGCATCATAGGAAGATAAATTCTACTCTTGAAAATGTTAACTGGTCACTGAGACACAGAAAGCTATTATTCTTACCAGTTTTCAATAGTGAGTAGATTCTGTAGGGGTGGAATTTTAAGATGTAAGTATACTGTTTTTCTACACTCAAATTCGCTTCCCCTTATCATAGAAATTGACCAGTGAAGTGTGCTGCTGACTTTTCAGAATCCATGTACATATAATCCATTACGTTATTAGATATAACATTGGTCAGAAAAGCATACTGTGAAATGTTGCTTTTATTTAAACTCCCACTATTTTCACTACATGGTTTCAAGATTTTACTTCATTATTGTCCTCTGGTGGTGGGCTCTGTGAACTGCATATTTACGGGTCTGGAGCACATATCTTCCCGGAGGTATACAACTCCTCAGGTACCAGCTAAAGAGTAGATGATAAGAAGCATTCAGATTTATTAAAACTCATTAAGAATATCAGTAGCCTGACTGTTGTTTCTAGAAATATAAAATATTTATCCTTCTGTTGTCAAACAACCATATTTCATGAAAAGAAGTATAAATCCTTTTTTGCTTGCAATAGAACAATAATTGAAGATATTCTTCATTTGGACCAAATACCTTCTCTGAAAATATAAGTTAAAATAGGAGTTGAAATTTCCAAAATATTCTTTAGGAAATAAAACTCCACATATAATTTCAAATTATAATTTAGTTTTACCTTAAATTTAAATATCTATATTGAATTTAATTTAAGGAAGGAAGGAAGGAAGAAAGAAGAAAAGAAGGAAAGAAGGAAAGAAAGAAAGAAAGGACGGAGGGAGGGAGGGACGGTGGGAGGAAGGAAGGAAGGAAGGGAGGAGGGAAGGAAGGAAAAAAGAAAGAAAGAAAGAAGATAAAGTAAAATAAAATAAAGTAAAATATAATAAAGTTATTAAATTAAAAATTACTTATTAAGAAAAAAAAACGAACGGATAGAACCTTTGGATAAATGGTGGAAGCAAAGCTATACAGACAAAATCTCATACAGAAGCATACACTTACAAACTCACAAAAAGAGGAATAGGGGGAAAAAATCATAAATCTTGCTCTCAAAGTCCACCTCCTCAATTTGGGATGATTCTTTGTCTCAATGAGGGAAGGAAAGAAGGAAGGAAGGAAAGAAAGAAAGAAAGAAAGAAAGAAAGAAAGAAAGAAAGAAAGAAAGAAAGAAAGAAAGAAAGAAAGAAAGAGAGAAAGAGAGAAAGAAAGAAGTTAAAGTAATATAAAATAAAGTTATTAAAATAAAAATAATTATTAAGAAAAAAATTTTTTAAAAAAACAGATAGAACCCTAGAACAAATGGTGGAAGCAAAGCTATACAGGCGAAATCTCACAGAGAAGCATACACATACACACTCACAAAAAGAGGTAAAGGGGAAAAAAATGATAAATCTTGCTCTCAAAGTCCACCTCCTCAATTTGGGATGATTCGTTGTCTATTCATGTATTCCACAGATGCAGGGTACATCAAGTTGATTGTGGAGCTTTAATCCGCTGCTTCTGAGGCTGCTGGGAGAGATTTCCCTTTCTGTTCTTTGTTTGCACCGCTCCCAGGGGCTCAGCTTTGGATTTGGCCCCGCCTCTGCGTGTAGGTCACTGGAGGGCGTCTGTTTTTCACTCAGACAAGACGGGGTTAAAGGAGCCGCTGATTCGGGGGCTCTGGCTCACTCAGGCCGGGGGGAGGGAGGGGCACGGAGTGCGGGGCGAGCCTGCGGCGCCACGGGCCGGCGTGACTTTGCACCAGCCTGAGGCTCACCGTGCGTTCTCCCGGGGAAGTTGTCCCTGGATCCCGGGAACCTGGCAGTGGCGGGCTGCACAGGCTCCGCGGAAGCGGGGTGTGGATAGTGACCTGTGCTCGCACACAGCCTTCTTGGTGGCGGCAGCAGCAGCCTTAGCGTCTCATGCCCGTCTCTGGGGTCCGCGCTTTTAGCCACGACTCGCGCCCGTCTCTGGAGCTCCTTTAAGCAGCGCTCTTAATCCCCTCTCCTCGCGCAGTAGGAAACAAAGAGGGAAGAAAATGTCTCTTGCCTCTTCGGCAGCTCCAGATCTTTTCCCGGACTCCCTCCCGGCTAGCCGTGGTGCACTAACCCCTTCAGGCTATGTTCACGCCACCAACCCCAGTCCTCTCCCTGCGCTCCGACTAAAGCCCGATCCTCAGCTTGCAGCCCCGCCCACCCCCGCGGCTGAGCAGACAAACCTCTCGGGCTGGTGAGTGCCAGTTGGCACCTATCCTCTGTGCGGGAATCTCTCCGCTTTCCCTCCGCACCCCTGTGGCTGTGCTCTCCTCCGCGGCTCCTAAGCTTCCCCCCTCCGCCACGCGCACTCTCCTCCCGCGAAGGGGCTTCCTAGTGTGTGGAATCCTTTCCTCCTTCACAGCTCCCTCCCACTGGTGCAGGTCCCGTCCCTATTCTTTTGTCTCTGTTTTTTCTTTTTTTCTTTGGCCCTACCCAGGTATGTGGGGAGTTTCTTGCCTTTTGGGAGGTCTGAGGTCTTCTGTCAGCGTTCAGTAGGTGTTCTGTAGGAGTTGTTCCACGTGTAGATGTATTTCTGGTGTATCTGTGGGGAGGAAGGTGATCTCCGCGTCTTACTCTTCCGCCATCTTCCCCTCCCAGGTATCCGTTTTTCCTAGACTTTTCTTTCTTCAGCTCACAAAGGGGCCCCTGAGGATTAAGCAGAGGAACGTCAGGGTTTCTTCCAGGCCAGCTTCAGCCCTGGGATGTTCAGGGCAGACTCTCATTACAAACCTCAGTTTCTGAGGCTCCTGGCTTATGGCCATTTAGTATAGAAGGAGGCTCCTGGCTGGGGAAGGCTCAGACAAAACGATGCAGGTTCTAATCTGTGGCAGTGGGCAGTGGGCGGCGGGGGGTGTCAGTGCAGGAAGAGGCATTCGCTGCCTTAGGCATTTAAACCATTGCCTTCTCTTCAGGATGACTCACCTGCAAGATTCTGTGGGGTCCGCCTCCTGCCACCATGCTACAATTGCCGGATTTTGGGTCTGGAGCAACCCAGGTCTTCGTCCGGCATTTCCAGAGAGTGCTTTCTCTTCGGAGCACGTCTGGGGACTGGCTTCTCTGCTTCCACCTTGGCTGGCGAGGCCAAAGGAGCATCTTCCATGGGGAAGAGAGGGAAGACATTCCAGTTTGGAAGAACAAAAGCAAAGACACACTCTTCTCTACCTTGTCCTGCCCCAAATATAAATTCATAGCACCTTCACATTTTTATAACTATGGACTTAAAAAGACCAAGAGATTAAGGGGCCTACCCAGTGTTACACAGGTAGTGGAGAGGTGTTCTGCTCAATGGTTAGGTTCATGGTGGGGCTCCGGATTTACAGCTGATAGGAATGCGAGGACAAGCTCATGCCATTTCAAACATTTCCAAGTGGTACTGAGAGAGATGTTGAAGGTGCAAAATGAGGGTGCTGAATGACCTCACAAAGTGGGGATGGTGGGCCCATTTTAACATGAAATTGAAAATAAGTTCATGACAAAAGGACATAATAGAAAATGACAACATAATCATAACACTCCCCTCTCCCCTGGAAGTAAAATTCATTAGAATCCTCTCTCTCTCCACCATGAAAGGATGAGATAAAGTCTCAGCAGCAGCCCCCGTGAAAAACATGGTCAACAGGGTGAAGAGGTGTCACTAAGACCATATGGTGCGACTCAGAGAAGCAAAGAGACAGCTCTGCCCTTAGCCTGATGAGGCCCACAGGAAGGAACATGTGTGGCAACCTTGGATAGTGTGGCAATGAGAGAGAACCTTCTTTAGGAGGGGACTCCCTGCTGCCACCTTGAAAAAGCAAATATGGGACATTCGTTTACTGTGGCTCTTGCAGAGGCGATGTGCCCAGAGGTTGGGCCACCCTGCTTGACAATCAAAGCACCTTGTATTCCTGTGCTGCTTGAAAGCTCCAATCGCCGGATTTTGGGTCTGGGGCAACCCAGGTCTTCGTCCGACCATTCCAGAGAGTGCTTTCTCTTCGGAGCACGTCTGGGGACTGGCTTCTCTGCTTCTACCTTAGCTGGCGTGGCCAAAGGAACATCCCCGTAGAGCCGGTAGCCACCAACCAGGCAGTATGTCTCCCCATGCCAGCCCAACTGCGTTTCTCCACACCCGCGGTACAGGACATGGTAGTGACCAGGTGTAGGATGAGAAGCGGGAGCCACTGCTGCTGCAAAGAAAATCAGAACTGATCAGTCACTTCTGCTGTGCACAGTCTCCTGCCAGAATTTCCCTCTCTCATGTCTCTCCCAGTTTCTGGCTGAAGACCTTTTAATCTACTTGACGTCCAAAACACAGCCTTGGCGCATCATCTCTATGAGTCCCTAGAGAAGGGACACTGGCTGCAAAAGCAATCCCTAGAGCCTAGGGCTGCAGCACATGAGGAAGTCTCTTCACCATTCCCAGGGAAAACAGTAGAACCCGAAAGTAATTGCAATCATGATCCTCTCCATCTCTCCCTTCCACAACAGAGAAAACATTTCTTGCAGTCTGTCACTTCTGAGGCTTTCATGGAAATGTCTTTCAAGTTTTGGAAAAAAATAATCTAATATAAATTGGTTAAGAACCCCGCCCACCTTGGCAACCCCTCTTGGGCCCCATTTATACTGCCTATTTCAACCACACTGAACTCTAGCTGTCTAATACTTTTATGTCGATTAGAACAAGGCCAAATACTGAGGCAGAGTGATCAGGAGACTCAGAACCGGGTTCTGGGTACCAAGTCTAGGCTCACATCAACCCAGCCTCCTGGGACACCATCTCCTCAGCCCTCCAGTCTCATTAGCACTTCATCACCGCCCCCCCTTCGTTCTTACGGTCTTCCCATCAATATGGCAACA
The DNA here is from genome assembly GCF_059928025.1 of Delphinapterus leucas. Taxonomy (NCBI): domain Eukaryota; kingdom Metazoa; phylum Chordata; class Mammalia; order Artiodactyla; family Monodontidae; genus Delphinapterus; species Delphinapterus leucas. The sequence continues at coordinate 52,031,480 of NC_143145.1, forward strand.
CCCTCTCCCCTAGTACTCAGCAACTCAGTAAGGGATGTGTCTGAGGGGACCGATATAGATGTCTACATGATAGCACAGTGGTGCCTGGGTTTGAAGGTGCGGTTCAAGAGTGGCCCTGTTCCTCAAACCGCTCCATTTGCAATTTGCCAACAAAAATGCGCTTGTCTTTTGTTAAGAGGCCAATCAGGAAAGGGTCTGAATGGAAGCATCCTGTAGCCCAAAGGGTAAGGCTACATTTATAAGGCTCAGAACCGTCCTGCACACTTGTCCAGGGATGAGCTTTCACTTGTCCTCAGCAGTGAGAACTGTGCGTCCCTGAAGGCGTCCCAGCTCACTGGTATTACTTACATCTGGGAAAGTGCTCAGCTGTTCGTAGTTGGCAACCCCCACAGGAACATGTGCCAGCCGGGTGAGGTTGTGTGTATATCACACCTCCTGTAGAGTTGCCCTGTCTGGGTGTACCTGCTGCACTGCCCACCCAGGGAACAGAGCACAGGTTAGAGTACACATACACTACCCGGTCACACATTCTCACACAGACAGCCAAAAAGATTGGTATCTGGTGGAGAACGGGTAGAGAAGTTTCTCTGAGTGCAGCCCGTTTGCACAGTTATGCTGCCATGGAAACCCTGAGAACGCCTGTGAGGGCATCACTACCCAGTGACGTCATATATGGAACCTTTGACTTGAGGGGCAGGCTTGAGGAGGAGGGGCAGTTTTGTGGAGGAGAACAGGGTAGAGGCAAAGGTACTCTGCCTCGCCCCTCACCCCTGGGCCTCCCCACCCACGCCCCAATCTAGTAGACACCCCACGTGGGGCGTGCCGGTGGGCTGGCACAGCCGCAGGGGCCACAGGAGGGCAAGAGACACCCATATTCTGAGTTTGGCTTGAGAGACAAGATTAACGTAAGAGACAGCTAGGTTGTATGGCACTGACCCTAAGAGGCAGAGATTTGTGTGGCCTGGGGAATCAGGGAAGGCTCCTTGGCAGTCGGCCTGAAGGACAAGTGAGATTTGGACCCATGCGGAAGAGAGGGAAGACATTCCAGTTTGGAAGAATAAAGGAAAAGACACACTCTTCTCGACCTTGTCGTGCCCCAAATATAAATCCATAGCACCGTCACATTTTTACAACTGAGGACTTAAAGAAACCAAGAGGCTACGGGGCCTACCCAGTGTTACACACGTAGTGGAGAGGCGTTCTGCTCAATGGTTAGGTTCATGTCGGGGCTCCAGATTTACAGCTAATAGGAATGTGAGGACAAGCTCATGCCATTTCAAATATTTCCAAGTGATACTGAGAGAGATGTTAAAGGAGCAAAAGGAGGGTGCTGAATGACCTCACAAAGTGGAAATGGTGGGCCCATTTTAACATGAAATTGAAAACAAATTCATGACACAAGGACATAATAGAAAATGACAACATAATCATTACACTCCCCTCTCCCCTAGAAGTAAAACTCATTAGAATCCTCTTTCTCTCCACCATGAAAGGATGAGACAAAGACTCAGCAGCAGCTCCCATGAAAAACATGGTCAACAGTGTGAAGAGGTGTTTCTAAGACGATTTGGTCCGACTCAGAGAAGGAAAGAGACAACTCTGCCCTTAGCCTGATCAAGCCTACGGGAAGGAACATTTGTGGCAGGCTTTGATAGTGTGGCAATGAGAGACAACCTTCTTTAGGAGGGGACTCCCTGTTGCCGACCTCGAAAAAGCAAAGGTGGGACATTCGTTCACTGGGGCTGTTGCAGAGGCGATGTGCCCGGGAGGTAGAGACTGCTTCGACTACCATTTTAGAGGTTGGGCCACCCTGGTTGAAAACCACAGCACCTTCTATTCCTAAACTGCTTGAATCAGCGGGTGCACGTTAGGACACACGAAGTCAGGCCCCATTGGAGCAGATTGCCTTTGGGAATGGTAGAATGTAAAATGTGAAGGGGAATTCTCTGGAGGAGCTTTGTCATGGCAGGTGGGCCAGCATGAGACCATTCAGATTCTCCAAGGCTCCAGAGATTACTTGGCTGGGAGCATCCCTCTGATGTGGTGGGGGAACTTCTACCTTAATAGGACCTGGCTGGGCATCCGGGGGAGGCAGAATAAATGGTTTATTAACTACGAGAGCGAGAGACTCACCTGGGGGGTTCCACAAAAGCACTTAAAAAGACTTGTACCTGGATTCTTGAGCCAACCCTAAGAAAACTTATCTAGATGTGGAGTAGGGCTCAGGAAGCTGCACTTTTAATAAGCTTCCTGGGCAGTCCCACCACAGTGGTCCATGGATAGAATGACCAAATTATTGTGTATTCTCGGTTGCTTTTGGGAGTCAAAGCGGGCAATATGAGAAACCGCAGCAGCCCTACGTATAAACAGGGAATATTCAAGGCAAACAGAGGTGTTTAGTTATTCTATGCATGAATCAGATTTGAGAAAAGCTAGCCTGCTGGTTAAAGAACACAACCCTTACGACAGACAGACCAGATTCTGTCCTACTTACTTGTGTGATTTTGACCAAGTTCTTTTATCCTTCTGACTGTTTCTTCATATGGAAAAGAGCTATGGCTGTACATTTAGCACAATATTCTCTTTTGGCAAAAGTTGCTCTGGGTCCATGTGTGCTCTCTGCAACGTAATCCTTTACAGTGCGCAAGCATTTTTAAGTTGTTTGGTGAAGTACTACACTTGACTTTTAACTGTTCATTACTTCGGGCAAAGCTTATGTAGTGCTGCAGAGACTAGAACCTATGCAGAGATAGTGAGAGGATGTTATAAGCTTACTCTGCCGGTTTATGAAAAACTTTTAACCTTTTCTCCTCTTCCTCAACCTGCCACCAAGAGATGAGAAAGAAGGCAGAGCCTGGAAATGCACACCAAGCAATACTTCTGGGGAGTTAGTTGGAGCGGGAGGGCTGACGCCTGAGCCCAGCTCCGCTTAGCCGTGCGGGTCCGCGGCGTGTCCAGCGGCTGTGGCGGAACCCGAGGGTGGTGGGCGTGGGCCCGTGTCGCGGCTGCACTGGAGCGGTGAGTGAGGGCCATGGGCCGTTGTTGCGCGGCCGCCACATTCCCAGACCGCCCGCCAGCCCTCCTGGTTCCTTCGCCGCTCCCCGCCGCCGGGAGCCGGGAGCCCAGAGAAGCCCGCAAACGGGCACCTGCGCCCGCCGCCCGGAGATACACCAGAAATACATCTACACGAGGAACAACTCCTACATAACACCTACTGAACTCTGGCAGAAGACCTCAGACCTCCCAAAAGGGAAGAAAGTCCCCACGTACCTGGACGTGTGGATGAAAGGCTCTTGGTGCTGCAGCCAGGAGGCAGTGCTGTGCCTCTGAGGTGGGAGAGTCAACTGCAGGACGCTGGTCCACAAGAGACCTCCCAGCTCCACATAATATCAAATGGCGAAAATCTCCCAGAGATCTCCATCTCAACCACAGCACGCAGAATCACTCAACGACCAGCAAGCTACAGTGCTGGACACCCTATGGCAAACAACTAGCAAGACAGGAACACAACCCCACCCTTTAGCAGAGAGGCTGCCGAAAATCATAATAAGTCCACAGACACCCCAAAACACACCAACAGACGTGGACCTGCCTACCAGAAAGACAAGATCCAGCCTCATCCACCAGAACACAGGCACTACTGCGCTCCACCTGGAAGCCTACACAACCCACTGAAACAACTTTAGCCACTGGGGACAGACACCAAAAACAAAGGGAACTACGAACGTGCAGCCTGCAAAAAGGAGACCCAAAACACAGTAAGAGAAGCAAAATGAGAAGACAGAGAAACACACATCAGATGATGGAGCAAGATAAAAACACACCAGACCTAACAAATGGAGAGGAAATAGGCAGTCTACCTGAAAGAGAATTCAGAATAATGATAGTAAAGGGGATCCAATATCTTGGAAATAGAATAGACAAAATGCAAGACACATTTAACAAGGACCTAAAAGAACTAAAGATGAAACAAACAACGATGAACAATACAAGAAATGAAATTAAAAATACTCTAGATGGGATTAATAGCAGAATAACAGGCAGAAGAACGGATAAGTGACCTGGAAGATAAAATAGTGGAAATAACTACTGCAGAGCAGAATAAAGAAAAAAGAATGCAAAGAACTGAGGACAGTCTCAGAGGCATCTGGGACAACATTAGACGCACCAACGTTCAAATTATAGGAGTTCCAGAAGAAGAAGAGAAAAACAAAGGGACTGAGAAAATATTTGAAGAGATTATAGTTGAAAACTTCCCTAATATGGGAAAGGAAATAGTTAATCAACTCCAGGAAGCACAGAGTCTCATACAGGATAAATCCAAGGAGAAATACGCCAAGACACATATTAATGAAACTGTCAAAAATTAAATTCAAAGAAAACATATTAAAAGCAGCAAGGGAAAAACAACAAATAACACACAAGGGAATCCCCATAAGGTTAAAAGCTGATCTTTCAGCAGAAACTCTGCAAGCCAGAAGGGACGGGACTGGCAGGACATATTTAAAGTGATGAAGGAGAAGAACCTACAACCAAGATTACTCTCCCCAGCAAGGATCTCATTCAGATTTGATGGAGCAATTAAAAGCTTTAGAGACAAGCAAAAGCTGAGAGAGTTCAGCACCACCAAACCAGCTTTACAACAAAGGCTAAAGGAACTTCTCTAGGCAAGAAATCCAACAGAAGGAAAAGACCTACAATAACGAACACAAAACAATTAAGAAAATGGGAATAGGAACATACATATAGAAAATTACCTTAAATGTAAATAGACTAAATGCTCCCACCAAAAGACACAGATTGGCTGAATGGATACAAAAACAAGACCCATATAGATGCTGTCTACAAGAGACCCGCTTCAGACCTAGAGACACATACAGACCAAAAGTAAGGGGATGGAAAAAGATATTCCATGCAAATGGAAACCAAAAGAAAGCTGGAGTAGCAATTCTCATATCAGTCAAAATAGACTTTAAAATAAAGACTATTAGAAGAGACAAAGGACACTACATAATGATCAAGGGATCGATCCAAGAAGAAGATATAACAATTGTAAATATGTATGCACCCAACATAGGAGCACCTCAATACATAAGGCAAATACTAATAGCCCTAAAAGGAGAAATCGACAGTAACACATTCATAGTAGGGGACTTTAACACCCCACTTTCACCAATGGACAGATCATCCAAAATGAAAATAAATAAGGAAACACAAGCTTTAAATGATACGTTAAACAAGATGGACTTAATTGATATTTATAGGACATTCAATCCAAAAACAACAGAATACACATTTTTCTCAAGTGCTCGTGGGACATTCTCCAGGATAGATCATATCTTGGGTCACAAATGAAGCCTTGGTAAATTTAAGGAAATTGAAATTGTATCAAGTACCTTTTCCGACCAAAACGCTATGAGACTAGACATCAATTACAGGAAAAGATCTGTAAAAAATACAATCACGTGGAGGCTAAACAATACACTACTGAATAACGAAGTGATCACTGAAGAAGTCAAAGAGGAAATCAAAAAATACCTAGAAGCAAATGACAATGGAGACACGACGACCCAAAACTTATGGGATGCAGCAAAAGCGCTTCTAAGAGGGAAGTTTATAGCAATGCAATCCTACCTTAAGAAACAGGAAACATCTCGAATAAAAAACCTAAACTTGCATCTAAAGCAATCAGAGAAAGAAGAAGAAAAAAGCCCAAAGTTAGCAGAAGGACAGAAATCATAAAGATCAGATCAGAAATAAATGAAAAAGAAATGAAGGAAACGATAGCAAAGATCAATAAAACTAAAAGCTGGTTCTTTGAGAAGAGAAACAAAATTGATAAACCATTAGCCAGATTCATCAAGAAAAAAAGGGAGAAGAGTCAAATCAATAGAATCGGAAATGGAAAAGGAGAAGTAACAACTGACACTGCAGAAATACAAAAGATCATGAGAGATTACTACAAGCAACTCTATGCCAATAAAATGGACAACATGGAAGAAGTGGACAAATTCTTAGAAATGCACAAGGTGCCAAGACTGAATCAGGAAAAAACAGAAAACATGAAAAGACCAATCACAAGCACTGAAATTGAAACTGTGATTAAAAATCTTCCAACAATCAAAAACCCAGGACCAGATGGCTTCACAGGCGAATTCTATCAAACGTTTAGAGAAGAGTTAACACCTATCCTTCTCAAACCCTTCCAAAATATAGCAGAGGGAGGAACACTCCCAAACTCATTCTACGAGGCCACCATCACCCTGATACCAAAACCAGACAAGGATGTCACAAAGAAAGGAAACTACAGGCCAATATAACTGATGAACATAGATGCAAAAATCCTGAACAAAATACTAGCAAACAGAATCCAACAGCACATTCAAAGGATCATACACCATGATCAAGTGGGGTTTATTCCAGGAATGCAAGGATTCTTCAATATACGCAAATCAATCAATGTGATACACCATATTAACAGACTGAAGGAGAAAAACCATATGGTCATCTCAATAGATGCAGAGAAAGCTTTCGACAAAATTCAACACCCATTTATGATAAAAACCCTGCAGAAAATAGGCATAGAGGGAACTTTCCTCAACATAATAAAGGCCATATATGACAAACCCACAGCCAACACCATCCTCAATGGTGAAAAACTGAAAGAATTTCCACTAAGATCAGGAAAAAGACAAGGTTGCCCACTCCCACCACTCTTATTCAACATCATTTTGGAAGTTTTAGCCACAGCAATCAGAGAAGAAAAGGAAATAAAGGGAATCCAAATCGGAAAAGAAGAAGTAAAGCTGTCACTGTTTGCAGATGACATGATACTATACATAGAGAATCCTAAAGATGCTACCAGAAAACTACTAGAACTAATCAATGAATTCGGTAAAGTTGCAGGAAACAAAATTAATGCACAGAAATCTCTTGCATTCCTATACACTAATGATGAAAAATCTGAAAGTGAAATGAAGAAAACACTCCCATTTACCATTGCAACAAAAAGAATAAAATATCTACGAATAAACCTACCTAAGGAGACAAAAGACCTATACGAAGAAAATTATAAGACACTGATGTAAGAAATTACAGATGATACAAATAGATGGAGAGATATACCATGTTCTTGGATTGGAAGAACCAACATTGTGAAAATGACTCTACTACCCAAATCAATCTACAGGTTCAATGCAATCCCTATCAAACTATCACTGGCATTTTTCACAGAACTAGAAGTAAAAATTTCACAATTTGTATGGAAACACAAAAGACCCCAAATAGCCAAAGCTATCTTGAGAACGAAACACGGAGCTGGAGGAATCAGGCTACCTGAGTTCAGACTCTACTACAAAGCTACAGTAATCAAGACAGTATGGTACTGGCACAAAAACCGAAAGATAGATCAATGGAACAGGATAGAAAGCCCAGAGATAAACCCACACACATATGGTCACCTTATCTTTGATAAAGGAGGCAGGAATGTACAGTGGAGAAAGGACAGCCTCTTCAATAAATTGTGCTGGGAAAACTGGACAGGTACATGTCAAAGTATGAGATTAGATCACTCCCTAACAGCATACACAAAAATAAGCTCAAAATGGATTAAAGACCTAAATGTAAAGCCAGACACTATCAAACTCTTAGAGGAAATCATAGGCAGGGCACTCTATGACATAAATCACAGCAAGATCCTTTTTGACCCACCTCCTAGAGAAATGGAAATAAAAACAAAAATAAAGAAATGGGACCTAATGAAACTTCAAAGCTTTTGCACAGCAAAGGAAACCATAAACAAGACCAAAAGACAACCCTCAGAATGGGAGAAAATATTTGCAAATGAAGCAAGTGAGAAGGGATTAATGTCCAAAATTTATAAGAAGCTCATGCAGCTCAATGAGAAAAAAAAAACAACGAAATCCAAAAATGGGCAGAAGACCTAAATAGACAATTCCCCAAAGAAGATATACAGACTGCCAACAAACACATGAAACAATGCTCAACATCATTAATCATTAGGGAAATGCAAATCAAAACTACAATGAGATATCATCTCACACCAGTCAGAAAGGCCATCATCAAAAAATCTAGAAACAATAAATGCTGGAGAGGGTGTGGAGAAAAGGGAACACTCTTGCACTGCTGGTGGGAATGTGAATTGGTACAGCCACTATGGAGAACAGCATGGAGGTTCCTTAAAAAACTACAAATGACCCAGCAATCCCACTACTGGGCATATACCCTGAAAAACCAAAATTCAAAAAGAATCATGTACCAAAATGTTCATTGCAGCTCTATTTACAATAGCCCGGAGATGGAAACAACCTAAGTGCCCGTCATCCGATGAATGGATAAAGAAGATGTGGCTCATATATACAATGGAATATTACTCAGCCATAAAAAGAAACGAAATTGAGCTATTTGTAATGAGGTGGATAGACCTAGAGTCTGTCATACAGAGTGAAGTAAGTCAGAAAGAGAAAGACAAATACCATATGCTAACACATATATATGGAATTTAAGAAACAAAATGTCATGAAGAACCTGGGGGTAAGACAGGAATAAAGACAGAGACCTACTAGAGAATGAACTTGAGGATATGGGGAGGGGGAAGGGTAAGCTGTGACAAAGCGAGAGAGAGGCATAGACATATATACACTAACAAACGTAAGGTAGGTAACTAGTGGAAGCAGCCGCATAGCACAGAGATATCAGCTCGGTGCTTTGTGACCGCCTGGAGGGGTGGGATAGGGAGGGTGGGAGGGAGGGAGACGCAAGCCGGAAGAGATATGGGAACATATGTATGTGTGTAACTGATTCACTTTGTTATAAAGCGGAAACTAAAACACCTTTGTAAAGCAATTATACCCCAATAAAGATGTTAAAAAAAAAAAAGAAAATATATAGGTGAAGTGTAAAAGGGTTGGAATAGATATACCATAACAGTAAAAACAAAACAAAACAACAACAACAAAACCGGAGTGGCTAAGAAAATATCAGAAAAAAATTACATTTTAAGACGAAAATTTTTACCAGACACAAAGACATTTTAAAATGATAAAATGATTATTCCATCTAGAATGCATAATAATTATAAACCTATATGCACGTAACAACAGGACTTCAAAATACAATGAAGCAAAATCGACACAACAGAAAAGAGAAACAGACAGTTCTACAATAATAGTCGTATACTTTAATACCCTTCTTTCAATAGCAGCACAGACAGAAAATCAACAAGAAAATAAAAACCTTGAACAGCATTATCAATCAAGTAGACCTAACAGCCATCTATAAAACATTCCACCCAACAGCATCAGAATATACATTCTTTTCAAATGCACATGGATATACTATATGCTAGAGCATAAAACAAATTTCAGTACATTTTAAAGGATATAAACCATACGAAGAGTGCTCTCAGGTGACAACAGAATGCAATAAGAAATCGTTAACAGAAAGAAATTTGTTGAAAATCACAAATGGAAATTAAAGAATATATTCCTAAATAATTCATGGGTCAAGTAAGAACTCATAAGGGGAATTAGAAATAATTTGAGATGAATTAAAATGAAAGTATAACATATTAATGCTTGATTGGTCCCACATACTCTTCTGAAAAGCAGAGGGGTTAGACAAAGAGATCTAAATTAATTAAAAAATCATTTATTATTCTGGGAATAAAAAGAACTGGGCTTAGTCTCAGTTTTGCCTTTATCTTTGTGTCTGTTGATTATCTTGGAATAGTCATTACATAATCAACATACAGTTGCCAGCTCAGGAATCAAATACTGTCATCTCTAGGGCTACCATAACAAGATACCACAAACTTGTTAGCTTAAAAGAACAGAAATTTATTTTATCACAGCTCTAGAGGCCAGAAGTTCAAACTCAAAGTGTTGAGAGGACCATGTTCTTTCTGACGCCTCAAGGGGAGGATCCTTCTTTGTCTTAACCAGATTCTGGTGGTGGCCATCAATCACTGGTGTTGGCAGTTTTTTGATTTGCAGCTGCATCACTCTGGTCTCTTTCACTCTTGTCACATGGAATTGTCTCTGTGTGTTTCTGTCTCTGGAAACAATTTGAATAGAAATTTCTATTTTTAAAAAACAAACTGTTGATTATTATGCTCTATTTAGATACTTCCTCTAACCCACACCCACCTCCATTTCCCCATATGTATTTGAGGAGGAAAGAGGAACTCCTGTGAGCTATCATATTGGAAAGAATCAATAATACAATGTTTTACTAGAGATGCCTCTTATCTAAAATATTTGAATTAAATATAAAATCTGGGGAAATGATCGCCCAGTTTCCCTCTTCTAGAGGCATGTTCTAAATGATAGGCAGCAGAATATTTTATACCCATGAGGTTTGCTGACATTATTGATTTGGGCCAGGATCTGTATTTTCTCTCTAAAGAAAACAGTATTCTCTCTTTACTTTCTTTAATATATAATGTTGGTGTCTTAAGTTTATTGTCAGAGAGGATGCTTATAGTTCAAATGATTTGGTTGTATTTCACCAGGATTATTACAAGATAGTCAAACAATGGCCGGGCTCCGGGATAGACCTCGGTCCCTTTGTTCCACTGGGATACTGATCTGAAAGCCACTGTTTTCTTATATTCCAAAGACCAAATAAATAAATAAATAAACAAACAAAAAAACAAGTACATGAAACTATTTTAAAACCAACTCTCTTTTCTTCCTCATCCATGTTAATTCTCTTCTACCTAAAATTACTTCCTGGAAGTGATTTTTATGTTTCTTAGAGCTTCTTTATGTATATATCCACACTAATGCATATAAAACTGTGCCTTGTAGATCTTATACTTTTGCCATTTGAATAACTATTTTCTCGTGTCATATAGAGTTTATCCATTGTCCTAGATATGCATTTTCCCTGTGTATTTGAGCATCATAGGAAGATAAATTCTACTCTTGAAAATGTTAACTGGTCACTGAGACACAGAAAGCTATTATTCTTACCAGTTTTCAATAGTGAGTAGATTCTGTAGGGGTGGAATTTTAAGATGTAAGTATACTGTTTTTCTACACTCAAATTCGCTTCCCCTTATCATAGAAATTGACCAGTGAAGTGTGCTGCTGACTTTTCAGAATCCATGTACATATAATCCATTACGTTATTAGATATAACATTGGTCAGAAAAGCATACTGTGAAATGTTGCTTTTATTTAAACTCCCACTATTTTCACTACATGGTTTCAAGATTTTACTTCATTATTGTCCTCTGGTGGTGGGCTCTGTGAACTGCATATTTACGGGTCTGGAGCACATATCTTCCCGGAGGTATACAACTCCTCAGGTACCAGCTAAAGAGTAGATGATAAGAAGCATTCAGATTTATTAAAACTCATTAAGAATATCAGTAGCCTGACTGTTGTTTCTAGAAATATAAAATATTTATCCTTCTGTTGTCAAACAACCATATTTCATGAAAAGAAGTATAAATCCTTTTTTGCTTGCAATAGAACAATAATTGAAGATATTCTTCATTTGGACCAAATACCTTCTCTGAAAATATAAGTTAAAATAGGAGTTGAAATTTCCAAAATATTCTTTAGGAAATAAAACTCCACATATAATTTCAAATTATAATTTAGTTTTACCTTAAATTTAAATATCTATATTGAATTTAATTTAAGGAAGGAAGGAAGGAAGAAAGAAGAAAAGAAGGAAAGAAGGAAAGAAAGAAAGAAAGGACGGAGGGAGGGAGGGACGGTGGGAGGAAGGAAGGAAGGAAGGGAGGAGGGAAGGAAGGAAAAAAGAAAGAAAGAAAGAAGATAAAGTAAAATAAAATAAAGTAAAATATAATAAAGTTATTAAATTAAAAATTACTTATTAAGAAAAAAAAACGAACGGATAGAACCTTTGGATAAATGGTGGAAGCAAAGCTATACAGACAAAATCTCATACAGAAGCATACACTTACAAACTCACAAAAAGAGGAATAGGGGGAAAAAATCATAAATCTTGCTCTCAAAGTCCACCTCCTCAATTTGGGATGATTCTTTGTCTCAATGAGGGAAGGAAAGAAGGAAGGAAGGAAAGAAAGAAAGAAAGAAAGAAAGAAAGAAAGAAAGAAAGAAAGAAAGAAAGAAAGAAAGAAAGAGAGAAAGAGAGAAAGAAAGAAGTTAAAGTAATATAAAATAAAGTTATTAAAATAAAAATAATTATTAAGAAAAAAATTTTTTAAAAAAACAGATAGAACCCTAGAACAAATGGTGGAAGCAAAGCTATACAGGCGAAATCTCACAGAGAAGCATACACATACACACTCACAAAAAGAGGTAAAGGGGAAAAAAATGATAAATCTTGCTCTCAAAGTCCACCTCCTCAATTTGGGATGATTCGTTGTCTATTCATGTATTCCACAGATGCAGGGTACATCAAGTTGATTGTGGAGCTTTAATCCGCTGCTTCTGAGGCTGCTGGGAGAGATTTCCCTTTCTGTTCTTTGTTTGCACCGCTCCCAGGGGCTCAGCTTTGGATTTGGCCCCGCCTCTGCGTGTAGGTCACTGGAGGGCGTCTGTTTTTCACTCAGACAAGACGGGGTTAAAGGAGCCGCTGATTCGGGGGCTCTGGCTCACTCAGGCCGGGGGGAGGGAGGGGCACGGAGTGCGGGGCGAGCCTGCGGCGCCACGGGCCGGCGTGACTTTGCACCAGCCTGAGGCTCACCGTGCGTTCTCCCGGGGAAGTTGTCCCTGGATCCCGGGAACCTGGCAGTGGCGGGCTGCACAGGCTCCGCGGAAGCGGGGTGTGGATAGTGACCTGTGCTCGCACACAGCCTTCTTGGTGGCGGCAGCAGCAGCCTTAGCGTCTCATGCCCGTCTCTGGGGTCCGCGCTTTTAGCCACGACTCGCGCCCGTCTCTGGAGCTCCTTTAAGCAGCGCTCTTAATCCCCTCTCCTCGCGCAGTAGGAAACAAAGAGGGAAGAAAATGTCTCTTGCCTCTTCGGCAGCTCCAGATCTTTTCCCGGACTCCCTCCCGGCTAGCCGTGGTGCACTAACCCCTTCAGGCTATGTTCACGCCACCAACCCCAGTCCTCTCCCTGCGCTCCGACTAAAGCCCGATCCTCAGCTTGCAGCCCCGCCCACCCCCGCGGCTGAGCAGACAAACCTCTCGGGCTGGTGAGTGCCAGTTGGCACCTATCCTCTGTGCGGGAATCTCTCCGCTTTCCCTCCGCACCCCTGTGGCTGTGCTCTCCTCCGCGGCTCCTAAGCTTCCCCCCTCCGCCACGCGCACTCTCCTCCCGCGAAGGGGCTTCCTAGTGTGTGGAATCCTTTCCTCCTTCACAGCTCCCTCCCACTGGTGCAGGTCCCGTCCCTATTCTTTTGTCTCTGTTTTTTCTTTTTTTCTTTGGCCCTACCCAGGTATGTGGGGAGTTTCTTGCCTTTTGGGAGGTCTGAGGTCTTCTGCCAGCGTTCAGTAGGTGTTCTGTAGGAGTTGTTCCACGTGTAGATGTATTTCTGGTGTATCTGTGGGGAGGAAGGTGATCTCCGCGTCTTACTCTTCCGCCATCTTCCCCTCCCAGGTATCCGTTTTTCCTAGACTTTTCTTTCTTCAGCTCACAAAGGGGCCCCTGAGGATTAAGCAGAGGAACGTCAGGGTTTCTTCCAGGCCAGCTTCAGCCCTGGGATGTTCAGGGCAGACTCTCATTACAAACCTCAGTTTCTGAGGCTCCTGGCTTATGGCCATTTAGTATAGAAGGAGGCTCCTGGCTGGGGAAGGCTCAGACAAAACGATGCAGGTTCTAATCTGTGGCAGTGGGCAGTGGGCGGCGGGGGGTGTCAGTGCAGGAAGAGGCATTCGCTGCCTTAGGCATTTAAACCATTGCCTTCTCTTCAGGATGACTCACCTGCAAGATTCTGTGGGGTCCGCCTCCTGCCACCATGCTACAATTGCCGGATTTTGGGTCTGGAGCAACCCAGGTCTTCGTCCGGCATTTCCAGAGAGTGCTTTCTCTTCGGAGCACGTCTGGGGACTGGCTTCTCTGCTTCCACCTTGGCTGGCGAGGCCAAAGGAGCATCTTCCATGGGGAAGAGAGGGAAGACATTCCAGTTTGGAAGAACAAAAGCAAAGACACACTCTTCTCTACCTTGTCCTGCCCCAAATATAAATTCATAGCACCTTCACATTTTTATAACTATGGACTTAAAAAGACCAAGAGATTAAGGGGCCTACCCAGTGTTACACAGGTAGTGGAGAGGTGTTCTGCTCAATGGTTAGGTTCATGGTGGGGCTCCGGATTTACAGCTGATAGGAATGCGAGGACAAGCTCATGCCATTTCAAACATTTCCAAGTGGTACTGAGAGAGATGTTGAAGGTGCAAAATGAGGGTGCTGAATGACCTCACAAAGTGGGGATGGTGGGCCCATTTTAACATGAAATTGAAAATAAGTTCATGACAAAAGGACATAATAGAAAATGACAACATAATCATAACACTCCCCTCTCCCCTGGAAGTAAAATTCATTAGAATCCTCTCTCTCTCCACCATGAAAGGATGAGATAAAGTCTCAGCAGCAGCCCCCGTGAAAAACATGGTCAACAGGGTGAAGAGGTGTCACTAAGACCATATGGTGCGACTCAGAGAAGCAAAGAGACAGCTCTGCCCTTAGCCTGATGAGGCCCACAGGAAGGAACATGTGTGGCAACCTTGGATAGTGTGGCAATGAGAGAGAACCTTCTTTAGGAGGGGACTCCCTGCTGCCACCTTGAAAAAGCAAATATGGGACATTCGTTTACTGTGGCTCTTGCAGAGGCGATGTGCCCAGAGGTTGGGCCACCCTGCTTGACAATCAAAGCACCTTGTATTCCTGTGCTGCTTGAAAGCTCCAATCGCCGGATTTTGGGTCTGGGGCAACCCAGGTCTTCGTCCGACCATTCCAGAGAGTGCTTTCTCTTCGGAGCACGTCTGGGGACTGGCTTCTCTGCTTCTACCTTAGCTGGCGTGGCCAAAGGAACATCCCCGTAGAGCCGGTAGCCACCAACCAGGCAGTATGTCTCCCCATGCCAGCCCAACTGCGTTTCTCCACACCCGCGGTACAGGACATGGTAGTGACC
This sequence comes from Delphinapterus leucas, assembly GCF_059928025.1. Classification (NCBI taxonomy): domain Eukaryota; kingdom Metazoa; phylum Chordata; class Mammalia; order Artiodactyla; family Monodontidae; genus Delphinapterus; species Delphinapterus leucas. The sequence continues at coordinate 52,046,574 of NC_143145.1, forward strand.
AGGTGTAGGATGAGAAGCGGGAGCCACTGCTGCTGCAAAGAAAATCAGAACTGATCAGTCACTTCTGCTGTGCACAGTCTCCTGCCAGAATTTCCCTCTCTCATGTCTCTCCCAGTTTCTGGCTGAAGACCTTTTAATCTACTTGACGTCCAAAACACAGCCTTGGCGCATCATCTCTATGAGTCCCTAGAGAAGGGACACTGGCTGCAAAAGCAATCCCTAGAGCCTAGGGCTGCAGCACATGAGGAAGTCTCTTCACCATTCCCAGGGAAAACAGTAGAACCCGAAAGTAATTGCAATCATGATCCTCTCCATCTCTCCCTTCCACAACAGAGAAAACATTTCTTGCAGTCTGTCACTTCTGAGGCTTTCATGGAAATGTCTTTCAAGTTTTGGAAAAAAATAATCTAATATAAATTGGTTAAGAACCCCGCCCACCTTGGCAACCCCTCTTGGGCCCCATTTATACTGCCTATTTCAACCACACTGAACTCTAGCTGTCTAATACTTTTATGTCGATTAGAACAAGGCCAAATACTGAGGCAGAGTGATCAGGAGACTCAGAACCGGGTTCTGGGTACCAAGTCTAGGCTCACATCAACCCAGCCTCCTGGGACACCATCTCCTCAGCCCTCCAGTCTCATTAGCACTTCATCACCGCCCCCCCTTCGTTCTTACGGTCTTCCCATCAATATGGCAACACCCTCTCCCCTAGTACTCAGCAACTCAGTAAGGGATGTGTCTGAGGGGACCGATATAGATGTCTACATGATAGCACAGTGGTGCCTGGGTTTGAAGGTGCGGTTCAAGAGTGGCCCTGTTCCTCAAACCGCTCCATTTGCAATTTGCCAACAAAAATGCGCTTGTCTTTTGTTAAGAGGCCAATCAGGAAAGGGTCTGAATGGAAGCATCCTGTAGCCCAAAGGGTAAGGCTACATTTATAAGGCTCAGAACCGTCCTGCACACTTGTCCAGGGATGAGCTTTCACTTGTCCTCAGCAGTGAGAACTGTGCGTCCCTGAAGGCGTCCCAGCTCACTGGTATTACTTACATCTGGGAAAGTGCTCAGCTGTTCGTAGTTGGCAACCCCCACAGGAACATGTGCCAGCCGGGTGAGGTTGTGTGTATATCACACCTCCTGTAGAGTTGCCCTGTCTGGGTGTACCTGCTGCACTGCCCACCCAGGGAACAGAGCACAGGTTAGAGTACACATACACTACCCGGTCACACATTCTCACACAGACAGCCAAAAAGATTGGTATCTGGTGGAGAACGGGTAGAGAAGTTTCTCTGAGTGCAGCCCGTTTGCACAGTTATGCTGCCATGGAAACCCTGAGAACGCCTGTGAGGGCATCACTACCCAGTGACGTCATATATGGAACCTTTGACTTGAGGGGCAGGCTTGAGGAGGAGGGGCAGTTTTGTGGAGGAGAACAGGGTAGAGGCAAAGGTACTCTGCCTCGCCCCTCACCCCTGGGCCTCCCCACCCACGCCCCAATCTAGTAGACACCCCACGTGGGGCGTGCCGGTGGGCTGGCACAGCCGCAGGGGCCACAGGAGGGCAAGAGACACCCATATTCTGAGTTTGGCTTGAGAGACAAGATTAACGTAAGAGACAGCTAGGTTGTATGGCACTGACCCTAAGAGGCAGAGATTTGTGTGGCCTGGGGAATCAGGGAAGGCTCCTTGGCAGTCGGCCTGAAGGACAAGTGAGATTTGGACCCATGCGGAAGAGAGGGAAGACATTCCAGTTTGGAAGAATAAAGGAAAAGACACACTCTTCTCGACCTTGTCGTGCCCCAAATATAAATCCATAGCACCGTCACATTTTTACAACTGAGGACTTAAAGAAACCAAGAGGCTACGGGGCCTACCCAGTGTTACACACGTAGTGGAGAGGCGTTCTGCTCAATGGTTAGGTTCATGTCGGGGCTCCAGATTTACAGCTAATAGGAATGTGAGGACAAGCTCATGCCATTTCAAATATTTCCAAGTGATACTGAGAGAGATGTTAAAGGAGCAAAAGGAGGGTGCTGAATGACCTCACAAAGTGGAAATGGTGGGCCCATTTTAACATGAAATTGAAAACAAATTCATGACACAAGGACATAATAGAAAATGACAACATAATCATTACACTCCCCTCTCCCCTAGAAGTAAAACTCATTAGAATCCTCTTTCTCTCCACCATGAAAGGATGAGACAAAGACTCAGCAGCAGCTCCCATGAAAAACATGGTCAACAGTGTGAAGAGGTGTTTCTAAGACGATTTGGTCCGACTCAGAGAAGGAAAGAGACAACTCTGCCCTTAGCCTGAT